>NC_090938.1:718551623-718857413 GCF_040938575.1 Ambystoma mexicanum | reverse complement strand
CTCTCGCCCTATCTAGGAGTCTCAAAACCAGGTGTGGTTAGATAAGCCATCTTGTGAAACATAGGCCTCTCTCCCCCTATCTAGGAGTCTCAAATCCAGGTGTGCGTAAATCTGCCATTTTGTGAAACATATGCATCTCTCCCACTATCTAGGAGTCTCAAAACCAGGTGTGTTTAAACCTTCCATTTTGTGAAACATAGGCCTCCCTCCCACTATCTAGGAGTCTCAAATCCAGGTGTGCTTAGATCTGCCATTTTGTGAAACATATGCCTCTCTCCCACTATTTAGGAGTCTCAAAACCAGGTGTGGTTAGATCTGCCATCTTGTGAAACATAGGCCTCCCTCCCCTATCTAGGAGTCTCAAAACCAGTTGTGGTTAGATCTGCCATCTTGTGAAACATAGGCCTCTCTCCCCCTATCTAGGAGTCTCAAATCCAGGTGTGGGTAGATCTGCCATTTTGTGAAACATATGCCACTCTCCCACCATCTAGGAGTCTCAAAACCAGGTGTGCTTAGATCTGCCATTTTGTGAAACATAGGCCTCCCTCCCACTATCTAGGAGTCTCAAAACCAGGTGTGGTTAGATCTGCCATCTTGTGAAACATAGGCCTCTCTCTCACTATCTAGGAGTCTCAAATCTAGGTGTGCTTAGATCTGCCATTTTGTGAAGCATAGGCCTCTCCCCCCACTATCTGGGAGTCTCATATACAGATGTGGTTAGACCTGCACCCAAACTACATTAAAGCATACGGTACGTATACCTTACACCACGTCTGTGGACACAGGCCGCAGGCACGGCCAAACATCCATGCACCGTAGAATGCAGCTACAGCTATGCCATTCCTATCTAGCAGCGCACATAACCGTCCACATTGAAACACCCGACGCACCTCAACACCTGTGCCACTAGCATACAGCGACTACCAATGAAAAGAAATTCGGTATAGCTGGGCACACATCGAATCCTCAACAATAGCACTCTATCCCTAACCACCAACAGTGCCCACCCACGTGCCTGACCTTTGGGCTGCTTAGTGGAGCCTAGCCCGCCACCTAAATCCTAAACCGGCGAAAATGCACACAAGCATCTCTTAATCTACACTCTTAAAACCTCCACCACATTGACTGCGGTCACCTAGGGCGTTCCAACCACAAAGCGCGTTGAGGCCATACAAATGGGGAGAGAGCGCTATATAAATAACCGAATACAATATAATGTCCCAGGTCTATAGGTTGCTGTTCCTCCTACGAGGACCTTTACATAAGTGGATGCTGCCCTCAGAGCCTGATGTCACCAAAGTCGCACCTTCACTCCTGTTTGTAGGTTGACTGATGCTTTGGGATTCCATATTTTAACATGCTCTATTTGGGAATGTTAAGGAGGCCTTGCTCAGTCATAATTCAGTAAAAGCTCCATCAGTGACGGAATTGTGCAAACAGCAAAGGTTTTATTCTCAGTCGACTGGGGGTCGTTACACAAGCCAAAGTTGATCAGTTAACCAGGCAAGGACTGAAAAGCCTGCCCCTTTTGAACACACCTCTATTGAGAATACAGCATTGCACAATATTTATAGGCTAATCTAAACCTTAGATTTTAACATATTCTAATTTGCCATTTTACTTAAAGGTCAAAACACTTCCTGAAACACATTACTCCTTATGCAAATTAGCAAGACTATGTAGTTTCCCATATTTCACAGACTCATTGACATATGTTTCAACCTTAACATTGGACAAAACAAGTTCTGGAAATGACACACGTCTTCGGACGTCTTAGCACACTGTGTCCAAGACATGGATAAGTTGTCTGGTTTTCTATTGGCTAATCCATCTTCTTATTTATTTGTGACTGTATGCCAGTTTCACTGGCAAAACAGCACTATGGAAATAATATATTCTCCCATTTGATGCTGCCAAATTGTCTGCACCTGAATTGGCCAAGCCCCATCCTCCAACCGTGGCTGGGTTACTGGCCACTGTGTTTTGAGCTCTTCACAGCTATATATTCTCTGGGCTTTAAACACCCTGCCCTGAGGCCTATTTCTAATTTAACACATGCCATGGTATTCATTTTAAAATAAATGGATGCCTGTTGCTGTGATATTTTTTATGTCAGGAATCAATATTCTGTGTTAATGTTGTGAGCACTGTAAGTGTACCTATATGTTATATGTTGTCCTAAATAAGTGTGTCCCGTGTTACCTATTTCCAATGTGCATTGCCTTGTATAAGGGAAGCTTAACTACCTAAATAGACAATAGATCTATTGGATTGAATAAATCCAGATGGATTGCCTGCTTTCTGGGTCCCAGAATGGTAAGGGTTTGCGTGGGCGATAGCCAATCTGCTCCAATTTCTCAGACATGCAGAGTTCCGTAGGGCTCCTGTCTATCGCCCTTGCTTTTCAATCTATACATTCGTCCTCTTCTCAACCTCTTAAACAAACTAGGCGTGCAATATACGAACTACGCCGATGATACTCAAGTGGTTATACAGCTGAGTGGCCTTTATAGCAGCGATTCTGCAACCATCAACAAAATATACAAAGCTATACAAGACTCGATGGCCTGCAATTATCTTGCCCTCAATGATAAAAAAACTGAAATTCTCATTGTGGCATCTAAAAACACTAGGACGAAACTAGATCCCGACTATGCTAGCTTCCACATTGCTGATAACACCATTCTCGTTCAGAAGGAGGTTAAGACATTGGGAGTTGTTCTTGACGAAGATCTCTCAATGAAAATTCATGTCTCCAGCATCAAATCAAGCTGTGGTCTCATAAATAAGAGAATAGGGTATATTCGCCCATTCATATCACAAGAGAACTGCGCTCTTATTTCCACCGCACTAATTAATTCTAGATTGGATTACTGTAACAGCCTCCTAGCGGGCACCACAGCTCTCAACATCCAATCATTACAAGTGGCTCAGAATAATGCTGTGCGCAATATCTTCATTCAGTCCCGTCGCACACACATTTCCACCTTCAGGAAAAAACTTCATTGGCTCCCCATTAAACACCGGATAACCCATAAGATATTAACCACGACTCATAAATGTCTCAGTCCCAGCAGTCCCACCTACCTGTCAGGCCGTATAAGCATTAAGCCAAACATTAGGAACCTTCGGTCATCCTTGGCCATCATTCTCAAACAGCCCAAAATTAGGACAGCTAAATTTGGTGGCACAACTCTTGATGCACAGGGACCCCTGCTCTGGAACAAACTTCCAGCCCAGATGCGGCAGATTCAGAACTACTCCGTATTCAAACGCGCCGTAAAAACCCATTTGTTCAACATGGAATAACTCCTTGACCTTGCTCCTTCTCTGCTCTATACAGGCTTCTCTATATGTTTGTCTGTCCTGTTAAGTTTCTATGTGCGCCCTGAGGCCTACGGGCATGTTGGCGCTTTATAAGAATTAAAATAAATAAATAAATAAATAATACTCCTGGGTTTTCAATGTTGGGCAGGTGGGAGGGGTATAGGCCCTAAATACCATATTTACCTATCTGTCACAGGAGAGGGGGGCTGCTCCTCTACATGAACATTTGAGAAAACCCACACTTTCACTAGGACCACTTGTATTTACTTTGATGCTTAAGGACATATTTGATCCTGGAGAGAGATAATCTCCTACACTCCCAGACTTTCCTATGGATCTGCTGGTGAAATATATTTGGATTTTATTCAGTGACAAAGGGTGCTGCATTTCCATGAGAAATACTTGTGTCCTTACAGAGTACCACACCTCAAACACCCCACTTTCTCCCTTCCAATTCTCACTTTTCAATCCCTATTAGACATGTGCTTTAGCTGTGGGACTTGAAGCTGACTAGTATGGACACATCCCAGTCAGAAATGTACATAGGGGTTTAAATATCACATTTTCTGGGAAGGATGTTCACCCAGTCATCATCACAAGGATCAGGATCAGGGAATGTCATCACCAAGACCTTGAAGCCAAGAGTGCCAGGAAGAACTCTTAAGAAAATATCACAAGGACAGGATTCCCAGACGGTTTTAAAGGACCAAGCATATAAGGACTACATCTCCCAGAATTCCCTCTCACAAAGGGAAAACCTGGAGCAGATCTGTGAAACTCAACTAGAGGTATAAGGAAAAGAAGACTATGGGGAAACCCTAATCATCCCACAGAAGCAGCTCCCCAGCCTGCAAGCGAACAGTTATGGAAGAGACACACCTCTCTCCCATTTAACAGCATTGGTGACTGGGTGAAGCACAACTCTTCTCTGTGCAAGAACCAGTCACACAGAGAGGACTTCACGTCTTCCCCCACTACAGGAAGATTTGAAGACTTGCTCATGCCCAATTCCTTCCCTGAAGCTACCTCACGCTCCAGGCCCATGCTACTCCCCCTGAGTGGTCCTTCTGGTATGTCTCTACTGCCTTTGACTAACATCAGGGGTCTGCCTGCGTTGCTCCATCTTCTCCTGGGGCTTCTGGTTCTTCAGCCGACCTCTGGATCTCTTGGTTGGGGTCTCCTCTGGCCCTCCCTAGAGTTGTTTACCCCCAAATCCGCCTCTGTGGGGTATAGTATAGACTTGCCTTCATTTTCCCCATACAAGCAGATGCAGCTCTCCTGATAATTTATTTAGGTAGGAATGTTTTACTCCGTATTTTTGAAATTCGTGTCGAAATAATTTTTCAGGGAGTAAAAAGTAATTTCTACTCTCAATTGTTTGTTTGTTTTTTAGGAGACTGAAAACATATTTGATCTAAAAATTGTAATCCATGCTTCTTTGCTCCTAGTGATTCATGCAGTTTATAATGCATGTTTACATTACAGCCGTTCCTCAGATTTGGCTCTAATATTAGCACTCCTTCCTGTTCCTCTGCTCTCCAAATGCCATAGATCCAAACCTGTCCGTTGAGCAATGTGAGTAGCGCTCCTTCCGGAGGCACTGCTCCCCAGATGCCATGGATCTGAACATATCCACAGGGACCAGTGATGTACAGCCTGGGGCAGGAGATGGGGTGGGAGGGGCTAATACAGAGAGCCCTACTGCTGCCCACAGGGGCCAGTGAGGCAAAGCCTGGGGCAGAAAATCGCAGTTAAGACAGGAAGCACTACTGCTGCACACAGGGACCAGTGATGCACAGCCTAGGGCAGAAGATGGGGTGCTTATACAGCGGGCACTACTGCTGCACATGAGCTTCAGATGCACAGCACAGCATGGGTGCGGGCAGAGCCACCATATGGGGAATATACTGATCTTTAGCTGATTGGCAGTCATTAATCAATAATTCACATGTGTTAGGTTTAATATTTTAGAAGTTATTAAGAGGAAACCACTGCAGGTGTTACATGTAGGTTACTTTATGATGGTTAATATAATAATCAGAAATATAATGTTTGTCTTTTGTTTGTTTTAAATCTCATTTTTAAGGGAAACATTATGAACCAGAGAGAGAAAATCCTTAGTACATTTGAGCACCTGAAGCAGTTTCTGGAGCAGGAGAAACAGCAGCTGCTCAGCAGACTGGAGAAGGAGCAAGAGGAGAACATGACGAAGATTCAGGAGAAACTGACCCAACTGGAGAAGCAGCAAAGCACCCACAGGGACCTGATCACAGAGCTGAAGAGCAAGTGCCAGCAACAGGATGTGGATCTCCTGAAGGTGAGGGGGGATCGGGGATCTATAGAACTATAACAGCAATCCACCCACAGGAGCCTGATCACATAGGAAGTGCCAGCAACAGGATGTCGGTTTACTGAAGGTGAGAGGGGATTAGTAACCTAAAGATAAAGAGCAGCAATCCACCCACAGGGGTATGATCTCAAAGCTAGAACAGAGGTGCCAGCAGCAACAAAGGGAGTTCCTAAAGATAAGACTGGATCTGGGATCTATAGACCTGCAACGTGCAGGAATCCACTGCCAGGGACCTGATCACAGAGCTGGAGAGAAGTGTCAGCAGCAGGATGTGGATCTACTGATAGTGACCAGGAATCAGAAACGTATAGAAATAGAGCAGCAATCCACCCAGAGGGGCTTTATCCCAGAACTACAACAGAGGTGCCATCAGCAGGACGTGGATCTACTGAAGGTGAGAGGGAATTGGGGATCTATGGCCCTGTTACAGCAGCGATCCACTGTGGCGGGTCAGAATAAGGACCAGCGATTCTGATCCATTTTCAAGCCATTTATATTCAACACAAAGATGAAACTCCTAACTGTTTCAGGAAGAAAAGTAAGTGGGCACCACTGGGTAAATTCACTTTCGAAGAAATTTCTCAAAAACGTTAAAGTTCAGGATTGTCATCAAATAAATTCACAGGAGCTGGCTGCGATGAGTCTGGAGACACCCTGACTCGTAGAACAAGAAGTACAAAAGACCAGGTAACAAACCTAGCCACACAGCCGCTCTCTGTATCTGCCCAACAAGGGCGGTGTGATTTCCAAAATTAAAATCAAGTAGTAAATGTTCACTGCATTAGCAGGATAAATCACATTTAAATAAATCACTAGTCAAAGTAAAAGTGATATGCGTTTATCAAAAAGAAAATTTCAAAGTGGTCACTAATTCAATCTTAGTGAAGGCGCGGCTAGCACATCCCATAATTATAGTAGACTTAAAGTGCCAATGCATTTCGGAGCATGCAACTCGTTCATCAGGGCAAGTCTAAATTACACAAAATGCATAACATTACAACCAAAGTATCAAACATTTGATGGGCATAATTAAAAATGATGAATAATGTAAAGTTCAACATGCGGTAAAAACAAAACAAAATGTGCCCATCCGTGATCAGAAAGAAAAAGTAACATACCATTGTTTGATGGAATTCAAGGTGTTTAGAAGGGACAAACAGAGCCAGGCGGAAAAAAAGAGAAGAAAAATGAATAATTTATTTATTTATTTATTTATTAATGTGTTACAGCTTAACATAAGCTTTTCACATATAAATCAATAAAACACTTTAAAGAGTAAAATTCTATTTGGATAGGAAAAAGGATAATATCATTAATACAATATAATCAATGAAAAATAAAAAGATGAAATAAGAAATATTAACAGCATTAAATAAATGAACACAAGTGACCTTATATCAAAATAATAAAGAAAACATTTTGAGTGTAAGATTTACACTGAGTTACATTTAAACCCTCTTTCAGCATTTATGCTTTATGTATCTAATAACAGTGTAAATTATATAAAATAGGCATTCGGGCTGTATTATAAGACTTACATGTCAACAGCTCGTATAAACCTTAACTAATGCAAACAACCGTATGACTAGTTATAGTCACAGTAATGGAAAATAGGTAGAATATTTCTATATAGCTATTTCTAATAATTTTTCAATTGTTAGCCATACGTTATATAAAGCAATATAGAGCTTCATTCCTGTACCATTAAGCGCCCTAAACCAAAAGTCTTCACTGCAGATGTGGTCCAAATGGTGGACGAAGTCCCCATAACAAGTTGCATAGGTTTTTAGCATGGCCGGACATCTGGTCAATACATGTTTACCTGATTCAGTCACCATATTGTTCATGCATAACCGGCAGGATCGTTCTATCTTGGTAAGATTACTCATATTCCCGCTAATAGCCAATACCGGGAGTTGGTCCATCCGCAACAATAGGATAAATCGTCCTAACCGCGGGGAGGGGCACAGAGATAGGTAGGGAGCAGGTTTCTTAAAAATGTATCTCATATGTTGGACAAATTTATAACGTTTCAACTCTTCCAAGTGTGCATAGTTTTCAATCCAATCATCTAATTCAGATTTTTTAGATAAGGCACACAAAGTAGAGGTTTGAATGCCATTGAGCCTATTTGACCAGCCAATCTTTTCCAGGTATTCCTCCATTTGGTTTTTCATGAGAGGGAATGAAGAAGATTTATTAGTTTCATTATACAATGTATTCAGGAGAAGGTTTTCTGTAGATAGTGACATCTTTAAATAAAGTTCAGCTCTTTTTCTAAGGACTTGCGCTTTTAAAGATATCAGGCCCAATTCAAGTCTTAGGATAGACATTGGTATACAATTTGGGAGGCCAAGTAATTTCTTCCAGAATTTTCCTTCTAATATCTGGAGCCACCCCAAGTCCATGAGCTGCAGGGCTTCTAATCCGTAAATAATCATAGGGGTTAAAACCTGTAGATATAGTTGTCGTGCAGCCCAAACTGTGTATCCGCAGTGAGAAGTGGCAAAACGATATATTAGAGCACTGATTTGTGCCGCTCTCGTAATTCGAACTTGCTTACACATCGTGTATTGACCCTTAGGCTCTAATTCAATTCCCAAGTATCTATAGAAGGGAGTATATTGAATTCTAGACCCTTGTATTTGTAGACTCACTCTGGCGATTTTCTTATTGCTGATGACCATCATCTGGGTTTTGTCTAGGTTAATAGTAAGGCCATTTCTATTGACATAGCTCCATAGTGCCTCTGCAGAGTTTCGAAGACCTTTGATTGTATGGTCCATAATGACTAAGTCGTCTGCATAGGCTAGAACTGGACAGTGAGCGGGGCCAATCTTAGGTGGACAGTTATGGACTTCAGATAAGGCTTTTGGAATATCATGAACAAAGAGATTATATAGTGTTGGTGCTGTCACACAGCCTTGCTTTACGCCTCGCGATTGATCGATCTTATTGGTCATGTTACCCTTTGCGTCTAATTTTAAAAAGACTGTGGTATCCCAATGTAGCTGTTTAAGGTAATATAGTATTCCCTTCGGGCATCCTAGGTTTTCTAATTTGGTCCACAATAAGTCTCTCGGCACTAGATCAAAGGCAGCCTTAAAATCAATGAATAATATGTATAGTGGTGGACTGCCGGGAGATCTGGCCTTGTTACGAAGTATACCCATTATGATCAAGTTGTGCACCGTAGAATATCCACTCCTGAAACCACATTGGAATTGATCCAAGATCTTTTCTCTGTCCATCCATATATGGAGCTCTTGAAGTAAATATGTTGCAAATAATTTGCCCGTGGAATCCAACATAGATAATAAACGATAGTTTAAGGGGTCTGTACGACTTCCCCTCTTGTATATGGGGACCAAGGTTGCAGTTCGCCATGAGTCCGGTATAAGGCCATCTTTCAAAGTTTTTTCAAACAGTATTTTCAGAACCTCTGCCCAATATTCAGGATTGCTTTTTAGTATAACATTCGCTAGGCCATTGGGCCCAGGCGCTCTCGATGATTTAAGTTTTTTAATCATGATTATCAGTGAATCGATCGACACCTTGAAAGGAGGAGCAGGGCTGTTCCAGACCGTCGTCACCATAGACAAACCAGGTGACTGGTTATTGCGACTTCTCAGAAATTCCTCCCAGTGGCCCTTGTCGATAGGATTGTTAAGACTACTAATCGTTTCGCCTCTGGCCTGACTCAGTAAACTCCATATAGAGCGGGAGTTTCCTGTGCATAATATTTGAACTGTCTTTTGCCATTTAGCTAATTTAAACGCATAGCGTTTTTGTCTAAGCCAAGATCTAAAGGCATTTTTGCATTTCTTACTGGAAATCAGGTAGCTATCCCAGGTGGTAGAGTTTTTATGTAACATCTTGAGTTCTGCTCTTAAGATTCTTTTAGCATCTCTGATTTCAACATCAAATGTGTTAGTTACTTTGGCATCAGGAGCGATTATGTTAATATTCACAGCGGCGTGGTTGTGTGAGAAGGAAGTTATCCACTTTTCAATATCATTGCCGGACATACTGAGAAGGGCAGCATGGCCTATAGCTGTCATTTCATTCATAGCTTCTACGGCTTTTGTGATATTTTTATCTGACCAGCGAATATTTGAAGAAGTGTGGTTCGTTCTCAAATCGCCAATCGGTCGAGGGCAAGTATGTTGAAGAACAAAATTAAATGTTAGCAATAGGGAGGAATGGTCGCTCCAATCATTGTCACTGACCTTCATATCCGCAGTCAGATTAGCCATTGAGGGATTTACAAAAATGTAATCTAGAGTACTACGGGCTCTGGTGTTTCTCCATGTAGATTGACCTGGATAGTCACTAGGAGTTCTACCATTCAAGATTTCAAAATCCCAAGCGTTGAAAAAATTGAACCACAGCAGTCCCTCCACGTTCGCCTCCTTGTGCCACATCATGCCAATGTTCTTCAATGAGGGATTATTAGTCTTACTCATCGGTCCCATAATATGGCAGTTGAAGTCACCTACGATTGTTACCAGATTGTGGTCAGAATCGACCATCCAATCGATCAGCAGAGAATGGCAAGCTTCCCGGATGAGATCTCTGTATGGAGATTCAGGTGGATTGTAGAGGGAGATCACTAACATCTTCTCCACTTTATCTTTACCAGTGAGTTCTATCTCAACAGCTAGTACAAATTCGTCTAAATTCGAGTGGATCCTCGAGGATTTTAATGGGTGTATGATTCCAGTTATAAGGCCCCCATACGGTCTTCCCTTGGGACCCTTTTTGGCTAATTCCTGATGAATTGAATAGCCATTGAGAACGGCCCGAGTGGTGAGCCACGTCTCCTGTAGACAGATGCATGTTTTCCCTACTAGCAAAGAAGATGAGCCCACTGCCGATAATAAGTTTCCGACAGTTCCATGTAATTAAACTTTGATCTCATTGGGTTAAGGAAAGCGTCGGTAGGGACTCAGCAAGCCATTTAAGGACATTCTGCACATCAACTAGTTGTACTGCGTTGCCTTTAGGTAATTTCGGAACTATAGTTTCAACAGCTTTGGTGCTTGGTATATGTATTGGCCATTGTGGATCGATTGTGTTGGGGTCGGCGTCTACTTCAATATCCACTTCCCACAGACTTGCTTTGAAGCTGCGAATCAGGTTGGCAGTCGCTAAAAATTTACAGTGTAGTGCCGAGGTATTAGAATTCATCGCTTTCAAGGGCTCCACGTATTCAAAGTCTTCTGATCTCAGCACTCTAAACTGTGGTATAGAATACAGTCTAGTCATCAGCGCCGATCTAGAGAGCCAATCATGATCGCTGTTTTGGTACAGGTTTTTGATAATACATATCCTTCCACCTTGATATGGTATATTATTACCTTTATCGTCATTTGGGAGTTCCCCTAATGGCGCAGATACTATATCTGTTCGAGCTGGATTGATTGGTACGGTATTTGTGATATCAACTGCGGGGTTATCCTTCAGCTCATCAGAACATGATGAGTTATCTGAATCTCTCTCCTCCGCTTGAAGTGCAATAATACTTTTATTGGAGTCAATCTCCTCAGCTGAATTATTGATGGTGCTCTTCTCGAGAATGAGCCAACTAGTCAGTTTGTTCTCCCTGCTAGCAGTGCCTTTATTCACTCGAGGTGCCATGCGTTTAGATTTTTTCTTGTCTTGTTTAGGGGTGCTGCCTTTGGAAGGAGTGGAGATTTCTTCTTCCTGCTCCACTGTGTCCGGTGGTCTTAAGGTTGCCATTTGGCGCTTTTTCCTCGCAAGGGCTCTTTTAACCAGTCTTCGCTGTTTTCGTGAGTAGAAAACATCCACGTTCGTTGTGGTATTTGAGTCGATGTCTTCGGTCTCCGGGCAGTCTGGCGAGATGGTCTTCTCTTCCTTGTGAGGCGGATCCATATTACTGTTATTTGCTGTATTTCCTGATTGTAAAGTAAGAGTGACTTCCAATATCCTCCCACACATCTTTAGTAGGATGTTTAAAGCAAATTGCAGGGATGCAACCGAAGATTGCAAGTCACCCAAGGTTATTTGACTTTCTCCTTGATCCCTACTGCAATCAGGTTCTGATGATTCCAGATGTACATCCATGGTTGGAGAGGCAGATAGACTATTATATGTTTCACGCTGTGTGTGAGTAGGCAGATGTTGGTAGCTATCATTCTGGATCGCCGGATTGCTTCCTGGGTAAGGAGTCATAGATCTCTGCATAGATAAACACAGGTCCAATAGCGAGTTGTTATCTATTACACTTTCACCAAGTACCTCCGTGGAAGTATTCATACAGGAGCCCCCCGTAGATTTTTCCACAGGAAGTATTGGTATTGTAGTATTAGCGGTGTCGGGGAGCGAGAAAAAATCAGTGATTGCTCCTTTCTCCACAGGTGCTTCTTTGGGTCCTTTACTTCTATTTGTTTTTATTGTCGGAGTTCCGCTCTTCTGATTACGTAGATTATATCTCGTCGCAGAGCATTTCCTGACTGAAAGCATGTTGAGTCTTGAGACGCTTCTCAAATTAATAATCTCTGGCAACTCAATATCACGTGTATAGAGTCACTGTTTAGAGCAGTGTAATGGCAATTCCCTGAGCTAAATGTGCCTACAAGCTCGATTGCAAACACCCGATCACAGTCTATAAACTATAGACTTATCTGAATAGAAATCAAGTGGTCACAAGAAACTGCTGATTGTGTCTAATGTATGAAACCCGGATCCAAGGAGTCACCCACAGTCTCCTGGTAAGGTCAGCGTATGACTAGACCTCCGAACCCCAATACAAAGTGAAAACTTGGTCCTTCCAACGTTGATCGTAGCAGGGACCAAAACAGAGACCCAGAAAAAAAAAAAAAAAAAAGAGTAGCCGGATTTCAAGAATCAAGGGTCTTACCAAGTTCTTGCCAAGCCCTAGCGTTGGCGCTTCTGCTGGTAGGCAGAGCTCACTGCACCGGCCCCCCTCGGCTTCTTGCTGGTCCGTGCGCAGCCCGCGGGGCCCTCTGCAGCAGCGGCTCCAGGCGCAGGACCGTATATCAGCCGAGTGCCCGCCGCGATTCCGGTCCCTGGGCAAAGTACGGGGCCGCAGATGCTGGCACTCAATATATGAGGGATGGTGGACATACACACAGCGGCAACGCTGTTCTCTCCCGCAGCCTTGCCGATTAGAGTAACGGACCCGTTACAGTGTCAAAACGCGTCAAGCCGCACCACGTTCAAACGCTCGCATCAACAGAGCACAGAACTTAATGCATATCGGGAAAGAAAAATGTCAAAAATATGGTGAGGAGGCATCGAAAGTTACCTCAAGGGATCGAGGTAGCCAGTTGGGATAAATGTGCGAGGTGTTGTCTTTCAACATGTTCACGCGGGATCATAGGGCTAGGAACTAGACCAGATCGGCTCTTCAATCTGTGGGTGCAACAGCATATGGTTTAGGGAGCTGTCAAGTGACCCTTCACTAAAAAAGTTACGTGGGGCTGGTGGCTTACCTCCGCTCGTAGAACTACGAGTGAACAGAAGCTGGAACTGCGGTGGACCGAAGAACGCCGCTTTGCATTGCCAGGTTACAGCGTTACCAGGGTTACTCCTACAGATATAGACACGTGACCGCAACGCGTCTCAAGACAGGCGCGATGCGGATAAGAGATTATGCTCTATGCAATGAGACTGTTAGGACAAGCAATTATCAGTGTAGATGGAGATGATTGGGAAATAGTAGAATCAGAAAAAATAACTAAAATAAAAAACGAAAATGTGGACAATAGACATAGAAAACACACTGTGAAACCAACATTAATAGATAAATGTAAACAGAATAAAGCACAATTATCCACTGTGCACAAAAGTGTGAATAGTTGGGTTCACAGATAATAAAGAGAATAGTAAATGCACAGTATTAAACAAATGGCGGTATTCAAAGGAAAATAATGCTTGTTAAACATATGTGTCTCAAAAACAATTGCGCTTAACCATAACCAATCCAATGGTTGTAACAGTGAAATATACCATTTCTACACCGCTCGCATGTGGTAGCACCAGGTTGTGCTACCTTGGGTCCCAAACCTAAGTTCGGGAAAAGCGACACCGGTGTAGAAGTGTAAATGCATCAGTATGTAACAATTCCAATACAATATATGCTTCTATATGAGTCATGATGAACAACATAAGTGCCCTCCTCTCTCAAAGGGGACATCTAATGCCCAAAGGGTCCCGGTTCGAATGTTCAGAGATTATAGAGGGAAATCTCGCGCTTAAAACAACTGTATCACCACATTATTTTAAATCAAGCAAGGGGAGCATCAGTTCAAATGTAACAATGATAGTTGATCTCTTCATTCAAGCCATTGGGATAAAGGCTCCCAAGTTTGTCTATCCAAAAGGTTTCCCTTTGGTTGAGCCGTGAGGCCCAAATCCTCATGGGGATTGGTTTTCTTCAGTACTTCCAGGATAAGGAATCTGATTTGAGTTAAGTTGTTGCTTTCATCACGCCAGTGACGAGTCACAGCCGAGTTAGGGTTAGAATTACGTATACAAGAACGGTGTTCGTTCCAACGTACCTTAGCCGATCTCATGGATTGTCCAACGTAATACTTACCACAGGGGCATTTAATACCATATATAATGTTCACACTATCACAGGTACCAAATGTTTTCAAGAAAATCTTGTTGCCTGTTCTGGGATGGTATATCGTATTGCCCTTGATCACCAGATTGCAGTTGGTGCAATGTAAGCACGGATATGTCCCTGTACGTAAATTGATGGGTTCCTTCACGGGTGGCCTCGTGTGGACCAGTTCGTCTCGTAGGTTTTTGCTCCTTTGGTAGGCAAATTCTGGAAGTTGTTTAAAAAGATTTTGTACCCTAACATCATTCTTAAAAATAATCCAATGTTTTTTGATGGAATTCTTAATCTTGTTGCTCTGAATAGTGTTACAGTACAGAACTTGCTTACATAGTTTGAAAGAAGTGAAAGCAGTCAACAAAACAGTGCCAGGCTAGAGTTTAGGAACTATATAACTTCAAAATCAATTTCTGTAACATGTTCCGTGTGTTGTTCTCATTGGAAAAATTGCATGTGGTCTCCTTTCCTATAATTTAAAACAGACTTCACAAATTCTGAAAATAACATGCAACACTTCACAAATAAAAGTGTGACCCTTACGTAGAGCCAAGGTAATCTGTTTTGACCACCAAGTATTCCACACATTACTCACTAGCCAGAATCAACTTTTACTGGCTTATACGGTAGCTCGGAGCAAGGTAAACTGAGTCACCCATTACACAATCACACACTAAAACATGAAAAAACAGCCTGAAACACTTAAAAAGCAAGCTGATTCTAGGTGTGTGTGATTGTCACCTAGAGAATGGAGGTAAACGGATCAGTCTACATTTCAAAAGACAATCTTATAGATTGTTGCAATTCCAGGGGTGCACCTAGACTAAAATTTAGACGGGGGGTAACCCTTCAAATGTTGGGAGAAGCACTAACTTCGGAGACGGTGGAGGGGTGGCAAACTTACTTGTGAAGGGGCATTTAACTTGATTACTTGTAATAAGACTATTCTAGTGCAGCTTCAATGTTACAATCAGTTAACTCTCTCCTTTAAATCTGAAACACCCACTTCTTGCAGATCCTGAAGGTCCTAGAAAGTGTCAAAATGGCAGATGGTGTGCAATGAAAGACTCAATATCATAGCATAACAGGACATTGCAGAGTGTGGGGCAGTACTCTGGACGGCCCAAGCAACTTCAGTGGCTGGGAGCAACAGGGGAGAAAATGTAATGTTGGTTCTACCAGTCTGCTATACTAGAATCTCTGGTGCACGGACTGGCTGTGAGACTGTTTGCCTGTCAAATCCAGTGTTACGAGACTGGAAGAGGGCCAGTGCAGCAATAATGCATTTCTATGCGGCAGTATTGGAGCTACTAGCATAGGAGCACCAGCGTACACCAATGTGGCCCTACTACACTTATTAAAACTGTCCTATGTGTAATCATTTATAAGCACTCCAATTTTTTGCAGTTGAAATTAGGGTGAGATTACAATATTTGCCCAGGATCACACACTTACGCTAAACAGCGAAGCAGGAATTTTAACCCACACTTTCAATTTGGGCATGGCCACTTTCTTCCAGGCTTTACTTAGAACAAATATTTAAGTTTTGGGTGTCAAGACCTACACACATAACAAAATCGTGCTCTAGCTGCTAACTCTAGTGATAATAATAGTGCAAGTTCAGTTCAACGTTATTAGCAGTCGCCATGCTCGACCTGCTCCTTTACTTAGAAACAAGTGACCTTTAAAATAAAATATGTGACAAAGAGTGCATTTGAAATGCAGAGCCTGTTTATTGGAAAGCCAACCCAAAGTCATGACATCAAACAGCTCACATCATGATATCTCATGAGTGTGCCAATGGCGCTATATAATTTAAGCAAAAACAAAGAGGTGATGGCTGGAAGGCTTAGAATTAATCTTAAACCTCTGGCAATTGCTCTGGGCAACCCTCCAGACAATCGTTCTTCGCCTGCCAAGCAATTATAGAACAGGAAAAGACCATATGCAAATCAGGCTTGGTCCAACCCCCAAAGGGGCAGTCCCGTCCAAACTGCTAGGTCCCATTCCTTCTGCACAGCACCCCGGGACCCACATTTGAGCATACCTGTAGGCTGTCCCACTCGGCCTGACAAAGCAAAAACAAAGAGGTGATGGCTGGAAGGCTTAGAATTGATATTAAACCACTGGCATTGCTCTGGGCAACCCTCCTGACCATCGTTTTTCACTTGCCAAGTCATTATAGAATGGGGAAAAACCATATGCAATTCAGGCATGGCCCCATCCCCAAAAGGGCAGTGCAGCCCGAACTGCTAGGTCACATCCCTTCTGCACAGCATCCTGGGCTCCACATCTGGGTATACCGGTCCCAAACGGGGAAAGGTACACGAGGGAGATATGGGGCATGAGCGGGGGGTGGGGGGAACAGGAGGGAGACACAGGGCATGAGCGGGGGGTGGGGGGTACAGGAGGGAGACACGGGGCATGAGCAGGGGGTGGGGGGTACAGGAGGGAGACACGGGGCATGAGCAGGGGGTGGGGGGAAAAGGAGGGAGACACGGGGCATGAGCGGGTGTGGGGGGGAACAGGGGAGAGACACAGGGCATGAGCGGGGGTTGGGGGAAAGACACGGGGCATGAGCGGGGGGTGGGGGGAACGGGGGAGAGACACAGGGCATGAGTGGGGGCTGGGGGCAACAGGAGGGAGACACGGGGCATGAGCAGGGGGTGGGGGGTACAGGAGGGAGACACGGGGCATGAGCGGGGGGTGGGGGAACAGGGCAGACACAGGGCATGAGCGGGGGGTGGGGGGTACAGGAGGGAGACAGGGGGCATGAGCGGGGTGGGGGGTACAGAAGGGAGACACGGGGTGGGGGGAAGAAGGGAGACACGGGGCATGAGCAGGGTGTGGGGGGTAAAGAAGGGAGACACGGGGCATGAGCGGGGGGTGGGGGGAAGAAGGGAGACACGGGGCATGAGCGGGGGGTGGGGGGAAAGAAGGGAGACACGGGGCATGAGCGGGGGGTGGGGGGGAAGAAAGGAGACACGGGGCATGAGCGGGGGGTGGGGGGGGAAGAAGGGAGACACGGGGCATGAGCGGGGGATGTGGGGGGGAAAGAAGGGAGACACGGGGCATGAGCGGGGGGTGGGGGGGAGAAGGGAGACACGGGGCATGAGCGGGGGGTGGGGGGAAAGAAGGGAGACAGACACGGAGCATGAGCGGGGGTGGGGGTGAACAGGAGAGACACGGGGCATGAGCGGGGGTGGGGGGTACAGGAGGGAGACACGGGGCATGGGCGGGGGATGGGGGGTACAGGAGGGAGACACGGGGCATGAGCGGGGGGTGGGGGGAACAGGGCAGACACGGGGCAGAGCGGGGGTGGGGGGTACAGGAGGGTGACACGGGGCATGAGCGGGGGGTGGGGGTACAGGAGGGAGACACGGGGCATGAGCGGGGGGTGGGGGTACAGAAGGGAGACACGGGGCATGAGCGGGGGGTGGGGGGGAAAGAAGGGAGACACGGGGCATGAGCGGGGGTGGGGGGTAAAGAAGGGAGACACGGGGCATGAGCGGGGGGTGGGGGGGAAAGAAGGGAGACACGGAGCATGAGCGGTGGGTGGGGGGGAAAGAAGGGAGACACGGGGCATGAGCGGGGGGTGGGGGGAAAAGGAGGGAGACAGACACGGAGCATGAGGCATGAGCGGGGGGTGGGGGTGAACAGGGGAGACACGGGCCATGAGCGGGGGGTGGGGGGGGAAAGGAGGCAGACAGACACGGAGCATGATTTACAACTGTTGTAAATTGCGTTTTTTTCTCTCTCTGAAAGCCCGGACCATGTGAGATTATATCAGATAGAGGTCCGGGCTGTCAGAGAAAAAAAAACGCATTTTAAAACAGACAGTTGCTTGATCATCCGACTCGACTTCGGAATGATCAAGCGCTTTTCAATTGCATTTTTATTTTCTCTCTGACAACCCGGACCATGCGAGATTATATCAGATAGACCTCCGGGCTGTCAGAGAGAAAATAAAAATGCATTTGAAAAGTGCTGCCAGATACAAAAACAAACACCTAACACCTCCAAACGGTGCTGAAAGTGCTACAAAACACCTCAAACACCCTCCACGTGTGGCCCTGCTACTTGTACATTTCCCCTCACAGCCTACAAAAACGCACAAGGGAATAGGAATTAAACTGGGCCTTTTAAAGACGGTTTAACTTCCTTTAACATTCAGGATGCTTACCTGGCTGATGTCACCGCGTTTGCAGCCTCCTCTCTCAGCTCACTCTGCAAATAAAAAAATGCAGCAGGACACGTGTGTTTCTGGAAAGGTCTTCCAGGAGGGGGCGGTGAGGGGGTGGTTTGAGCCCTGGATTAGGATACATTCTTCCGAGAGAGACTGTCAAGGGAAGTGTCTGCCTGCCTCAAGGCAGGAGCTTGCTTACTACAGTGCCATCTAGTGGCAGAAAGTATTTTTTTTTATTAATAAATACAGCGTACATGGTACGCAGTAGAAAAATAAAGAATCCGTATTTCCTTTCATTATATGCGTAAAAAGGGACGTTACGCACCTTAACTGTAGGGCTGGGCACACGGGTGGTATTGTGGTAGCTATAGACTTTTATTGTGGGGAAATGAAGAAGGAAAACTATATCCTGTAAGGGAAGCATGGTAGAAGCTAGAAGTTTTAAAACCTTTATTAAATTCCTGGGGTTTGGAAAAACTCCTACTTTGCCCTATAGCTATGATGGGAGTAGTCTCTACCATCAAATAATAAAGAAAACACAGTCCTAGTCAGTCTATGTCAAATCAAAATGTCCTATACTAAAAAAAAAACAAATGCTTGCCCTATCTCTTATACAAATATTGTGTAAAGGTGAATGTGTATGCAAAGGAACGTCAGTGTTATAACATAAAAGTTTGAGGTGGCTGAGTCAGCTCTCCTCCCCATGTTGGATGGACAGCACAGAGTAAGGGGACCACCGTAGACAGGATGAAACACACTGGCTCAGGTTATCAAAAAAAGGGCAGTCCAAAACGTGGGTCGAGGCCCGATTGGCCTTCCACGTTAAAGTCACTTACTTTCAGTTCACTAAAAGTTCTTTCACAGTTCAACAAAAGTTCACATAGGTCTCCCTATGTTGGGCTCGGACCTCTCAACAAAAAGTACCTGATTCAACGTCACGTAGGTCTCCCTCAGTCGGGCTCGGACCTCTCAACAAAAAGTACCTGAATCAACATCACGTAGATCTCCCTCAGTCGGGATTGGACCTCGCAATGATAGCACTTGCAGGGGTTCCTTTCCCCAAGCTTTATTCAGATTCATTAGGGGTTCCCTTCCCCTAACTTATTTCATATTCCAGGTCTCCCTCGGTCGGGCTCGGACCTTCCACTGATGTCGAAGACTTTCAAGTGTGCACAGCTTTTTCCATAGACCTCCACAGGACCACTTTGACTTTCACTTTATCTCTTCCTTAGTGTCTCTTGGTCTTGGTAGTTCCACAGCACAATCAGGAAAATTCAAAAATCTTTCTCTTAAAGCAATCACCTTTTAACTTCCCCTTTCAATGGGATTGATATTGACCATTGCCCCCTTCAGAGTTAGTTCACTTTGACGTTTTTCAACAAGACATGAGACCATTTCGTGGAGACTTTAGAGTGAGCAATTTCCTTTCGCGGGACCACTCCGCTACTCTGTATCACTGGCTTCACTGTTATCAGTAATGTTGAAGTTCACTACTGGTTTGCTTTCTTTCGCGTCTCATCAGCACGCGCGCAACCTTCAATTGTAAGATATACTGTTGCGGCTTCAATCTTTCCTTGACACAAACCGCCTTTCATCTGTTTCGCTAACTCACTGGTTTTGTGCATTCCTTTCTTTTCTCTGTGGCTTTGATTCTGTGGCGTGGCCTCACCTCCCCAACTCTGCAGTTCACCCAGGAGGGTTGCTGGCGTGCTTGAAACACAATGCTGGCATCTTGGCTGGATTTGGCTTTCTTTGCATATCCCTCACGGTTTCCCAGAGGCAACAACCTCCTGCAGGGATCTTCAGGGTTTCTCTACAACTCTCTCTGGTCCCTCGATCGGTCGTCCTACTCCAGTGAGTTTGCCTTCGCCCCGGAAGATCTGCTCCTTCTCGTGCCTCACCGTGCTCAGTGTGTCTCAAACTTTCTCATGACATTCAGAAAAGGGCTAAAAACCAAGCTGTTCAACTAGACTATGCTCAAGGGAGTTCCACTGTAACCATGGAACACTCCCACTATAATCCTGTCGAACCTGTTCAATACTGTTCTCATGAAAATGCTTTAAGTTGTATTGCTCAATATTGCCCTGATGAATATGCGTTAAGTTGTACCTAAGTGAATATACTGTAACAGCGCCACAATGCCTCAGGGCCGTTGTGCGCTTTATAAATTCAAATAAATAAATAAATACATAAATAAATAATGTTCCACCTTTTATCCGTGTGGGCGGAGCTAATGGGAATCAGATGTATGTGATTAAGGTCAACTGCCTCACTTTGCCTTACCTTATTAACGGGACAAGTCCAATGAGATATGCAAGTGTTAGCCTTTTTACTCTGTCCTCCTCTTCCTAGGCCCAGTGTTTGTGTAGAAAGGGGGAAGGAGGGGAGTTGGAAGGTCAGAGAATCCTAAAAAATAGGATGAGGTATGGGACAGGAAAGGCGGGGATAGCGCGTCTCACCATTGGTTGCCTTACCCACACTCCCCAAAGATCCGCCACCCAGGTGATCCTCCTGCACTGGTCCACCCCCAGGGTCTGGATCCAAAGAGAGAGAGAGAGATCCCCGGGGACTTGTAAGGGAGACACCCTTTGGTTTCTCACAATCCCTATTTCTAAGAGGAGTTTCCCTGCCTCAACTAAAATCCTAAGGATTCGGTCAGGATGTCCAAGAAAATAAATAGTCCACCGTCCTGTGTCAGCAAAACTATTTCCATCCCTTACACTAATAACTAAATCAAAAGGCTGCTCTACAGTTTGTGGTCCAGGAGAACGACTCCCTTCTCCTGGACTGGGTATAACTGTTCCGGGTGATGAGTTGATCCAAATGTGCATTACCAGGGGGAATGACTCCCTTCCCCTGGTCTTTCATTAATGTCCACAATGTAGAACACCAGGGGGATGACTCATTTTCCCTGGCCTCAGAAGAAGGACTCACCTTTCCTGATATCTCTTTCTATGGATTTCACAATCTAACTGAACCAGGGGTATTGCCTCCCTTCCCCGGGTCTCTCTTGTTCTTGATATTGGCAGTTCACAATGCCAGGGGAGAAGTCTCCCTTCCCCTGGCCTTCTCAGGCTGAATTGGCAGTTCAAATGCCAGGGGGAATGTCTCCCTTCCCCTGGAATTTCTTAGGCTAAATTGGCAGTTCACAATGCCAGGGGGGATTTCTACCTTTCCCTGACCTTTCTCAGATAAAAACAGATCGATATAGCTCCCCAACCCTTGTTTTCTTAAAGATTTGTTTAGGCAGACCTGGTTCACTAGCCTGCCAGATACTGCCATGAAGAAGATGGTTAGGGAGGCTCTCCCTCTCAAGTTGCGTGTCCGCGACCCTACTTCCTCTTTTAGTTATTCTTCTCGATAGACTTGGTTCACTCTCCTGCCAAGTAAGATCATAATTACAGTTGTTCCAACTATTTTTAACTTTACCTGGGTCTCAGACACGGGGTTCAGGGTTTCTTTCTCCCCCTTTCTCTCTCCTGACAGCCCAAGTAGTCGCTGGAGGATAGCTCAGGGGCAACGCACTAGCCTTGGAAACAAGACGCCACAGAGCAACTGGGTATTAAGCGCGTTATAAATAACCAATTACATTACATTACAAGTACCGTCTGGGTCTCTGCCAGTTCTCCTCCGTCAGTTGCATGCTCTTCTGACAACCTCTTGGGCTTCCTTAACTGTTGTGCTGCGTTGGGTCTGCAGTGTTTCCTGCTGGGTGGCTTGCGCGTCTTTCCCGACCGTGTGGTCCGGTTACTGCTTCTTCCCGGACTTCCGCTCTTCCAGCACTCCTGTCAGCACAGGCACAGTGGACCAGATAGGGACACCAAGGCTCCCTCGCTCGTATCCTGATCAGTGGTCTCCTCCTCTCTCCACACGGGACGTCATTCATGCTTGTGGAACCTCCTGCGAGGGTCTGACAACAAAGTAAGTCCGATGGAGCATTCTTCATGGCTCCGCACCTCTTCCTTTTCCCAGTACTTGTCTGGTATACCTACTTTGGGGAGTTCACACTCTTCTTCGTCCCAGTACTTCCTAAAGTTCTAGTTTCACAAAAGTACAAAGGAACAATAGGCAAGGTGATGGTGTATGGAGGTGTGTAGAGTAGGGAGGGAGGTAGTTAGCAGAGGTGTGGGTAGGACTGGTAGATCGCGTTCTCCTGTGTCCTCCCTGTATCCCAGAGGGGGAATCCCTCCCCATGAGATCCTCCCACTGTGAACCACCCCCAGGAGGACTATCGGGTAGCGCCCTTCCCCTCCCTGGCCTCATGAGAAGGGTCTCCCCCCTCAGGGAGAAGGGACGACATCACAAGATTCATCACAGTAGGCTGATATCCCTTGGTGCGGTCCCCAAGTGGTCGGGTGATTTTTGGCAAATCTCGTGACTAACCTCCGGTAGTAGTTGCAGAATCCCAGGACACTCTGCAATTTCTCCAGAGTCTGAGGTTGTTGTCAATCATAACTCTGCATCTCTGCAAAATGCAAATCAACGTTTAGACTATTGTGGTATGGCTATTTATATTGTTCTCTTTCTCTCTTTCTCTCTCTAGGATGTGAAGAGCGTCTTGAGCAGGTACGTCTCCTCTTGCGTTGATGAACCCTCATTGTGGACTCCCTTTTATCCGGTGGATGTCCTCTGTTCCTCACATTTATTACATACTACAGACCCCGGCTCCATCGTCACTGAAGGAAGAGTCCTGTCTCTAAACTCACAGTGCAGGTCCCTACCTTCACTCTAACCCTATATACACCATACAGGTCTGTACTATTACCACTTGCAAGCCTCTCCCTCCTCTCTCTAAACTCACAGAGCAGGCCCATCCTTTTGTATAACCCTAAAGACCCTATATATACTCTGTACTATTACCACTTGCAAGCCTTTTTTTTCTTTTGTTTTTTCTCTCTCTCCCTTTTTATTAGCACGGGCCGCCTCAGCCAATCAGAATGCTGGAAACGTGGGCTGTAGCTTGTGGTACTAGTCTGCATTCGGAGCAGTCTAAGAGTTGCTCACGTTTGTTCAGCACTCGCTCACTTTAGTTCTCTCGTTCACTGCTCTTGGCTGCCATGAAAATAGAAATTGCGCTTTTTTGCTTTTGAAAGAGACCTCTTCCTGTTTTAATTGCAGAGTTCTACAAAAAATGCAGCGACCCTTTAGCTTCCGCCCCTGGAAGGTGCTCAAGGGTTACGAATGGCGATGATCAGCGGCCACATGAAGGCATGTTTGATTCAGTTATGCTTGAGCATGTCATGAGCGCTTAGTCACCTGACTTGCGTCCGCACTTGGCTAATTCCATCATCACTAATCCAAGGGAACTAGCAAAGATGGCTGACTTGTGGCTCTCTCACAGAGTCGAGCACAGCGATAAGGGGACAGGTAAGGCAGGCCGAAATTCTCCCTTCTTACAGTTCAACAAAGTAGAAATGGGTAAACCCCTTGTGGGTGGGCCCTAAAAGAAGGATGGCACCACTAACCCAAAGGTGAGTGGTGGTTCCTCAGTAATTCCCTGACTCCCCAGCACTTTCGGGGACTAACAGATTGCTGAGCTGTGCGCCTAAAGCAGGGCTCAAGTCGAGGGTACGTGCGGGTGGCGGCGTCCCCCCACTTTATTCAGAGAGCGGACGCCATCCCCCAGGGTTTTTTAGAGGCCGTGTGTAAAAGAAGACACTTTGACCGTCTTCTCCAAAATTTTGATTTTATGCGCCATCTGGGTTTCGAAACGCAGTTGCCAGGTTCACGGGTCGGGCACTTCACCATTACACTGTAAAACCGGGTGCAAAATAACAACTAAGGGTGAAATGTCACATTTTGGGACTGCACTCTCCATGGAAAACATTGGCATTGATTCTTGGGGTTTAAAACGTGCACACTTTTTAAAATTTTCAAACCCTAGAAAATATCCTCTTGGTTTTGTGTATGTCTTGTGCAATTTGTATGGTTATGCAAATCCAGTAGAATTAAATGTGCATATTTCACCGTTATATACTCATCTTGTGTCGTCACATCCCATGGCGTATGTTAATAAGTCCCCTCACTTTTTTCTTTAGGACTTGACCACTGGCCTCTGGTCACCGGGAGGCTTGCCCTTATGCAGACATCCCAGAGATGTCTTCAATTTCACTTAATGTGGCAGGGTCAAGACCCAGAAAGGAAGTTGGGGGAATGTTGGTAGGGGTTCCCTCCAATACCTAGCAGTATGTCCATTTCATTCTAGTGGAGAACCAACATACCACTGGAATCAGAGAAACTGCTGTCAGTACCACTGATGTTGACAGCACTTTCCTTGGGCCAGAGGTTCTACCAAATAGTCCTCTGCAGGCCGCTAAGTTATTTAGTGCCTCCTTAAGACTTTCCCTATTTTTAACATTTCCCTCTAGATAGTAAACTGGAAGTTAACTCTCCCTGTTGGTGTCCAAGAAAACTTCCCGGGCAAAGATTTGGGAATGACTTGAAAGGGAGAGGCATCTTTAAAGCCACCCCTCTCATCCCAGGAGTTGTAATGTTCAATTCTACTCCTGTGGGTTTTATGTGTTTTTAGTGAGCATTTTTCATTTCTGATTTTATTTTCACCATTTCTTTGTATTGCAAAATATGGGGGAGAACCCCCACACCCTTGCTGCCCCATCTCTCCACGCTCGCTCCTACTGACCCCCAAGTCACATTGCCTTATCCAAACACACTCCCTGCATTTTGCAGTAAAAACAAATTTGTGAAAATCAGTAATAAAAAATACCACAATGAAAAATATAGGGTAGCAAGTCTCTGTACCCTCTTGTCAAGGGTCAATTTATGAAAAGTTGTCCAGGTCCAAAAGATGTAGTACTAGTTTCTCTTCTATGTCTTTAGTGGTTAAGCCTTGTATTCTACCTGCTCATGCGGGTGAGGCTGAGAACCCAAAGTCCTCCTGGACCATTTGAAACTTCTACTGGGGGGGGGGGGGGCGCTGTTATGCACGAGCAAGATGGCTGCTTGATCCAGGAGCTCTGCAGCCTGAGACCGCAACGCAGTCGCAGAAACACCCTTTCTATGCACCATACGCGGCGAAAACGGCTAATGGTAGATCTAAGGAATGTATCTCCCTCCTCGCCGACTTTGAGACCTGCCGGTGCACCTGGACCACGGCTGGCCTTTGTGTGCATCCCGGCCTGCTGGCGCGGCTCACGTGTCTGTATTGGGCCCGCCTGCAGCATTATAGCAGGGGACCTGGACTGCGTGGGCTGCGAGGAGGGACCTGCAGCTGGGGGCGGGGGCGGCCACCTTCACTACTGTCACCCCTGACATACTCTCCATTTATTCCACAGACCCCTTTCGACAAGAGTGGAGCAGGACCGGGTGGAAGCCCTGCCTACTTATTTATTTATTTGAATTTATAAAGCGCCCAGCGACCCGCAGGCATTGTGGCGCTGTTACAGCAAGTTACCTAATACAGTTAGGACAGATAGTTCATAGGCAGTAATACAGTAGTACATGTTCAACAGCAATGTTGAGCGGGTGTTGGAGTTGCGCAACACACCGGCTCCCTTTCCATGTTGCCGTTGCCCTCCGGTGTGCGGCCTGCAACTGGATCTGTTTTGGCAGCGCCTGCAAATCATCACACGCGGCTGCTCCAAGTGGGGGGCTGGAAGCGCTGAAGCGGGTGACTGACACTGGGGAGGAATGCGAGGTGCTGGGACAGACAGAGCCCTGGGACCTGACGGTCACCAACACCTGTCTGGTTGGGTGCCCGGGGCCCCGGCCCGGAGTGCTGGGACTGCACCAACTGTGAGCATTGGAGAAAGAAACAGCATATCCCTGTGGGAGCGCCTGGACACATGGTGAATCTAGGCCCATATTAGCACTGCCCTTTGCCGCCAGAGCTGGGAATTCCACTGGAACCTTCTCTGGGCTGCGTTTTGTACACCCCCCAACCCCCACGGGGGGTGTGGATGACCGCTATGGCCGCCAGCCATAATCCTTGAGGCAGAACTATCCGGATAGGAAGCCAACCTTGCCCGGTGCCACTCACTGGGATCTGCACGCCACCATCCTGCTGGGATCACTACGTGATGCGCAAACTATAAGGCGTCCTGACCTGGTTACTATGCGGTCTCTGTTATTGACACAGCTGCACTAAAACATCCTCACTGTGCACAAAACTATCAGAAACATCAGGGGATCCATGCCTGGGGATGCGCTGCCTCCCCTGCTGACCCTGTACATAGCAGGCCCCAGCGCCCTCTGTCCTGACAGTGAGGTGGTGGGGGCAACACTTGTTTTGGGTGCAGGGGCCTGTGGTGCATCACGAGTGGCTGCCTGCTGACCCCGAAGACAACTGGGCCCCATGCACCTACGATTGACTAGCCACTGCTGCCGCTGCTGACTCAGCGCTCTTGCGCCCGGGGGGGCGTACCGCCTACCCCTGCTAAAGACAGTGCGGTGAGTGACTGCGCACCCGTGTGCCCTAATCCTTTACTCCTGAGATACTCACGGAGGCGCATATCCGCTCCCTTCCTGAACAAAAAGGCCAAATTCTACGTAGCAGTACTGGACCATAGGGCTACGTGCCACATAACTGCTATCCCTATATTGCGCATTGGGGCCCATAGCCACAGGAACTGCTGCACCCGGGCTGTGCCTGTTGCTCCGGCGGGGTGGTGCTCTCTGCTGGCATGGGGGCTGCGAACCCTTGGGGTCGGCCCCCTGAAGACCTCCTGCGCTGCGGGCGGGTGGCCGGCAGACTTGCAGGCGTCCCTACTACAGCTGGCCCACCCAGCGACCCGGGTGGGGCATACTACCCTGGACGTTGCACTCCATATCTCCACGACTCCCTAGACTCAAAGGCCCACGCCGGCGGTTTCTGCCCCACTCAGCCCATGTGCCCATCACCCTAACAGGAGGCGCTTGGACAAAGGAGGGGGCAAAAAACAAAGCTCCATAAATATGTTCACCAAAACTGCCAACAAAGAACCAGGAGAAACGGACGAGGCAGTGGCGGGGCCCTCTCCTTCCCACATTGGGGAGCCCACAGAGATGCAGCGGATGATGGACTTCATGTGTGAGGGGTTCACAACTCTCAACACCAATCTCGACGACATGAGCGGCACGATTAGTGCCATAAAGGCCGGCATGGAAAAAGACGATACCCGGGTAACTGAAGTTGAGTCCAGAGTCGGGCTAGCTGAAGACGACATCAACTCACTCAGGACTGACTTGACCGCGCTCACCAAGCAGGTGTATATTGTCAGCAAGAAAAATTAAGATTTGGAATCCCGATCACGGCATAATAACATACGCATAATTGGAATCCCAGAGGACAACATCACTGGCTCCATGGAGGACTATGTTGAGTGCACCCTTCTCTCCCTGCTCGAGGGCCCCCAGCTCTCGCCTCAGTTTGCTATAGAACGTGCTCATCGTTCATTAACTGCAAAACCTAAGCCGGGGGCCCCTCCCTGCCCAATTATTGCAAGAGTCTTGAATTACTGAGACAGGGATGCGTTACTGCGGGCTGCCAGAGCTAAGGGAGAGCTCATGTTGGGATCTAACAGAGTTCACCTGTACCTGGATTTCTCTGTCTCAGTGCAGCAAGAACGGAAATCCTTCATGGTGGTGAAAAAGAGACTGCGCAACCTGGGAGTCAAGTATGCTATGCTGTTCCCTGCCAAGTTGATAGTAGAACGCTCTGAGAAGGTTTACTTCACAATTCCTGAGGAAGCAATGAAATTCCTGGACCAACTCTTCCCTGGGGGATCCTGCTTATCCTCTCACTACACTAGTGACTGATCCGACTGGCCGTTGCTTAAGTACCAACGCAGGACTTACTATGAGTATCTCTGCACTGGGTCGCCAGTGCCAACTACTGTTTCCCCCATGCAACGTTTCTAACTCTATGCTACTGTGCATTCTATACTTGCGACTCTTTAACCTGCTGTGTTGCGGACCGGGCTGCATGACGCGAACAGCCACCCCATGCTAAGTTGCGAATGTTGTTGTTATAACAGTTATGGGGTTTTCACCCCCCTGATTGGGAGGAGGGTGTGGGGGGGGAGGGTAGAAGGGTAAAAGGAAAATGCTTGACGGGTGCGATAGGGCTATCAGCGAGCTATCACCTCCTAGAGTTTTTTTGACACAGTGCCGAACACTGGCCTGAATGGGGTAAATTACTTACTACTTACAATGGCCAAATGGCGGCTGATACACTGAGATGCATGAGTTGGAACATTAGAGGTCTGGGGAACCACGGCAAGATGCGGATGCTACAGCTGTATGCTGAACAACACAAGGCTTGAATCCTCTTTCTGCAAGAAACACATGCTATAGTGGCGGGCTGCGATACATTCGCTAAAAGCTGGGTGTAACAGCGCTTTTATATACAGTACTCTACCCAAAGCCGAGTAGTCCTGATCCTTATTCACAAATCGTTACAATATGCACCCAAGGCCACACGGGTCGACCCCCTTGGGCGTTATGTGTTGACGCATGGCGTGCTATCTGACCTGGAGGTGGTGATGCTTAATATCTACGGGACCAACATAGATGATCCTGACTTCTATATTCATGTTGCAGACTTGCTGGCAATGTACCCTCTAGTTCCTGTCCTGTGAGGCGTGGACTTCAATAACATTATAGACCTCAACCTGGACAGAACCGGAAATAAGGCCAAGCAGCTGACTAGAGCCGCCCGGACCATACTTGAGAGACAGACTGGACTGGGGGTAGAGGACGCCTGGAGACTGCTACATCCCCAGACTCGCGGATACACGTTTTTCTCAACAGTACACGATTCGCATTCTAGAATTGATCGGTGGCTCGTATCTGGGACACTAATAAAATTGACGATAGAAGCAGACCTACTCCCCAGGACATACTCAGATCATTCCCCCGATCACCCTGATGATGACATGGGGTGAGCAATAGTTCCCCAGACGCCCCTGGAGCATCAAGCCCCAGGCGCTATTAGATTCTGTATTTCGAGCCGAGCTAGAGGAATGTGTGGAAGACTATTTTAAAATAAACGCAGGCACGGTGGACTCCCTGGCTATCCTCTGGGATGCCTTTAAAGCTTATATCCGTGGTATGGCCCTTTCCAAAGAATCTGGGATTCTCAGGGCGATACGCCGCAATATACTAAATAGTGAGGCAACCCTTAAACCACTCGAAACACAATATGCTACAGACCCCACCTCCATTACACTAGGCGAAATAAAAGAAGCCCTGGACAGCTTCAGGGACCATGCTGAGAGGGAACGGAAGTTCCTCGACAACCCAGTAATAGCAAGACAATATGGCGAAGGGGAACGCCCGGGTAGGCTGCTGGCTAGGGTGGTGCGACAGGAGGAGGGTAGGAATCACATTCCCTTCAAGATCCTGATGGGATTTTGGTCCACACAGAACTGGGTGTAAACGAGGTATTCTGCTCCTTTTATGCGGCGCTCTTCGCCAAAAATTATGATGCATCCAGCTCGGATATAGACAAATTCTTGGAATGATTGCCGCTGTCTGTACTTTCCAATGATACTACAGAGGTCCTTGACAGACCGATTGAGTTGTCGGGAAATGGAGCTTGCTATCGAGGCATTGCCCTCCTGTAAGGCCCCAGGCCTGGATGGCTCACCACGGATTTGTATAAATGCTATAAGTCACTCCTCACGCCTCAGCTGTCTGCCCTATGGAGTGAGACCTGTGCGAAGGGAGAGCTGCCCCCCACATTCAGGGAAGCAGTGATTACTGTACTTCTTAAACCCGGTAAACCAGCTACGCATTGTGGTTCATATCACCCCCTGTCACTTATCAATAGTGATGTTAACATATTTGCAAAGGTGCTTGCCCTTCGGCTTGCTCCCTATATGACACATATCATACATGCAGACCAGTCCGGATTTGTTCCCGGATGCTCCACAGCTCTCAACCTTAGGCAGCTATTTAACATCCTGGCCCAAATTGATCCCAGTGTGGAGGCAGTTGCTGCTATACTGCTATACTGAACGTGCAGAAGGTTTTTGATTCAGTGTCCTGGTGGTTTCTTCGGGCAGTGCTCGACAAATCCCACTTTGGCCCCTGCTTCATCTCGTGGATACGGTTACTTTACACAAAGCCGAGGGCCAGCGTTTGTACCAACGGTCGACTCTCTTCACCATTTGATATTTGCAGGGGGACCAGAAAAGGATTTTTGCAGTAGTCATGGAGCCTTTAGCCGATCTGATGCAACAGAAACATGCGCAAAGGGGGATACGCCTTACTGGCACCCCCAAGATCATCTCGCTGTATGCAGATGACGCATTACTTTATATCAGGGATCCTGAGCGGACCCTCGCTCCCATCATGTGCGATGTCCTCCACTTCGGACTTGTGTCCGGGCTGCGGGTCAACTGTGCCAAGTCCAAACTGGTCCCCCTGACAGATTCTACTGCAGCCCCAACTGACCTCACAGGGTTTGCTTGGTCTCCTACCGAAACCAAGTATCTGGGGATTATAAGTACGAGGAAGCTCAAAACCTTGGATCCTATTTACGGCAGCTCAAGCCGAAGCCTTGCACTTGGGCTAAACTGCCCATAACCCTCAGGAGCAAGGTGTCCCTCCTTAAAATTATAATACTACCACAATTACTGTACCGTTTTCTAAATGTCCCAATTTGGCCTGGTACCGTGCTGTTCGATGAGCTGAGATTAGAGATAAACGGATTCCTGTGGCATTCCGGAGCGGTTAGACTAAAATCGGCCACACTCACGAGACCATATAACCAGGGTGGTCTAGCGGGCCCAGCCTTTGAGAAATACTAGATCGCAGCCCAGGCCCAATACGCAGCGTACTGGTTCGCTGTTGATCCCCCACTTCCACACTATCAAATCGAGCGACATGCGGACCCCGGGACCTTCGCTCCTTGGTACTAGCCCCACTGTGGAAAGGAATCTAAGTGATTTTACCGAACCCAAAGGTTCGACTTCCCAAAATTTGACTTTTTTTTGTTTTTTTTAATTTGCCGCAAATATATATGTAAGGCCCCCTCACCTTACCCGTATACATTTTTTATATACTTTACCCCCCCACATATATAAATGCGGAAAATTGGGGGTTGAACTTTTGGGAGTGGAACTTTTGGGGTCAGATAAAATTGTTCTAAACCGTGGAAAGACCCTTGGCGCCCGGCCCAGCGGTCATAAAAGCACTGGCGTGGGATAAAATAAGGCGACACATCAGTAATCCTCACCCATATCACAGGGACCTACCACTATGGAACCTCTGCCCAGGGTTTCCTAAAATAAGCAGAACCGCTGTGGACACATGGGCCGGCTGATGGCTACTCTGTTCTCTAGGCGACATGCTCAAAATGGGCTCCTTCGTTCCGTGGGCTGATCTACCTAAACGTCCAGGTGTGCAGTCCTCCCAATGGCTGCAGTATGCAGGGCTCTGCCACGCAGTCAAGAAGACATGAAGGATTTCCCCTCACCACCCCCGGACGAACCACTTTTAGCACTAATAGCGGGAAGTGTAGTACCTACTGGGATAGTATCCAGACTATACAAGCTGCTTCAGGAAAGGATTAATAAACCGCTTTCTAAGCTCCGCGAGACATGGGGAAGGGAATTGGGTACCGACATCCCTGACGAAGGCTGGGAGGCTATGTGCATGCAAACCCGGGAGGTTTCTCTGAATGCTAGGTTCCGCCTGATCCAATTCAAGGTGCTACATAGATTCCATTACACCCCAGCTAGACTACACATCATGTCCCATGATCACACTCTCCACTGCCCCAGGTGCCACATGGATGACGCAGGCAACTTCCACATGATTTGGAACTGCCCCAGAATCATGGGGTATTGGGGTGGTGGTTTGCACTGCTGTATCTGCTATGCTAGATTGCACAATTGATCCGAATCCTACGAACTGCCTGTTCCATGAGTGTTCAACACTTCAGGGAGCCTGTCGTAAACTGGCTAGCCTGTGCATGATCCTTACGGTGCGCTGTATACTGCTGCTGTGGCTTAGGCCAGCTAGTCCCACCATCGAACAATGGCTCCACGATGTAACCTGGGCATCAGAAAATGAGGAACGCTAAATCTCCCTGCAACCAACCTGCTGCAAACCCCCAGACATCTGGCCCCCTTTCCGAGGGTACCTGCAAACAATCACCACTGACGGTCCGGTTGCCATTGATCCCCTTTGAACTCTGAAAACTGCATGTGTTAGTTTGAACTCTGAAAACTGCATGTGTTAGTTTCACATTTGTTACCTCATGATAAGCGCCACACAGCGGTAATGTACTGTAACATAATCGGGAATGAGACCACTTCTAAATTCATGTTACCTTGTATAATACTACCGATATGATTGCCCGTTCTGCCTTGTCAAGCATTTAATAAATAAAGTTTAAAAAAAAAAAAAGAAACTTCTACTGAGGGTTCTGCAGACCTATTAGAGGTTCAGAAGGATCAGGTTTTATGAGGGGCTTTGGGGACAGACCCCCTCTCCCAATAGAAAGACAATTCCTAAGGGTAGCTGTTGGACCTATAGTCAGCGAAGACTGGCTAACAAGAAAGATAGTCAGGGAATCCCAAAAGGTACTCTACCTTTACTGGGAGTTTAACCAACTACTAACCAAGTGAGTTTCCCCATAAGGGATCAGTTCCCTGTGGTTATAGTCTGGGGAGGGCACGTGTTAAGATAGAATTCCTATTTTTGGGGATTTTATGAGCCCATCAACGTTGTGTTTTTTCCCTTCACTTTTCTGAACTTTTACTTCTTTTTGGTGACCAGAGGGTCTTCTCTTGACGTCCCCCTGCCATTACGACCCTTTTACCATATTTAAGGTATATGGTATTGGGTCATACTAAGGGGCTCAGTCCTAGGGGTTCCTCTCAGACACCCCATGTTTGCTGTAGGGTGATTCTGTCACCCTTCAAGGGTTGAGGGAGGTGGTTGGTGGCAGTTGTACTTTATTTCTGTTTTCAGCCAGGGTGAAAGACATTTGACCTCATTGGATCGCCCAATGTACCTTTTTGGTAGCCATTGGTGCACCAGTAAATTTGTTCTAAAATCTGCTCTTGGCCATTTTGTAATTTAGGGCTCCTTTTGTTCGGGGCAACCATGAGGTGGCTTTAAAATGTCTATTCTGACCTTGTATGCTCTTTTTGAGACTACAATGGCAGCCCCCATATTAGTTTATACTTGTGTTGGCCAGTCTAAGTACCCAACCTCTCCCTCGCAGTTCCTGTTGAGGTGGTTTCGGTTAAGGGGCAGTCGTACTGATTAACCATAATGGTTGGTCATCTGACCCTTAGCCCCCATGAGCCCTCTAGTGATTGGCCCTGTCATGTCCCTGTTTCTCCCTTAGTTTCCATTTCTGTTGGAGGAAACCAGTATGCTGACTTCCTTACTGAGATTTTACCTCTGATTCCTGTTGTTTTTGCCACTTTAAAGCCTCTACTTGGCCATACTGGCAGGTTACAGTGGCTTGGCCATATCCTGGTTTGGGTTGTTTTGGCTCTGGAGTTTGAGCTTCCTGAATTCTCCTCTGTCTCGCATATACTGGGTCGACGCCTCCACACTGGAACCGTTATTTGTGCCATTTGCCACTACCACCAGTCGTTTAGTGCTAGAATCTACACTTGGCAGTGTGTCACTGCTGCCATCCAGAAGTGGCGTGATGCCTCACCCCCCTTCCAGATCTTAAGCTTGGGACGTCTGAGGGTGACTCCACCCATTATCCCTGTCCTGCGATCGTTTGCTGCTGGGCTGCCTTCATCTTTTGTCCACCGAGCCTCCAGGAGCCTTCTTTACAGGTTCCTTCACCTTCCTTGCCGAAATCTCCAATGCAGGCTTGAAGGTCGACACCGTGGGAAGGGCCTTTGTTGCTGTCCTGGGTTTCCCTGGTTTTGGCTGTGTGAAGGTGTAAATCCCTGGGTGCCCGATCCTGTAAACCACGCCTGGGAATGAAACCCTGTACTTATCACAGTAATGCAAGCACTAACCTGTGTGAGGTCACAGCAGCAGCCAGAGTGAGAGGAAATAGCCCAAGGAATATCCAAACACCTGGCAGTAACAGGTTTCTTTTGCTGGGCCTTTTCTCCTATCCTCTACCTACATGTGCTAGGTGCTGACCACCAGGTCCAGGGCCTTCACATATACCGGGGGTAGGGTGTGTCTGTAGGACACTGTGCTGAATTGTGCAGGCCCATAGGGGTCTTTTTACCTGCTTGTTGGTTTTGTGGTTCCCTTGTAGTCCACCCCCTGTTAATGTAGGCTCGGTGCCCACCTGTGGCAGTGGACTCGTATCTAGACAGTGGGGTGTGAGGAGAGTCCTTTTTTAGGCATTTACTGGTTGCTTTATAATATTCTGGGTATCTTGTTAATACATTAAATATTATACATTAAGTACTTATTTTACCTGACGTATTTCTATGTGTGTCTTAATAAAGTATATATAATTTGTTCAATATATCAGTGTAGTGTATTTTCTAGAGATGTGTGTGTGGACTAATTGTACCTTTGTGTCGATCCCTGACTGAGAGTAAAGCCTTGCCCCTCTGTACGCGTTACCTACCTTAAAGAGAGATTTAGCTTCCCTTTCTTATCAGGTGTGCTAGCCCCTCATTAAGGTCAGTGGTTGTAGTGCCCTAAACAGGAGGGGCCTTAAAAGGTACATGTCCTTTTTTGAAGGCCTTCTGCCCTATTCCTTTCTATGGGCATAAAGTCCCCTCCTGCAGTTACCTGCACCTGACTTATGCTGGTGGAACCGGAGTCTAGGCATCTCTCACGGGGTCCCCCTGGAGCACTGGGGTAGGCAGCTGCACCTTCCCTTCAAAGCAACAATGACTTTGCTTTATTACACATTCTAGTGCTGACTCTAGGACTGCCCCTTGTATCGAGCCTCTTTCTTCCCTACTGGGGCACTGCGAGCACTGTTACAAAGTATCCAAGAACTGGGCGACCTGCCTTTGAACTTTGAATACTTTGATTCTGTTGATTCTAGAATTGGGGCTGGATTTCCTTTTATGTGTTGGTGTGCCTTATGAACCTATAAGGCCTTTGTAAGAATTGGACTACCCCTCCCCTGCTTTTGCTAATTGTTGAACCCATTACTTGAACTGAATTCTAAAGTGGGGTGTATTCCAATTTTGGGCACCTACCTGTGGTTTGCATATGTGTAGACATTTTGTCTTACTTATCATGTAGTGTCTTCTACTTATGCATATGTGTTGTTAATAAATAGATGTCGTTTTGTATTTGCTTGAGTGGACATTTTATTACTGGTTAATTGTACTTTACACCAAACCACTGATGGCAATATCCAAACTGCTAATCCCTCGGGTATCATTTCTATATCACTGTATAGATTCCCCAGCCCACCCTCTCCTCCCTGGGGTCTCCCCTTCAGAATGTGTGTCACAGTTGTGGTTCCTCTGCCCATCCTCTCACCGCTGCCTGTCTCTTGTTCCTCATTTATGAGTGGTGCTCTCCGCCCATCTGCTTTACGGGGGATGCGCTTCCCCTTCCTTTCATGTTTAGTAATTTAGAGCCTTCCTCTTCCATCTTTAGTAATGGGGTCTCTTTTTTCTCCCCTTATCTTACCGTTGAGACCCCCTTTCTCTTACTTTTTTCTGGAGGCCGATGGTTATATACAGTATCTTTCTATAATTCTCAGGTGCAGTGAAGTGAAGGCTCTGAAGCCCCAGGAAGATGCCCCTGGAATGGAGGCGACGCTGCAGATTATCAGACGCCGTACCCAGCTGCTCGCAGAATTACAAGGTAGATAAGAGGCCAGGCCCATCAAGAGACGGTGGTGGTTGGGAAGGATTATCCAACCATCTCACTGCACTTATTACATTGAAATACATGTAAATGCACACATCTCAATGAGGAACAGATCTGCCTGTATTCTTGTACTTGCATATTTAAAACCCTATAATACCAGGCAATGGAGCGCATCACAGTGTTTGAGTAGGGGGGGCGGGGCTGGCTTTTTGGTGGACGAGAGGCGCATCATCTGACCGCTATTACCTGGTGCACCGAGTTTTTAGAGAAACCCTTAAATATCAAGGTATTCAGTTCTTTTCATCCACTGCAGGCATAATGGTGCTGCGCGGAGGTGGGTTGGGACGGCGTTCCACAGTGGCGATAGGTCTTCTTCTGTTACCCGCCCCCTGTTTTATCTTTCCTTTTCAACATTTGTTTGTTTCCAGTCTTGCAATGATGTGGCTTCTAGAATTGCTCTGGCCTCCCTACTGTTGTGGCTAGGTACGGTTGTGACTGGGTTGCCTAGCCTTGGATGTTATAAAGTCTATTTTAAAGATTATTCGGGCTGGTATCAAGGTTGGGGGAAATGTGGTCAAACTGTTTGACGCTGATGATTTGTGTGGTGTGAGGGTGGAGGGTCAGAGAGGAGTAGGTTTCCACTTCCAGGTGTGCTTGAACTTGGGATTACTGCAGGCCTGAAATCCGAGGCTGGCCAGAAAGGTTTGGTTTTGTGCAGTCATGCCAATTGGTACCAAGCTGTCTGGGCATTTTTGTCACTCGGATAGCTTCAGCGTGAACCCTTCGAGGTTCATGGTAGCGAGCCACGATCGGATGAGCCTGCGATCGGATGAGCCTGCGATCGGATGAGTGTTTGATTGGATGAGTCATGTTTGGATGAGTCATGTTTGGATGAGTGTTTGATTGGATGAGCCATAATTGGATGAATCATGATCGGATGAGTGGTTGATTGGTGGGGTTCCGGAGAAGCAAAACCATGTTTTGAATGGGGTTGATGGTAAGAAATGAACTGGTCATCCGTGACTGGATGAACAAACTAAATACATATATATTTCACTGATAATGCACTAGTTGAGCTAAACTCATCAAATTTAGCGAAATAAATAGTGGTGTGAAAAAAGATGAATTGTAACATTAATCTCTAAATATGTAACTGGCAGTAAGTCAGAATAACTCATAAAAAAGTGTAAATGGAAGGATTAAAACAAATCATTAAAGAAGGGGAGGGGGAAAAGTTAGAAGGGGATAATAAAAGGAGAACCAATCTTCTACCATTTTACTTTAGAGAAGGGAGGAATACAACATTAAAAAACATTATAATACAGAAAAATAATTCAAAAGGGTGTTAATATTAAAAGGAGATGTGCCCAAAAGGAGCTGAAAAAATACATTCTTATTTAGGTCAGAAGTATTGTGGTGAAAAGACAGATCTGATAGAACATGTGTGACTTGGACCCTCCTATTCCTACAGTGGAAACTGAACTGGACGGCAGCCGTGACTGCAAGGGCTGTTGCCGTCCTGTACCATTTGTTGGAGGTCGTAATGACGGATGTACATATGTTGTTAGTGTACTTTTAGTAGTTTTGCTTACCTGTGATTTTCCATTGATAAGAGTTGGTTCGAGGCCTTATAAATATTACTGTATTTGTATACATTCTGCCTAGCTTGATTTATTAGAGTGCTCTGTGTGTGCTTCACTGAACCCTTCACCACTAAGTCTAAGCCTTACTGCTCAGTCACTCTACCTTGATAGAGTCAGAGTAGACATTAGTCTCGTCCTGTTCACCAGAATAGGGTGACCTCTCAGAATCTGGCACCAGGGCTGATTCTGAAAATCCATCTTTACGGCCTCAGTAGACTATGCTTCCTGATTAGAGCACATAGAAGTACAAAAGGCCAATAAAGACATTATGTATATCCTGAGGGCAGTACAAAAAGGACCCCCTCGGAGTCTGAATAGTTTGAATACAGGCCTGACCGTCCTCGTGAAACAACAGTCTGGCCAACTATGTCCCAGAAATATCAGCTTCCCCAGACTTCTGAACTCATTCCGGCTTAATGATAATTTAACTTCACGGTCGCCTAGTGCCAAAGTTTAGTATTAACCGCTGTGAGAGGTCAGAAATGCGAGGCAGGCAACTCTTTGATGATTGTTCAAAATATGCCATTTTATTAAAGTATAAATAATATTAAATGCCTCACTGTCACTACTCTGTCACTACTCTGCTGAGGATTTCCCTGCCTAACCAAAGCTAAAGGGAAACCCTCTAACACATGATATCTGCCCTCACACTAAACATTATATGGTGTTTCAAATAGAGAGGGGCGCCTGCTACCTTTTTTATATTTTTGGAAGGAACTTTGGGTTGGTCAGCCTAGGTTACCTGGGGGCAACCAGACGTGGACTCCCTGCTCACTGTGCTCAGAGAGGCACAGCTCCACCTCACTGATGAGGCCCAAGAAGGCTGAAACACGTGTATGGGGTTGCTGTTGGTACTCTTGTTCAGAAGGGAAATGCCATAGCATTTTGGTGCTGGACTGCCCATGTGGGCGGGACAAAGATTGATATGCAAATAGTTATTTCCCATCTGTGAAAGGTACAGTGAGAAAAAAGCAGATGGCTGTGAACTCTCAAAGTGGTTAAAAACCACTGAACAGGTTATCATGCCGTGTTCTTTTTCCAGAGAGGGGCGCCTGCTACCTTTTTTGTATTTGTGTTTCAAATGGCATCAGCAACATTCCCAGTTTCTTGATAACCTCTCATAACCTGGGAGAGTTCCCTTCCCCGGGATTCACAGTGAATTCTGCTTCAAGGTTCAACAAAAGAAAGGAACCAGGGACTCCTTGTAGATGGAATAGTCTCAGGGTAATGCTTGATGTCTCAAAGTCAAAGTAATGTTTTGTAAACCAAAGTTCCAATAATAGCAATTATTTTCTCCTTGGTGCAATATGGACTTCCCACTTCCTCAGAACAGCAACAATGGTGTTCCCAGCCGCCGCAATGCTTTGCCACCACTTCCGGTAGCCAAGGAGCTTGCCACAGTTCAAAAGAAATGCCACTTTTACAACTGTCAGTGAAACAGTTCTTGGTTAGCAATCAATATGTCATCATTCACAAGATTAGGATTCACAGTAGGTATATTTGTCAGGATGACTCACATTGCTGCTGCTTCCACTTCAACAGCTTCACTTCTGCTCAAGCTTCCCATGAGAGCATTCTCCTTTGTCTCATAGTACTTTACTTCATTTGGGCTTTTGAAATGTTGCATCTATTGAAACTTAAATATACCACCACAGTCTCAGTGTTTTGGAATACCATCACAGCTTCAGTACTTCAAATCCAAAACAGGTTTTTAGTTCTGACAAGATTTAGGTTAAGGCACCTCAGCACCCTCCACCAGGCAAGGCACTCTTCCTCTGAGTATCTCTTCAAAAGGGGCAGTTTCTTGGCTTCTCTTGTCTGTCTCAACTTCAGATAGTATGCTTCAACAAGCAATCTAGATTGTATCAACTTCAGATGAACAGCAGGTTTCCCTTCCCCAACTTTGCCTTCATATCTCTGCCAACTGTTAGCCAAAATAATTACCCAGAAGCCTTGATGCCAGTCTCTTGGCTCCAGGTAATGCCGGCACACTTGTATCTTAAGCAACGTTAAACTTTCTACAGAATCACAGTCTTAGTTAGATGGTTTTCTGGCTTTAAGAAAAGCTGCTTTCGGGCTTAATAGGGGAATGCTCTTTGCTTGGCTTTTGGTAGCATTTGCTCTTCACGCGAGCGAAAAGAGAAATTACTGATCACAAGCAAGTGCTACTTTCTCAATGTTCCATTGTCAAAAGTTTAATGAACAACTTCAGCTCACTTTAGCCTACACGTGAGTGAAGATGGGGCTGGATACTGTCGCTGATAGTGCTCGTGCAAGGAAGCAGAACGGCAGGTTTGACTCACTGTCTTCTGTAATCCTTGTTCTGTGGGTTGCACAACTTCCACGACTTCGGGCACAACCTCTACTGCTTCTGGCTTCACAGGGACCCACACCCTTCCTTGTTGAAGGTGTTTCTGGTGCGGCCAGTCGACAAAGGAGCCTGTTGCCTGCAGCTCCTTGCCTTGGTCTCTGACACACCGCTGGTACAGCAATCTTTACAATCAGGCTCACATGTGGAAAGGCAGCCTTCCTGCACGCCTTCCACTGCACAGCCTCTGCAACTCAGAGTTTGGGGGAACAGGACCCTCACAGAACAAGCAGGTGAAATCTGCTGTATCAACGTTCCAGCGTCCCTTTGTTCTCCCATGTATGTATACACTGCCAACACTGTGTCTTCTTCTTTCTGCTACTGCTACTACAGCCTGCACTCCAGTCGCAGTTCCAGCGGTCCTGCACGAAAGATTGAATCTAAAATGCTGAATGCACGTTTAGTGTGCATTCGGCATGGTAAATTAGATCAAAGTCCATAATACTGAACAAGGGGGATGTTGGTTACAGCGGTGTCCCCCGCATACATTAAAGGCAGTCCGGGGGACAAACGGACAAAATCCCAAAGAATCGAATTACAAAATGCGGGCAAGTAGGCTCTGCAATTTTGTAATTCGATCTTTTGGGATACGTTATTTTAACGTACATCTGTTCCAGCTCCTGCGCATTGCCTACACCTGAGGGGCCTTTTATACCTCCCAGGTTCCTTCAGGTGTGGGCTGTTAGGCCTAATTGCCTGACTACTATTACAGCATGCCTCTTCAGCCCTCTTCCTCGATCCAGTATTCATGGGATTATGGGACTAGTTTGTTCTTTAAAGCAACTTCTTAGTTTTAGGGGTAGATTTATTTCCGTTAAAACCATTAAAAGATGAACAGTTAGAATTGGTTGTTACAGAGGAAGACAGATCCTTTTACTTTATACCTTTGGAAGTAAGGAGGGTGTTTATGCTGAGATACCTTGAAAGATCTTTCTGTTATGAAGGTTTGTTTAGGTGTTAGGGTATATGTGCCGAGAGCCACAGAATGTATATGAGGTTCAGATACATTGTAATGGCAATAAGCCATTACCGGTTTTGGCAATCTTGAAAGGTGCTCCCTTTCAAAGGACACATGTCGCGTCTCATCCCACGGGATCTCCTGACCACCCTGGGCCTTGTCTCCTCCCAGGTGATCCTCCCGCAGTAGACCACCCCAAGGTCAGGATCAGGAAGTGTGTGCCTTTCCCCAGGAAGTGTGTGCCTTTCTCTGGCCACCTGGGAGGACCCTGTAGGCAGGGGTTCAGCGAGGGATCCGTAGGATTCATTACACCGCCTTTAGGTCTGGTGGTGTTGGGGTAATAGGGTACGTGTGTTCCAATGCATGAAGTTACTCTCCCAATGCAGTCAATTGCAATGATTCAGATTTTAGAGATGCACAGGTAGGGGTTAATGCAACACCTCAGATGTAACTTAAATCCCCCTGAAGTGTTGCTTGCGAGGACACTGAGCTAGTATTGGGTTCAAAATAGGAGGTCCTTTATCAGATATAGTGGCATGAAATGCCTGATCCAATAAAGAGGCTGCATTATCTGTGATTGTAATGCCCTTTTCCATGTTCCTTTACTGTGTGTTGATAATGTTACGATCTGAAAGAGTGACGTCTCTGGGGCGGGAGAGGTCAGGGAGGAAAAGCCGAAACATGACAGTTGGACACCCAAGAAAGTGGGGCTGCTGTGGTGGGAGCTGGAAGGGAAGCATTAGGTGAAGGGCAGGGAGTGGGGGTCAGTGGTTGGAGGGGGAGGCATTATGTGAAGGGCACAGAGGGGGGTACAGTGGCGGGAGCTGGAGGAGAGGCATTGGGTGAAAGGCAGGGAGTGGGGTGCAGTGGTGGGAGCTGGAGGGGGGCATTATGTGAAGGGCAGGGAGTGGGTGTGCAGTGGTGGGAGCTGGAGGGGAGGCATTATGTGAAGGGCAGGGAGTGCAGGTGCAGTGGCGGGACCTCGAGGGGAGGCATTAGGGGAAGGGCAGGGAGTGGGGTACAGTGGCGGGAGCTGGAGGAGGGGCATTGGGTGAAGGGCAGGGAGTGGGGGTGCAGTGGTGGGAGCTGGAGGGGGAGGCATTAGGTGAAGGGCAGGGAGTGCAGGTGCAGTGGCGGGACCTCAAGGGGAGGCATTAGGGGAAGGGCAGGGAATGGGGTTGCAGTGGCGGGAGCTGGAGAGGGAGAATTTGATGAAGGGCAGGGAGTGGGGGTGCAGTAGTGGGAGATGGAGGGGGAGGCATGAGGGATAAGGTAGGGATTGGGGGTTCAGTGGCAGGAGCTGCAGTAGGACTTTAGGTGAAGGGGACGTGGGGGTTTCAGTGGCAGGAGCTGAAGAGGGGCATTAGGTGAAGGGCAGGGAGTGGGGGTGCAGTGGTGGGGGCTGGAGGGGAGGTGTTAGGGGAAGGCCAGGGAGTGGGGGTGCAGTGGTCGTGGCTGGAGGGGAGTTGTTTAAGTAGGGGCAGGGAGTGGGGTTGCAGTGGTGGGAGCTAGAGGGGGGACATTAGGTGAAGCGCAGGTGGGGGTCCAGTGGCAGGAGCTGGAGGGGGCATTAGGGGAAGGGCAGGGATTGGGGGTGCAGTAGTAGGTCCTGGAAGGGAGGTGTTAGGGGAAGGGCAGGGAGTAGGGTTGTGGCGCTGGGAGCTGGAGGCCAGCATTAAGTGAAGGGCAGGGAGTGGGGGTGCAGTGCTGACAGTTGGAGGGGAGGCATTCGGTGATGGGCAGGGAGTGGTGGTGCAGTGGCGGGAGCTGGAGGGGAGGCATTAGGGGAAGGGCAGGGAGTGGGGGTGCAGTGGTCGGAGCTGGAGGGGAGGCATTAGGTGAAGGGCAGGGAGTGGGGGTGCAGTGACGGGAGCTGGAGAGCGACATTAGGTGAAGGGCAGGGAGTGGGGGTGCAGTGGCGGGAGCTGGAGGTGAGGCATTAGCTGAAGGGCAGGGAGTGGGGGTGCAGTGGCGGGAGCTGGAGGTAAGGCATTAGCTCAAGGGCAGGGAGTGCGGGTGCAGTGGCAGGAGCTGGAGGGGAGGCATTGTGTGGAGGGTGGGAAGTGGGGGATGCAGTGACAGGAGCTGGAGGGGAGGCATTAGAGGAAGGGCAGGGATTGGGGGTGCAGTGGCAGGAGATGGAGGGGATGCAATAGGTGAAGGGCAGGGAGTGGGGGTGCAGTGGCGGGAGCTGGAGGGGAGGCATTGGGTGAAGGGTAGGGAGTGGGGGTACAGTGGCGGGAGCTGGAGGGGAGGCATTAGGGGAAGGGCATGGAGTGGGGGTGCAGTGGTGGGAGCTGGAGGGAGGAATTAGGTGAAGGGCCTTGAGTGGGGGTGCAGTGGTGTGAGCTGGAGGGGAGGTATTAGTTGAAGGGCAGGGAGTGGAGGTGCAGTGCTGGGAGCTGGAGGCAGGTAGTGCTGGGTTAAGTTTGGGTTCTAATACATCACTTGTTTTTCTTTTACTACAGAAACATTTCCTGTAGAAATGGGTAAGTTTGATTAATGGTAATAAATATATTTTATTTAACATACTTCAATGTCTCGCTGGTTTGTCTGATTTCACAAACCCTTAATTTTCTTCTTACTTTCAGAATTGAGATACGTGAAATCCTGGGAACGTGAGTACATGTGATTTGCAAATTCCAAACTCTAACCCCCCATGTGGCCTCTTGGATCTCAGGAGTCACTTTGAGGAGGGGTGGCATGAGTTCCCTGCAGCCACACTTGGTCATACGAAAGGAACATGAGTCACAGAGCGTCACCAGAAGGTGAGGCAGCATAAGTAACATGCAGCGACACTCGGTCATAGGACAGGCACGTGAGTCACAGAGAGTCACCATTAGGTGAGGTGGCATGAGTCCCTTGCAGTGACACTTGGTCATACGAAAGGAACAGGAGTCACAGAGAGTCACCAGAAGGTGAGGCGGCATGAGTCCCCTGCAGTGACACTCGGTCATAGGAAAGGAACATGAGTTACAGAGAGTCACCAGAAGGTGAGGCGGCATGAGTCCCTGCATGAGTCCCCTGCAGCGACACCCGGTCATAGGAAAGGAACATGGGTCACCAGTAGGTGAGGCGGCATGAGTCCCTTGCAGTGACACTCAGCCATAGGAAAGGAACATGAGTCACAGAGAGTCACCAGAAGGTGAGGCTGCATGAGTCCCCTGCAGCGACACTCAGTCATGGGAAAGGAACATGAGTCACAGAGAGTCACCAGAAGGTGAGGTGGCATGAGTCCCCTGCAGCGACACTCAGTCATAGGAAAGGAACATGAGTCACAGAGAGCCACCAGTAGGTGAGGCGGCATGAGTCTCCTGCAGCGACACTAGGTTATAGGAAAGGAACATGAGTCACAGAGAGTCACCAGTAGGTGAGGCGGCATGAGTACCCTGCAGCGACACTCAGCCCGATTCTGAGCCTGTGCTAAATGCCACGTAATAATGACATTCCCTCCTCCAAATCCTCCCACCTGCACTCTGAGGGTGAGGGAAGAGTGGAGGAGAGACGTGCAGCGGGCAAGAAAAAACATGTAAAATATGTGCAGATGAAGCGCTGCAGGGTTACCGTGCGCAGAGCACCTCTGGCCAAAATGCAAAGAGCAAAGACACATTTCTACAGTACAGAAAGTGTCGGCGGCTTGAAGAGTCTTGGCAGCACTTTCTGTGACGCAGAAAATGTGGCACTGACAGCTTAAAAAGAAGACTTATTTCAGAATTTCTAGAATTTTTGGGGGAAAACCTAACAATTTGTAAGGAAGGCCACCTCTTTTCATAACTAACGACACCTCCAGCGTGCTGTTAATTAACGCCTCTTTAGAAAGGGTGCTCTAAGCTTCAGAATACAGTCCATGCCAGCCCCTTACACGTGAGGCGGTTGGCAAGGCTGTTGCTTTGCCGGAAATCACAGCTTTGCAGGAGTGGCGGACTTGATATATTAAGAAACAGAAAAGTTCCCAATTAAGGAACTCGCGTCCCCTGCACACTTTCTAATATCTGGATGACCAGACCAACAATTAATTTGTATTTTAAACAGTAGTTCTAATAATATCTTTTTAAAGAAACATTTAGCATGAAAAAAGCTTAGGGAAGTCAATTATTGAAGAAATCAACATTCAGTCAGAGTAGGTCACAAGAATCGAAATTCATGTTTATTCTTGATATTGAAATTGTAGACGGCCCAACGTGTTTTGAGTGGTACGACACTCTTCATCAGGGGCAAATCAAACAGTTCTAAGGGAAGATATGTACAAAATTTACATTAGAATAATGTTTTCAATTGATAACAATTTTACAAAAACAGCTTGTACAACCAACTTGAAAACAGTATTTAGGCTAATTAAATGAGCACCATTGGCGCTAAATATCATAATTTTGAGGTGCAATGACACCCAAGGGCTAACATTTTCAAACTCAATAGTTCCCTTAATGTTACAATTTACAAAACAAAGTGAGTCAGCATCATGAGCTTACGTAATAAACTGGACAATGTGTTAAGAAATATTGTAAGGTCATGTGGTGGTTATAACAAAAGTGGACTGAAAGACAGAAAAGGAAATTCTAACCTTGTGAATATATAAAAATATCTTCAAGCGAAGAGATGGTGGATCCAGGAAGGGGATCCCCAGTAATCGACCAAACAGTACTAGATTAGTAATGTCAACGCACTCATATCTGTAGAAAGGAAGTGGGTATCAGAGACTAGTAAATAAGTGCAGTAATCAGGAAAGGCTCGAGCAATAATCAACTTGGGACTACACTTACGATTGATAGCGATCTATCTGGGTGGTGGAAAATCATCTTTAGCCATGGTGTGAAACCCACGGTAATCAGGAAACCAAGAAGGTGGCTTGGAAATACTTAAATTGTAGCCAGTGACTGGAAGAGTTGTTCAACAGATGTCCACTGTCACTAAAAGGAATAGAAATAGAAAGGTGGAATAATATCAAGGTATAGCCGAATTTGAAGGAGGTAAAGGGCGACGTAGGAACAGGATTCTGCATAGGGAGTGTAATTAGAGGTGAGGAGCTCTTACCTGTGTAACCACGGTACTGCCAACTGGAGACCGGAGCCCAAAGGAACGCCAACGCCATTGTCAATGCTGTGTGTGTTAATGTTGCATTAAAAGGCGTGACGTCATCACGCTGATGCGTGTGACGCTACATCTTCAAATTGGGTAATTATCGGAAGATGTGCTACAAATAAAAGAATAAAAGACAGGGTATCACAATAGTGGAGATATTGTGACTACCATTGGGATAGTGCTGAGTGTAAAAAAGGAGCGAGGCAGCAGACCAAGGGGTCCGGGATGTTAAACACATGACGTCATCATGCAAACGCGTGTCTGACGTCATGTGTAAACAAACACAGGCCGGGCAACTCCATGTCCCTGCAGGTAGAGGTGAAATGTTAAGGCAAAATGAGATGAAAACAAGTATGCCTCATATTGATAATAGCTTGGGTCAGCCTAACAGTGCGAGCGGCTCCTGTAAAGGCAGCTTGTGATAGAGTTTAAAAGCTTAAGACTGATCAGAAAAACATTGAAAAAAATGTAAACCGCCTAGGGAAAGTCACCAGTTAAGCCAACTGGTGATGATCTCGTGGAGAGGAGGATAAAGTTGCTTTTTGTTATATGCCACTGCTCATAGAAAACCCGCGCGGGGGTTTGTTGGTTCTGATAGCTCACTATATGTGCCAAAAGGTATCAGGTGCACAGAGCGAAGGAGTGATGTGTTAGAATAGTGGTGAACTTAAAGTGCAGGACCGGTGTCTTAGGTCGAGCGAGGGAACTTTATGAAGGTTGTGTACAGACATAAGTTGACTGGAATAGATTTTGGGTCAAAAGTTGTGGATGAGAAGAGGATAAAAGGAATTCATATACCAAGCGTAACAAAATATCAGGGTGAGATAATGAACCCTGTTCTGAGTATAATTAATTCTATTATCATGATATATGGGCCAGCCCGCTACACTGCCCATAAATGGTTCACAATTTAGTCATATATCAGGGTATCATAAGACATATGATCAGACAAACTGAACTACATATATAGTCAAATTTAGGAGGCGCAAGGCTGCCCTTCGGATTGGTGCACAATCTAATGGTGGCCATGCAGTTATTTCATCAGCTTCATTATTTAACCAAGAAGAATGAGGTTGGGCTAAAGGTGGTAAACAGGATAGTAAAACAAGTAGTATATTGACAGCAATTCTAAATTCTTAGATAAAAGGACCTAAATAATAGTCTTCGTTGAGCCCCAAAGGGGACATTGCCTCAAGTTTGTGGATCCAATATAGTTCTTTTTGTGCACGTAGTTTAGGTAAATCACCTCCCCTTTGTAGCGGGTGCACTACTTCCAAAATCGCAAATCTCATCTGAGAGATATTATGATTGTTGTCCCTAAAGTGCCGGAACACCGGTGATTTGAGATTTTTAGTTCTGATCTGAGATTTATGCTCGGTCCATCTTTCCTTGGCTTTTCTACTGGTCTTCCCAATGTAGTATTGGCCACAAGGGCATTTGATGGTATAAATTACATTTTTGGAATCGCAAGTTGCATAGCTTTTCAAGGGAATCTTCTTGCCATTGTTGGGATGTCTAATGTGATTGCCTTTTATGATGTTTGAGCAGTGTTGGCAATTAAGGCAGGGAAAAGTACAATTTTTTGTCTTGGTAAGTGTCCTCTGGGTCGAAGTTTTAGGTCTCACTGCTTTTATCAGTGTATCTCTAAAATTCCTTCCTCTTTTATGCGCTAGCATAGGAGGAGCTGGAAAAAGGCGGTTAAGATTCGGATCTGATGTAATCAGGTTCCAGTTTTTAGTGATGATCTTTTTGACTTGGAAACTTTGTGCTGAGTATCTCAATGTGTAAATCAAGTTAGATTTAGTCTGTGTTGGTTGTTTATTCAATAACCTGTCCCGAGGTTGCAATTCTGTTCTGGTGAGGGCTTGTGTCACTATTTGTTCAGGAAAACCTCTTTCCAGAAATCTCAATCTCATAGTCTCAAATTCTGTTTGTAGTTTTTCTGTGCTGGAAGTGATCCGTTTGGCTCGTAAAGGAAGATTGTTCTTAAGATGCCTTGGGTGGAAACTCGTGAAATGTAAAGAGCTATTAACATCAGTTGGTTTCCTATACATTGTTGTTAATAATTCATTGTTTTTCCATTCTACTGTTACATCCAGAAAATTCACATGTGGTCTTCCAATCTCTATTGTGAATTGAATCCGCGGGTTACATTGATTGATGTAATGCCAAAATTCCGTCAATTCTTGTTCTGTACCCTTCCAAATTCCAAAGACATCATCGATGTATCTTGTCCAACGGTGTAGTTTGTCTTTCCAATGTGGGACTTGATATATTGCCACAACTCTCGGATTACATCAGAATCCTTTTCTTCATGGAAAAGTGTCATTCAACTGAGACACAGCACTTTTCCATTTTAACATGCACCTCTGAATCAGGCCCAACGACACGGCACTTTTCCATTTTAACATGCACCTCTGAATCAGTCCCACGTCTGCAGTGCAACTGGCAGGAAAGTGATGCTGCGGTTGCTGAATCAGTCCCACGTCTGCAGTGCAACTGGCAGGAAAGTGATGCTGCGGTTGATTAAGGCCTCTGCACTGCAAGTGACTTGTGAATCTAATTCGAGATCAGTGATCAAGCAAACGGCCTTGTCAATATTACCTGGAATATCAATATTCTTGTGATTACCAATACGTATGCCCACCTGGGTTTTTCAGGGCCTAGCCAGGTGCCCTTATATATTTCACGTTATCCCAAGAGCATCAATGTCGACAGTAATAGCGTCACAGTGTGAGGTGGGAGACAGTGTTGATCGATTAAGGTTGACTCCAATATGTTGGATGTGGAGGCGTCTAGTTGAAAGCAAAGTACAGGTCTACTAGATTTCAGTGCCTCCCCCCCATCTATATTCATACCAAACTTTCTAGATGGGGATTTAACAATAGAAAAGTCATAGGGCCTCATCACGGTTTGGGCGATATCCCGGCTGTAATACCACCCAACTGTAATAGCGCTAGCGTTTCCGGCGGTATTACACGGGTTTGGCGTTAACTGTAAATTTCCATTCTCCATTGGGTCCATTCTTCGGCGCTAATACAGCACACCAATACAGCTGGCGGTAATATAGGGCACTAAATGGGATTTTCACCTCCAGAAAAGAGCTGGAGGTAAAACAGCCCATTTAGCGCCCAACTCATGATAGGGCCAGCCCTTAAATGCAGCGGTAATACCGTTAACGCTGCATTTAAGGGCTACAGCTCAACTCGTGATGAGGCCCATAACCTAATTTTCCCAGGATTGTGAAAATAAACTATGGCGCTAGCATAGTATGAGTGTTCTAGGAGGTCAACAATCGCGATGTCCTCCGCTTGTAGAGATTGCAGAGGAATGGACTAAATGGAAGATGGTTGTTCGATTTAGGTAATAGTCCTGACTAAGACAAAAGAGTCTCTGTACTTTGAGGGCCAAACAGTCAACATCCGAATTAGAATGAGGTTGGTAGAGGCCCCTCTTCCCATTTACTGATTTAGCTACACCATTTTCCTCATGGACGGATAGTAGTTGGAGCCGTTAAGGTGGGTGTCTGGAGCAACAGACGCAACAGCGTTAGATGTTATCCCATGATTGTCCTCTCGAAAAGGGTTTCCCAATACTTCCAGAACGTGGGAATCTTCTGATAATGGTTGGCTCTTAATAGTTTCTGTAGTCTGCATGGATGAACAGGTGCGTTTAGGGTGAACAGGAGTAGTTGCCGATGGTATCTTTATTTCTGGAGGCACCTCTAGTAGAAAGAGGATTAGGCTCATTACCTGGAAGCCTGGATCTGACCCCCTTTTGGTGAGATGTTAGGCGGAGACTTTGGTCTTATTTCCTGCTAATGGGAGAGTGTCATATGAACCCTGATTCTTGATCACAAGGGTAATAACTCTTGAGCTGGAATTAATCAAGCCAGGGTTGCTGGTGCGTCTGGATTGCTACTAAAATCAGGGTATTTAGTATGAGCCTTTTTCTTATGCGACTTCTTTTTGCTCTGTTTACTCTTTTTACTCTTCTTTTCTATTTTTTAACAGGTTCATTGGGGATTGAGCCCTCCTTTGACTCATTGTTGTGGATGATCACACAGATATTCCAGCTTAAGGACCGAGCGGAGTCGCATCCCACATTGAGCGATTGCAGGAGTTATTGACAATGGACTCCTGTGGAATCCGCCTGCATTTACCAGGTGTAAATCGTAGGCAGAGTCCATAGGGCATGGGTGCACAACATACGGCCCGCCAGCCAGTTGCGGCCCGCCATGCCGTTTTGTCCGGCCCGCCAGCAACAAAGACTTTCCTAATGGAGGGCGGCCCGCAAGCAGCATCAGTTGCCCTGCATTAGGAAAAGTCTTTGTTGTCTTCCGGGCCGGACAAAACACTGGCCCTCATTGGCTCAGGGCACACGAACCACGTAGCTCCTTCGAGCCACGTAGTGCGTGTGTGCTGCACCAATGGAGGGCCAGCACTACGGCTGCCGTGGCCAGTAAGGCTTGATGCCGGAAGGCCTTTCAGCCTTGCCACGCCAGCCGTAGTACCGGACCTCACTAGCGTTCCAGCTAGCCTGCCTTCCAGCACGTCGTCCGGTAAGTACAGATTTTTTTTGGGAGGGCGGTTGTTTGTTTGTGTCGGATCTTTGTGCTGCTTGTATGTTGAGATGCAGGTGTGGGCTGACGGGTCTGCCTGAATGGGTTTGTGTGCAAGTGCAGTGTGTGTTGAGATGCGGGTGTGGGGTTTGTGTCGGGTCTGCCTGAATGTATTTGTGTGCAAGTGCAGTGTGTGTTGAGATGCGGGGGGTGGGGTGTTGGGTCTTCCTGAATGTGTTTGTGTGCAAGTGCAGTGTGTGTTGCGATGCGGAGGGGGGGTGTGTGTCGGGTCTGCCTGAATGTGTTTGTGTGCAAGAGCAGTGTATGTTGAGATGCGGGGGTAGGGTGTGTGTCGGGTCTGCCTGAATGTGTTTGTGTGCAAGTGCAGTGTATGTTGAGATGCAAGGGTGGGGTGTGTGTCGGGTCTGCCTGAATGTGTTTGTGTGCAAATTCAGTGTATGTTGAGATGCGGGGGTGGGGTGTGTGTCGGGTCTGCCTGAATGTGTTTGTGTGCAAGTGCAGTGTATGTTGAGATGCTGGGGGGAGGGGGGTGTCGGGTCTGCCTGAAAGTTTGTTTTTGTGTGCAAGTTCAGTGTATGTTGAGATGCGGAGGGGGGGTGAGTGACGGGTCTGCCTGAATGTGTTTGTGTGCAAGTGCAGTGTATGTTGAGATGCTAGGGGGTGGGGGTGGGGTCTGCCTGAATGTTTGTTGTTGTTGTGTGCACGTTCAGTGTATGTTGAGATGCAGGGTGGGGGTTCCAGGTCTGTATGGGTGCATGCTTGTGAGTTTGTTTGGTGAGTTGGGGGGTGAGGGGGTTCGGGTCTGTATGGATGCATGGTGTATGCTTGTGAGTTTGTGTGCTGAGTTGGGGGTTCGGGTCTGTAAGGGTGTATTGGTGTATGCTTGTGAGTTTGTGTTCTGAGTTGGGGGTGGGGGGTTCGGGTCTGTATGGGTGCATGGTGTGGTATTACCCAAATTGGTCGTTTACAATTGTTCGAATGAACAATTGACCGAATTTAAAGGGTCACAATTGACCTTTTCACAATTGACCGAATATATATATATATATATATATATAGGTTTTGGGGGGTTTAGCGTTGGGTGGGGGGTTGTGGGGGGTTTCCCCCCACATATATGGTACAATTGACCTTCACAATTCGGTCAATTGTGAAAAGGTCAATTGTCATTCGAGCAGTTGTAAGACGATCAATTCGTATACAACCGCATGGTGTATGCTTGTGAGTTTGTGTGCTGAGTTGGGGGGTGGGGGTTCGGGTCTGTTTGGGTACATAGTGTATTGGTGTATGCTTGTGAGTTTGTGTGCTGAGTTGGGGGTGGGGGTTCGGGTCTGTATGGGTGCATGGTGTATACTTGTTAGTTTGTATGCAGGGGTGTGGGGGTTTGGGTCTGATTTGAGTATGTATGCATGGTGCATGCTTGGTGGCATGGGGATAGTGTTTGGTTGGGGGGTGGGGGCCATGGTGTTTGGTTGAGGGGTGGGGGCCATGGGGCATAGTGTTTGGTTGAGGGGTGGGTGTCGTGGGGCATAGTGTTTGGTTGAGGGTGGGCCCATGGGGCATAGTGTTTGGTTGGGGGTGGGTGTTGTGGGGCATAGTGTTTGGTTAGGGGTGGGTGTCGTGGGGCATAGTGTTTGGTTGGGGGTGGGTGTCGTGGGGCATAGTGTTTGGTGAGGGGTGGGTGTCGTGGGGCATAGTGTTTGGTGAGGGGTGGGTGTCATGGGGCATAGTGTTTGGTTGGGGGTGGGGCCATGGGGCATAGTGTTTGCTTGAGGGGTGGGTGTCTTGGGGCATAGTGTTTGCTTGAGGGGTGGGTGTCTTGGGGCATAGTGTTTGCTTGAGGGGTGGGTGTCTTGGGGCATAGTGTTTGCATGAGGGGTGGGTGTCTTGGGGCATAGTGTTTGCATGAGGGGTGGGTGTCATGGGGCATAGTGTTTGGTTGAGGGGTGGGAGCCATGGGGCATAGTGTTTGGTTGAGGGGTGGGGGCTATGGGGCATAGTGTTTGTTTGGGGGTGGGTGTCGTGGGGCATAGTGTTTGGCTGAGGGTGGGCCCTGTGGGGCATAGTGTTTGGTTGGGGGTGGGTGTTGTGGGGCATAGTGTTTGCTTGAGGGGTGGGTGTCTTGGGGCATAGTGTTTGCATGAGGGGTGGGTGTCTTGGGGCATAGTGTTTGCATGAGGGGTGGGTGTCATGGGGCATAGTGTTTGGTTGAGGGGTGGGAGCCATGGGGCATAGTGTTTGGTTGGGGGTGGGGCCATGGGGCATAGTGTTTGCTTGAGGGGTGGGTGTCTTGGGGCATAGTGTTTGCTTGAGGGGTGGGTGTCTTGGGGCATAGTGTTTGCATGAGGGGTGGGTGCCTTGGGCATAGTGTTTGCATGAGGGGTGGGTGTCATGGGGCATAGTGTTTGGTTGAGCGGTGGGGGCTATGGGGCATAGTGTTTGTTTGGGGGGTGGGGACCATGGGGCATAGTGTCACACTCCATGAGTGAACCCAATAATAAAGCTAAAACAGGCACAGTTAGGAGATTTACATCCTTTGCTTTTTGTGGAAACCTGACTCAACGAAGGCCATACTCCTCTTGGGCAATCCAACCAGCAAAGTATAGCAGTCCAAAATAATGGAATGCCCAATCAAGTGTCAATAAAATATATATAATTTAATTAAACAGAAGATATGCAATAACTAAATAGAAATAAATGATAACAATGGAAAATGTATAGTACAAAATGTAAGTTTGAAATACAAATAAAAATCATTACACCTCAAAAACGTCTTATTTTTCCATGTGTTTAATAAAAATTGGGGGTTGAAAAAGCCTCCTGCCACGCCACACCCCACCGCGCCTACCGCCCCACCCACATTTACTTTTCGGCCCACTATAGCCATCATGTAAGGTACTTTCGGCCCTCTGTCAAAATCAGTTGTGCACCCCTGCCATAGGGAATCCATTGGTTTAATGCCAGCATGAAATTGTGTGCTGGTGTTAAACCATATGCTGTTTTGGGGTGGAGCAAGGATATATGATGGGCAGTGTTATTCTGTTCAGTGCCCCCAGTCTCCTGAAAACAAAAAGAAAATCCTACACATTGGAAAAAAGACAGGATTTCATGTGTAACTACTGTCTTTACATGTTTTCCCCATCCAGTGTTTTGCAAAATGACCCGCCCACTTTCGTCTCTCTCTCTCTCTCTTTCATTCTTTGTCATTCCTTTTTCATCCTTCTTTCCAACTTTTCCCCCGCTGCTTTTTCTTGATGTCCATATTCTCCCATGTATCTGTCTCTCATCTCTGCTTGTTTCTCCCTGTCTCTTGGCCTCCCACCTCTGCTTGTTTCTCCCTGTCTATCCGTCTCTCATCTTTGCTTTTTGCTTCCTGTCTCTGTCTCTCTCTGCTTGTTTCTCCCTGTGTCTCGCCTCTGCTTGTTTCTCCTTGTCTCTCATCTCTGCTTGTTGCTCCTTGCCTCTCCTCTGTGCCTCTGCCTCTTGTTCCTCCTGTCACTTCGTTTATCCTATCTGTCTCTCTCTCCTGCCTGCTTCTTTCTCCCTGTGTCTCTGTCTCTCCTCTGCCTCTCCCCTGTCTCTCTCATCTCTGGCTCCCCATCTCTCGTCTCTGTCTTTTGCTCTTGGTCCCCCTGTTACTACCACTCTCAAAGCTGCCCCTCACTCCACTCTGCCTCGGTGTCTCCTCTCTGCTTCTTGCTCATGTTCCTCCCATCTCTCTCTCTTTCCCTCTCTTTCCTATCTGCCTCTCTCCACTCTGCCTGCTTCTTCCTCTCTGTCCTCGTTGCCTGCGGCTTTCTCTGTCCCACTCACGCTTTCTCTTCACATGTCCCTCTCACTCTCCCTGCTCATCTCTCTCTTTGTTCTCTGTCTCCTGCTGTTTCTCTCGTCCTCACCTGTGTGTATTTCGTTCTGTTTCTTACTCTCTGCGTTCTGCTGGTCTTTCTCTCTTCTCTGTCCAGTTTTCTCTCCCTCTCCTTTGTCTCTGCATTTCTCTCTTGCTATATTTCTTTCTCTCTCCTCCTGTCTGAAACCTTTACCTCTCGATCTGCCTGTCTCTCTGCCCGTGTTTGTCTTTCTCTCACCCTTCTTGTCTCTGTAGCTCCTCCTTGCCTGTTCCTCTCTTTTTCTCTAGCTGCCCGTCTTTCTTGCTGTGTTTCTCTTTCTGCCTGTCTTTCTTTCTTGCTGTGTTTCTCTCTCTGCCTGTCTTTCTTCATTGCCGTGTTTCTCTCTGCCTGTCTCTTTCTTGCTGTTTCTCTCTGCCTGTCTCTTTCTTGCTGTGTTTCTCTCTGCCTGTCTTTCTTTCTTGCTGTGTTTCTCTCTGCCTGTCTCTTTCTTGCTGTGTTTCTCTCTGCCGGTCTTTCCTTATTTCTGTTTCTCTCTGCCTGTCTTTCTTTCTTGCTGTATTTCTCTCTTTGCAGCTCTCCCTTTCTTTATTGCTGTGTTTCCCTCTGTGTGCCTTTCTTTCATTATTGCTGTTTCTTTCTGCCTGTCTCTGTTTCTTGCTGTGTTTCTCTCTGCCTGTCTTAATGCATTGCTGTGTTTCTATGTTTCTTTCTTCATTGCTGTGTTTCTCTGTCTGTCTTTCTCCATTTCTGTGTTTCTCTGCCTGTTTTTCTTTCTTGCTGTTTCTCTCTGCCCACCTGTCATTCTTTCTTGCTTTGTTTCTCTCTACGTTTCCCTCTTTTCTTGCTGTATTTCTATGTCTACCTTTCATTCTTGTTCTTTCTCTCTGCCTTCCTTTTTTGCAATCTTTCCCTCTTCCTGCTTCCTGTCTTTCCTCATTGCTGTGTTTCCCTCTGTCGGCCTGTCTTTCTTTCTTGCTCTATTTCTCGTTGCCTATCTTTCTTGTTGTGTTTCTCTTTGCCTACGTATTTGCCTCTGCTTGCTCCCTGTCTTTCTTTCTCGCTGTTTCTCTCTGCCGCTCTTTCTTGCTGTGTTTCTCTCTTTGCAGCTCTCCCTTTCTTTCTTGCTGTGTTTCTCTCTGCCTGCCTTTCTTCATTGCTGTGTTTCTCTGGACATGTCTCGCTTTCTTGCTGTGTTTCTCTCTGCCTGACTTTCTTTCTTGCTGTCTTTCTCTGCCTTCTAATCTTTCTTTCTTGCCGTGTTTCTCTCTGCCTGCCTTTCTTTCTTGCTGTGTTTCTCTTCCTTCTAATCTTTCTTTCTTGCTGTGTTTCTCTACTTGCTAATATTTCTTTCTTGCCGTGTTTCTTTCTGCCTGTCCTTCCTTCTTGCTGTGTTTCTCTCTGCCTGTCTTTCTTCATTGCTGTGTTTCTCTGGGCATGTCTCGCTTTCTTGCTGTGTTTCTCTCTGCCTGTCTTTCTTTCTTGCTGTGTTTCCCTCTGCCTGTCTCTCTTTCTTGCTGTGTTTCTCTCTGCCTGTCTTTCCTTCTTGCTGTGTTTCTCTCTTTGCAGCTCTCCCTTTCTTTATTGCTGTGTTTTCCTCTGTGTGCCTTTCTTTCATTATTGCTGTTTCTTTCTGCCTGTCTCTGTTTCTTGCTGTGTTTCTCTCTGCCTGTCTTAATGCATTGCTGTGTTTCTATGTTTCTTTCTTCATTGCTGTGTTTCTCTGTCTGTCTTTCTCCATTTCTGTGTTTCTCTGCCTGTTTTTCTTTCTTGCTGTTTCTCTCTGCCCACCTGTCATTCTTTCTTGCTTTGTTTCTCTCTACGTTTCCCTCTTTTCTTGCTGTATTTCTATGTCTACCTTTCATTCTTGTTCTTTCTCTCTGCCTTCCTTTTTTGCAATCTTTCCCTCTTCCTGCTTCCTGTCTTTCCTCATTGCTGTGTTTCCCTCTGTCGGCCTGTCTTTCTTTCTTGCTCTATTTCTCGTTGCCTATCTTTCTTGTTGTGTTTCTCTTTGCCTACGTATTTGCCTCTGCTTGCTCCCTGTCTTTCTTTCTCGCTGTTTCTCTCTGCCGCTCTTTCTTGCTGTGTTTCTCTCTTTGCAGCTCTCCCTTTCTTTCTTGCTGTGTTTCTCTCTGCCTGCCTTTCTTCATTGCTGTGTTTCTCTGGACATGTCTCGCTTTCTTGCTGTGTTTCTCTCTGCCTGACTTTCTTTCTTGCTGTCTTTCTCTGCCTTCTAATCTTTCTTTCTTGCCGTGTTTCTCTCTGCCTGCCTTTCTTTCTTGCTGTGTTTCTCTTCCTTCTAATCTTTCTTTCTTGCTGTGTTTCTCTACTTGCTAATATTTCTTTCTTGCCGTGTTTCTTTCTGCCTGTCCTTCCTTCTTGCTGTGTTTCTCTCTGCCTGTCTTTCTTCATTGCTGTGTTTCTCTGGACATGTCTCGCTTTCTTGCTGTGTTTCTCTCTGCCTGTCTTTCTTTCTTGCTGTGTTTCCCTCTGCCTGTCTCTCTTTCTTGCTGTGTTTCTCTCTGCCTGTCTTTCCTTCTTGCTGTGTTTCTCTCTTTGCAGCTCTCCCTTTCTTTATTGCTGTGTTTTCCTCTGTGTGCCTTTCTTTCATTATTGCTGTTTCTTTCTGCCTGTCTCTGTTTCTTGCTGTGTTTCTCTCTGCCTGTCTTAATGCATTGCTGTGTTTCTATGTCTGTCTTTCTTCATTGCTGTGTTTCTCTGTCTGTCTTTCTCCATTGCTGTGTTTCTCTGCCTGTTTTTCTTTCTTGCTGTTTCTCTCTGCCCACTTCTCATTCATTCTTGCTTTGTTTCTCTCTACGTTTCCCTCTTTTCTTGCTGTATTTCTATGTCTACCTTTCATTCTTGTTCTTTCTCTCTGCCTTTCTTTTTTGCTATCTTTCCCTCTTCGTGCTTCCTGTCTTTCGAAGTTGCTGTGTTTCCCTCTTTCTGCCTGTCTTTCTTTCTTGCTATATTTCTCTCTGGTTTTCACTCTTTTTTTGCTGTATTTATCTGTCTACCTTTCTTTCTTGTTCTTTCTCTCTGTCCATCTTTCTTTCTTGCTGTGTTTCTCTCTGCCTGCCTGTCTTTCTTTCTTGCTGTGTTTCTCTCTGCCTGCCTGTCTTTCTTTCTTGTTGTGTTTCTCTCTGCCTGCCTATCTTTCCTTCTTGTTGTGTTTCTCTTTCTGCCTGTCTTTCTTTCTTGCTGTGTTTCTCTCTGCCTGCCGGTCTTTCTTTCTTGTCGTGTTTCTCTCTCTGTCTGCCTGTCTTTCTTTCTTGCTATATTTCTCTCTTTTTCCCTCTTTTCTTGCTGTATTTCTTTGTCGACATGTCTTTCTTGGTCTTTCTCTCTGCCTTCCTTTTTTGCTATCTTTCCCTCTTCCTGTCTTTTCCTCATTGCTGTGTTTCCCTCTCGATCGGCCTGTCTTTCTTTCTTGCTATATTTCTCGTTGCCTATCTTTCTTGTTGTGTTTCTCTTTGCCTACCTATTTTCCTCTGCTTGCTCCCTGTCTTTCTTTCTCGCTGTGTTTCTCTCTGCCACTCTTTCTTGCTGTGTTTCTCTCTTTGCAGCTCTCCCTTTCTTTCTTGCCGTGTTTCTCTCTGCCCGTCCTTCTTTCTTGCTGTGTTTCTCTATGCCTGTCTTTCTTCATTGCTGTGTTTCTCGGGACATGTCTCGCTTTCTTGCTGTGTTTCTCTCTGCCTGCCTTTCTTCATTGCTGTGTTTCTCTGGACATGTCTCGCTTTCTTGCTGTGTTTCTCTCTGCCTGACTTTCTTTCTTGCTGTTTCTCTCTGCCTGTCTTTCTTTCTTGCTGTGTTTCTCTACCTGCTAATCTTTCTTTCTTGCTGTGTTTCTCTCTGCCTGTCTTTCTTTCTTGCTGTGTTTCTCTGCCTTCTAATCTTTATTTTTTGTTGTGTTTCTCTCTGCCTGCCTTTCTTCATTGCTGTGTTTCTCTGGACATGTCTCGCTTTCTTGCTGTGTGTCTCTCTGCCTGACTTTCTTTCTTGCTGTGTTTCTCTACCTGCTAATCTTTCTTTCTTGCCGTGTTTCTCTCTGCCTGTCTTTCTTGCTTGCTGTGTTTCTCTTCCTGCTAATCTTTCTTTCTTGCTGTGTTTCTATCTGCCTGTCTTTCTTTCTTGCTGTGTTTCTCTACCTGCTAATCTTTCTTTCTTTCTTCCTGTGTTTCTCCCTGCCTGTCCCTCTTTCTTGCTGTGTCTATCCCTGCCTGTCTCTCTTTCTTGCTGTGTTTCTCTCTGCCTGTCTCTCTTCCTTGCTGTGTTTCTCTCTGCCTGTCTCTCTTTCTTTCTCGCTGTGTTTCTCTCTGCCGCTCTTTCTTGCTGTGTTTCTCTCTTTGCAGCGCTCCCTTTTTTTCTTGCCGTGTTTTTCTCTGCCTGTCTTTCTTTCTTGCTGTGTTTCTCTTCCTTCTAATCTTTCTTTTTTGCTGTGTTTCTCTCTGCTTGTCCTTCTTTCTTGCCGTGTTTCTCTCTGCCTGTCCTTCTTTCTTGCTGTGTTTCTCTATACCTGTCTTTCCTCATTGCTGTGTTTCTCGGGACATGTCTCGCTTTCTTGCTGTGTTTCTCTCTGCCTGCCTTTCTTCATTGCTGTGTTTCTCTGGACATATCTCGCTTTCTTGCTGTGTTTCTCTTTGCCTGTCTTTCTTTCTTGCTGTGTTTCTCTGCCTTCTAATCTTTTTTGCTGTGTTTCTCTCTGCCTGTCTTTCTTTCTTCCTGTGTTTCTCCCTGCCTGTCTCTCTTTCTTGCTGTGTTTATCCCTGCCTGTCTCTCATTCTTGCTGTGTTTCTCTCTGCCTGTCTCTTTCTTGCTGTGTTTCTCTCTGCCTTTCTTTCTTTCTTGCTGTGTTTCTCTCTGCCTGTCTCTCTGTCTTGCTGTGTTTCTCTCTGCCTGTCTTTCTTCATTGCTGTGTTTCTCTGGACATGTCTCGCTTGCTTGCTGTGTTTCTCTCTGCCTGACTTTCTTTCTTGCTGTTTCTCTCTGCCTGTCTTTCTTTCTTGCTGTGTTTCTCTACCTGCTAATCTTTCTTTCTTGCTGTGTTTATCCCTGCCGGTCTCTCATTCTTGCTGTGTTTCTCTCTGCCTGTCTCTTTCTTGCTGTGTGTCTCTCTGCCTTTCTTTCTTTCTTGCTGTGTTTCTCTCTGCCTGTCTCTCTGTCTTGCTGTGTTTCTCTCTGCCTGTCTTTCTTTCTTTCTTGCTGTGTTTCTCTCTGCCTGTCTTTCTTCATTGCTGTGTTTCTCTGGACATGTCTCGCTTTCTTGCTGTGTTTCTCTCTGCCTGCCTTTCTTCATTGCTGTGTTTCTCTGGACATGTCTCGCTTTCTTGCTGTGTTTCTCTTTGCCTGTCGCTTTCTTGTTGTGTTTCTATCTGCCTGTCTCTCTTTCCTGCTGTGTTTGTCTCTGCATGTCTTTCATTATTGCTGCTTCTTTCTGTCTCTCTTTCTTTCTTGCTTTGTTTTTTGTCCTGCGAATCTCTCTTTCTTGCTGTGTTTCTCTCTGCCTGTCCTTCTTTCTTGCTGTGTTTCTCTCTGCCTGTCTTTCTTCATTTCTGTGTTTCTCTGGACATATCTCACTTTCTTGCCGTGTTTCTCTCTGCCTGACTTTCTTTCTTGCTGTGTTTCTCTACCTGCTAATCTTTCTTTCTTGCCGTGTTTCTCTCTGCCTGTCTTTCTTTTTTGCTGTGTTTCTCTCTGCCTGTCTCTCTTTCTTTCTTGCTGTGTTTCTCTCTGCCTGTCTTTCTTCATTGCTGTGTTTCTCTGGACATGTCTCGCTTTCTTGCTGTGTTTCTCTCTGCCTGCCTTTCTTCATTGCTGTGTTTCTCTGGACATGTCTCACTTTCTTGCTGTGTTTCCCTCTGCCTGACTTTCTTTCTTGCTGTGTTTCTCTACCTGCTAATCTTTCTTTCTTGCCGTGTTTCTCTCTGCCTGTCTTTCTTTCTTGCTGTGTTTCTCTGCCTTCTAATCTTTCTTTCTTGCTGTGTTTCTCTCTGTCTGTCTCTCTTTCTTTCTTGCTGTGTTTCTCTCTGCCTGTCTTTCTTCATTGCTGTGTTTCTCTGGACATGTCTCACTTTCTTGCTGTGTTTCTCTCTGCCTGCCTTTCTTCATTGCTGTGTTTCTCTGGACATGTCTCGCTTTCTTGCTGTGTTTCTCTCTGCCTGACTTTCTTTCTTGGTGTTTCTCTCTGCCTGTCTTTCTTTCTTGCTGGGTTTCTCTACCTGCTAATCTTTCTTTCTTGCTGTGTTTCTCTCTGCCTGTCTTTCTTGCTGTGTTTCTCTGCCTTCTAATCTTTCTTTTTTGTTGTGTTTCTCTCTGCCTGCCTTTCTTCATTGCTGTGTTTCTCTGGACATGTCTCGCTTTCTTGCTGTGTTTCTCTCTGCCTGACTTTCTTTCTTGCTGTGTTTCTCTACCTGCTAATCTTTCTTTCTTGCCGTGTTTCTCTCTGCCTGTCTTTCTTGCTTGCTGTGTTTCTCTTCCTGCTAATCTTTCTTTCTTGCTGTGTTTCTATCTACCTGTCTTTCTTTCTTGCTGTGTGTCTCTACCTGATAATCTTTCTTTCTTCCTGTGTTTCTCCCTGCCTGTCCCTCTTTCTTGCTGTGTCTATCCCTGCCTGTCTCTCGTTCTTGCTGTGTTTCTCTCTGCCTGTCTCTCTTCCTTGCTGTGTTTCTCTCTGCCTGTCTCTCTTTCTTTCTTGCTGTGTTTCTCTCTGCCTGTCTTTCTTCATTGCTGTGTTTCTCTGGACATGTCTCACTTTCTTGCTGTGTTTCTCTCTGCCTGCCTTTCTTCATTGCTGTGTTTCTCTGGACATGTCTCGCTTTCTTGCTGTGTTTCTCTCTGCCTGACTTTCTTTCTTGCTGTTTCTCTCTGCCTGTCTTTCTTTCTTGCTGTGTTTCTCTACCTGCTAATATTTCTTTCTTGTCGTGTTTCTCTCTGCCTGTCTTTCTTTCTTGCTGTGTTTCTCTGCCTTCTAATCTTTCTTTCTTCCTGTGTTTCTCCCCGCCTGTCTCTCATTCTGGCAGTTTCTCTCTGCCTGTCTCTTTCTTGCTCTGTTTCTCTCTGTCTGTCTTTCTTTCTTGCTGTGTTTCTCTCTGCCTGTCTCTCTTTCTTGCTGTTTCTCTTTGCCTGTCGCTTTCTTGTTGTGTTTCTCTCTGCCTGTCCTTCTTTCTTGCTGTGTTTCTCTCTGCCTGCCTTTCTTCGTTGCTGTGTTTCTCTGGACATGTCTCGTTTCTTGCTGTGTTTCTCTCTGTCTGTCTTTCTTTCTTGCTGTGTTTCTCTCTACCTGTCTCTCTTTCTTGCTGTTTCTCTTTGCCTGTCGCTTTCTTGTTGCGTTTCTCCCTGCCTGTCTTTCTTTCTTGCTGTGTTTCTCTGCCTTCTAATCTTTCTTTTTTGCTGTGTTTCTCTGCCTTCTAATCTTTCTTTTTTGCTGTGTTTCTCTCTCTCTGCCTGTCTTTCTTTCTTCCTGTGTTTCTTCATGCCTGTCTCTCTTTCTTGCTGTGTTTATCCCTGCCTGTATCTCATTCGTGCTGTGTTTCTCTCTGCCTGTCTTTCTTGCTGTGTTTCTCTCTGCCTGTCTTTCTTTCTTGCTGTGTTTCTCTCTGCCTGTCTTTCTTTCTTGCTGTGTTTCTCTCTGCCTGTCTTTCTTTCTTGCTGTTTCTCTCTGCCTGTCTCTCTTTCTTGCTGTGTTTCTCTTTGCCTGTCTCTTCCTTGTCGTGTTTCTCTCTGCCTGTCTCTCTTTCTTGCTGTGTTTGTCTCTGCATGTCTTTGATTATTGTGGCTTCTCTCTGCCTGTCTTTCTTTCTTGCTGTGTTTCTCTTGCTGCTAATGTTTCTTTCTTGCTGTGTCTCTAGCCTGTCTTTCTTGCTGTGTTTCTCTACCTGCTAATCTTTCTTGCTGTGTTTCTCTCTGCCTGTCTTTCTTTCTTGCTGTGTTTCTCTGCCTTATAATCTTTCTTTCTTGCTGTGTTTCTCTGCCTGCCTTTCTTCATTGCTGTGTTTCTCTGCCTTCGAATCTTTCTTTCTTGCTGTGTTTCTCTCTGCCTGCCTTTCTTTCTTGCTGTGTTTCTCTCTCAGCCCCAGTGGGGTTTTATTTCATACTCCATCCAATCCCTCTCCTTTGGAATCTCAAGCAATATCCAGCATTTGCATTAAAAACGCGAGAGATGCACCTGTCTTTCCTCTAAACGAGGGCAGAGGAGGTGGGTGGGGCTAAGGGGTGGGGCCCCTTCGTGGACACCCCTGCCTTTATTTCTCTCCCTACTCTTTAGTTTCCTGTCTCCTTCTCTGCTTTGATTTATGTCTGGCTTGCTGTCAGCCTATTGATCACCAGCTCTCTATTTCTTCTCTGCATGTCTTTTTCGCTGTCTTTTCCTATTCTGCCTCTCGGTCTCCCTGTCATCATCCCCATTCTCTGCCCCTTTTCCTCCTCTTCCACTCACGTTCTCTCCATCTTCTCTCTCTCTGCTTCTCTTGTGTCCTTGTTCTCTGTTCTTCCGCCTCCTCTGTTTTTTTATAGTATCTCTCCCTGTTGCTGCACTGTATTATCTCTCCTGTATGCCTTTCTCTGTCTTTCCATTTGTCTCTTCCTGGTTAGGTTTCTGTCCATGCTCCTCTGTCACTCACCCGGTCTCCCTCTGTCGCTCTCTTCTTGTCCCTCTGTCTCTTTGCCTGTATTTCTCAGGCCTCCTCAGTTAGTTTCACGCCCTAATTCTCTCTTGTTCTCTCGTCACTAAATGTCTCTTTCTTTGCCATTTCTTTCTTTTTCCTGTTCCTCTTCTGTGTGTCATTGTGTCTCTCTCTCTCTCTGTCTCTCTCTCTGTCTTTCTTGCTTGTCTTCTCTTCTTTCTATGTCCCTTTTCACCTTCCTCTACTGTGCCTCATCTCCCTCTACTCCGCCTATCGCCCTCACTCTGTATACCCTAGTCTCTCTTTACTGTTGTTTCTCTCTGTTAGTCTGTCTCTATCGTTCCTGTTGTTTCCCTGTTAGTCTGTCTCTTTCCTGTTGTTTCTCTGTTTTAATGTCTCTCTTTCCTGTTTCTCTTTTAGTCTGTCTCTCTTTCCTGTTGTTTCTCTCTTAGTCTTTTTCTCCTTCCTGTTTCTCTCTCGCGTGCATCTCTGCTCGGTCTCTCCCCTCCCTTCCGATCTCTCTTTCTTTCATCGCTGCCTGTCCCACTCTCTGTGTTTGTCCTTTTCTCTACCTGTCGCTGTCTCTGCTCTCTGCCTGTCTCTGTGCTCTCTCTTCGCCCCTTCACCCCCTTTGCTCGGCAGAGCTGCAGGTCACTCTCTGGCCGGGAGTGAAGTGTGTAAAGATGTCGGAAAAGAAGGGAGGATGGGGGATTTTGGGGAGTTCACTTTGTTGTATCACAAGGCTGCCTGCACCGGGGTGGTATGGGGAATAATATGAGGGGGATTATAAGTGTCTCTGTTCCACCTCTGCCTGTCTCCCGTTCACTGTCCCTCCTCTGATCCTCTCATCATGTCCATGTTGATCTCTCCCTCTTCATGTCTCTCTTCCACTCATCCTTTCCTCCATGTTCCGCTCTCTCTGCATCTTTGGCAGTGCCCCTCTCTTGCTCTCCTTCCTCTCGTGTCTCTCACTGTGATGTTATAGCTCTCTCTTTTCTGTGTTTAATCTGTAAACTTGCTTTATTTCTAGCCGACATTCACAGTCCGTCTCCTCTCTGCATGTTTTTTCAATTTATCTTTCTGAGTCTCTCTCTACTGTTTGTTTTGTGTCCCTCTTGCTCCCACTCTCCTCTGCTGTCTCGCTTGTCTCTCTCTTTTCTCTGCAGATCTCCTTCAGTGCCTCCTCTCTGCTGTCTCGTCTCTGCCTCTTTTCTCTGCAAATCTCTTGTACCGTCTCACTGTCTCTTCTATGCCTCTCTCTTCTCTGCTGTCTCGTCTCCCCCACTCCGTTCTGTCAGTGCCTCCTCTCTGTCTGCCTCTCTTCTGTGTCCCTCCCTCTCACTCTCCTCCCTGCCTCTCTTTCTTCTTTGCTGTCTCGTCTCTCCCACTCCGTTCTGTTAGTGTCTCCTCTCTGCCTGCCTCTTTTGTGTCCCTCTCGCTCCCACTCTCCTCTGCTGTCTCGTTTGTCTCTCTCTCTATTTTCTCTGCAGATCTCCTTCAGTGCCTCCTCTCTGCTTTCTTCTCTACTCCCTGTCTCTCCCTCTCTTCTCTGCAGGTCTCTTGTACCCGCCTCACTGTCCCCTCTCTGCCTGTCTCTCTTCTGTGCCCCTCTCTCCATGTCTCTCCCTCCTTGCCTCCCCGTTATCTCTGGAGTTTGGGGGTCACTTCGGGTTTCATTTAAGAATCGAGAAACAGCCACATTCCCCCTCCTGGTGTCTGGCGACAGGAGGGTGTGATTGGCTGTCCTGTCCCCGTTGGTATGATTGACGGACTGTGATTGGCTGCGCTGTCCCTGCTGGTGTGATTGACAGGCTGTGGGTGCGCTGTGATTGGCTGTGCTGTCCTTGTTGGTGTGATGGACAGGCTGTCTGAGCGCTGTGATTGGCTGGTTTCTGAGCCGTGCTTCTCTCTCTTGCAGGTGAGGTGACTCTGGATCCTGGCACCGCTCATCCCGAGCTCATCGTGTCCGAGGACGGGAGAAGCGCGAGACGCGGAGCCCGAGTCCAGGATCTGCCCGACACCCCCCAGAGATTCACTCTACACCCCTGTGTCCTGGGGAGGGAGGGGCTGAGCTCCGGGAGGCATTACTGGGAGGTGGAGGTGGGGGGCAGCACGGGCTGGACCCTGGGGGTGTGTGATGAGTCTGTGCCCAGGAAGGAGGAGATCACAGCATCACCTGAGGGGGGAGTCTGGGCAGTGGAGCTCCTGGGGGGTAAATACCAGGCTCTCACCTCCCCTTGCACTCCCCTGACCCCCCGCGCTCCCCCCGGGGTCCTGGGCTTCTTGCTGGACTATGAGGGGGGCAGGCTCTCGGTCTACGATGCTCAGGACCGGGCTCTGCTCTTCACCTTCCCCGGGGCCTCCTTCCCCCGCACCCTGCGGCCCTTCTTCCGGATAAGGAACCCCCTGCTGTCCTACTTCTTGAAATGGAGGAGTCAGACCGAGGGGTGGCTGCGGATCCTCCCACGGTCAGGAGGACACTAACATCAGGTAGGGGGGGGGAGCATTATATTGGCGCCACTGCGGGGGGCGCTGGGCATTCTGCTGGGGACAGGGCGGGACTGAGAGGCCGGCATCAGGTAAATGGGGGGGGGGCATGTCTGCTGAGGGGGGAGGCAGTGGTCTGGGGGCCCTGACCAGCGGTGTATAAAGATAAGGGGGAGCTGTGGGGGCAGTGGTTCTACTTTATGGGGGCGTGGGGGAGGGGCACTGCTCGTCTTTGCAGTGTCTGTTATAGGGGCGGGCCTCATCTGTTAGTAGTTTACTTCTGGGGGAACTTGTTAAGGGGGGGGGCACTGACGGATAGGAAAAAGACAGGTCAGGCTGTCAGATTTTCCTACCCCGTCACTTTTTCCTATCAGTAGGATTTTCTGACGGGTAGCAAAAAGTGACGTTACACCGGCCGTAGGTAAGGGGGGGGCTGTGTCTGCGGGGGTGGGGGACAGGGGGCCCTGGCCAGCGGTGTATAAAGTTGAGGGGGATCTCGTCTTTATTGGGGGTTCAGGGGGGGGGCACTGCTCGTCCTTGCAGTCTCTGTTATAGGGGGGCTCAGCTGTCAGTAGTTTACTTCTGGGGCGGGTCTTGTTAAGGGGTGCGTCGGCAATTGCTTCTTTCAGACATTGCCCTGTGATGTTTAAGAAGTGCGGGTTACTTTTGCCTCTTTGGTGTTGGGGGGGGGGGGTGAGAGAAATGAGGGAGGGGGCCTGGGCACTGTCCTCTGATGGGGCTAGGGGGGTTGGTTACTGTCCTGAATCTGAAAGGGAGGGGTGGGGGGCACTGTTGATCGAGGGTCTTGGCGGCTCATCCGTCCCCCGCTTCTGCACAAGAAGGGCTTTTCAGTGTTGGGTTTATTTGCAATATTTATCAGATGATCTCCTGCTACAGGCTCTTGCTATTGAGCCATTTCTTTGGAGTTCCACTTCTATGTTTTACCGCTAATGTATATGGACCTGATGCCAGTTTACTTTCGCGTTAACGGTACAGCCCGTTTTGGCGCGGCTGTTTCGGCGCAAGCCTTTTGGCTCGAGGGTCGTTTGGACGCGGCTGACATTGATGTGCAAACGGCCCTCGTGCCACATGGGCTGCCTGTGCTAATGCTGATCTGGATGCACCTGCGGGAGGCGCCATAGAGGTAACGCTCAGCATTCTGACGTCACACCCCATTCCCTAAACCTGCCAAGGGACACTGTCATCCTGTAAGTAGGTGGCATCTAGAAAATGAGAAGTAGCACTTTATTGCGACCACACCTGCAATGTCTCCCGTAGAGTCTTTTCCTTCAGTAGGGAAAGAAAAATAGGCAGCACACTACTGGTGGGGACGAGGAGCGAGAAAGGCGTTGCCTTGTGTTCTTACACATCACTTCTTCCTGTTGGTTTTCTCGCTACTTTGAAGTGCCCCAGTAACGGGTATTATTACTACCCCGTGTAATGCTACTCAATTCATGAGTCGGGAAGATGAAAGGCGGAGTCCGCCCTGGCCTCAGATTGGAACTTGCAACGGGCAGGCCGCCCTGACGTCATAGAGCAACAGCCTTTCACTCGTGAACTATCCATCTGGAGAAACCTATCCATGACGTCATAGTGCACATGTGTAGTTACTATGTATGCTTTTATATCTATCTTAACTTTAATTAGAATGTATGAACTTGCGATATTTTTTATTTTTTTATTTGTTGATTGTATTTCAAGGATATTTGTAATCTGGTTTTACATAGTAATGCATAAAGTTTATGATTTTAACAAAAAATACATTTAAACAAGAAAAGGTAGTCTACATGTTGCCCGGTGGTCCATGGACTGATGCACCCCGACTTTTGGGAGCAGCAGCTAATGGGCACCATTTCATACACAGACGTGGATTTTGAACAAAATAACTCTATCATTTGTATTTTTGGTTCACTGCTGTTATATATCACAGTAATACTTCCTATACATTACCTTTCATTTTAAGCTTTAGTTGGCTCCTGCCGCTCTATCCAAATACATAAATCCCTGCTGCTTTCACTTACTAAAGGCCTCCAGTTGCTAAAATGAGCCTAGCGTGCAGGGCGCGAGCTGTGCACCTCCATTCCCAGGATTCCTCTCCATACATTTCCCGCTCGCAGTGTGCGAGCTGTGCACCTCCATTCCCAGGATTCCTCTCCATACATTTCCCGCTGGCAGTGTGCGAGCTGTGCACCTCCATTCCCAGGATTCCTCTCCATACATTTCCCACTCGCAGTGTGCGAGCTGTGCACCTCCATTCCCAGGATTCCTCTCCATACATTTCCCGCTCGCAGTGTGCGAGCTGTGCACCTCCATTCCCAGGATTCATCTCCATACGTTTCCCGCTCGCAGTGTGCGAGCTGTGCACCTCCATTCCCAGGATCCCTCTCCATACATTTCCCGCTCGCAGGGTGCGAGCTGTGAACCTCCATTCCAAAGATTCATCCCCTTACTTTTCCCTTTAAAATGAGCTTGGCTCGCAGTGTGCGAGCTGTGAACTTCCATTCCCAGGATTCCTCTCCATACATTTCCCCCTAAAATGAGCCTCGCACGCAGTGTGCGAGCTGTGCACCTCCATTCCCAGGATTCATCTCCATACGTTTCCCGCTCGCAGTGTGCAAGCTGTGCACCTCCATTCCCAGGATTCATCTCCATACATTTCCTGTGCGCAGTGTGCGAGCTGTGCACCTCCATTCCAAGGATTCATCTCCATACATTTCCCGCTCGCAGTGTGCGAGCTGTGAACCTCCATTCCCAGGATTCCTCTCCATACATTTCCCACTCGCAGTGTGCGAGCTGTGCACCTCCATTCCCAGGATTCCTCTCCATACATTTCCCGCTCGCAGGGTGCGAGCTGTGAACCTCCATTCCAAAGATTCATCTCCATACATTTCCCCTTAAAATGAGCTTGGCTCGCAGTGTGCGAGCTGTGAACCTCCATTCCCAGGATTCCTCTCCATACATTTCCCGCTCGCAGTGTGCGAGCTGTGCACCTCCATTCCCAGGATTCATCTCCATACATTTCCTGTGCGCAGTGTGCGAGCTGTGCACCTCCATTCCAAGGATTCATCTCCATACATTTCCCGCTCTCAGTGTGCGAGCTGTGAACCTCCCATTCCCAGGATTCCTCTCCATACATTTCCCACTCGCAGTGTGCGAGCTGTGCACCTCCATTCCCAGGATTCCTCTCCATACATTTCCCGCTCGCAGGGTGCGAGCTGTGAACCTCCATTCCAAAGATTCATCTCCATACATTTCCTGCACGTAGTGTGCGAGCTGTGCACCTCCATTCCAAGGATTCATCTCCATACATTCCCCCTGTTACATTCAGCCAATCAAAGCACAATGCAAGATATGTTTCCAAGCTTAAGTGAAGGCAGGTGTGATCCTCGTGTTACGTGCTGTTTGCATATTCCTAGCAGCTATACATGCTGCAGATGGGACATTAGGTGGGCCTGGCCAGAGATTCAAAGCAGCCAAAAGTTCAAGCCCACCCTTGCTGCATTAGTAGCATTGGGACCTCTATGCCTCAAACGCAAGAGTACAAAAAATGTCACTAATAATAAGCAAGCGCGCTCGCTCCTAGACATGATTTCGCAAGCGCCACTAGGTGGCAGATCCGGACCAAAGATGCACAATTAACAGAATGAACTTGCGCCCAAATGTCCCAGCGCCCTGCCGGCTGCGTCCAACAGGGTGCGCCGAAACATGACTTGTGCCGAAATGGTCACGGCCAAACATCCTGCTCTGCTCATTAATGGTACACCCCGTTTCGGCGCTGCCAGTCCGGCGCGGGCCGTTTCGCCACGGCCAGTTCGGCGATGGGATGTTTTGGCGCCGGAAGCTGGGTTTTTTGAGAGGTGCACAACTTGCCCACAACCATAAACACTTGGGTGTAATTGCAGGTTAAGTATGAAAGTTGTGCCCTTCATCTACAAGTCCTGTTGGGTCATGTGAGTGATTGAAATCCAGATGTGCATAAAACGTGTCGCAAATTGACTCTTAGGGGGAGAATCACGTCTCTCTGTAAGAAAGGTTTGCAGCTGTGACACACCGCTGATCCATAACATTTTGCCAGTACGGTGTGCATACCCCCATTCGTAAACTAGAAATATCAGGCAGTACGTCTCTGGCAGTATGGGAAGTTAGTAGGGATGCGTTTGTGAATTCCCCTTTATACATACGCGCGAGGCGCAGGTAGGAAGCGGCTGCCAGAGCAGGGCATTTCTGTGCGGCCAGTTCGGCGCAGGCTGCCACGCGAACCCGGCTCCCGCGCCGAACCGGCTGCGCCAAATTGTCCCGCGCCGAACCGGCCGCGCCGAAACGTCCTGCTCCGGCTCATTAACTGCCAGTTTCCCATTCCCCAGCCAACACTGACCCCTACTGGAAAATGTCAGAAGGGTTTATTTACAATCTTTGGTAGGGCTTAACAAATGTTAGCATTTGTTTTAAAAACTGTTCGATGGGTTTCTTGGTGTTATCTCGGTGACATCTTTTCAAACCACATGGTCTTCAGCTCTATATTTATTTTATTTAATCCCATTACACAGCTGCGCCTACTACATACACATTCATGTTTGCAATGAGCTGCTCCTTTCTATGTTTGGATTGTACTTATCTCTCACTAGTGACTCAACTATCAAATCATTTATTTTATTTTTTGAGAGATTTTCTAACTACTTGCACTTACTTCTGACCATCTCCCCATCTCTAAACATTTGCATAAAACTTGGATAATTTTTCTCTGTGCTACTGTTACCACCTTATCTTACTTTCTTCAATAAATATTTATATCCTCTCCAGTTTATCACATTAACAGCGTGCGTGATTTATATTCAGTGAAGAAAACCTTGTTAAAGCGACGCTATGGTTTAGTTGCTCCAATAAAAACCTTTGAAATTAAAAAAAAAACATTAACGGGACGTTATGGTTGCAGTGTAAAATTGAAAAAACTATGAAATTCACCACTTCTGGTAAGCTACGCCCACCATGCACTGCATAGAATAGCACCCGGGACATCAAAGAGGCCATCACAAATGGCATCATCAGTGACATCACATTTCCTGGGAAGTTCTTTTTGTTAAGTGACAGTAAGCAGATTAAGCATTACCTGGAGGTAGTGCATTGAAACATGGCAATCATACTTAGAAGGTGCTATTATATGTAACCCTTCACCTTGCAGCATGTTCCTAAGCTAATTTCCTTGGGGTTTGGCCTGAGCACATGGTGCCCACACATGGAACAGTGAGCAGGAACCAGACAGATCATACAGTTTGTATCCTGTATATGTGAGATGACTGACTCTAATCTTAGATTCATTCGCTGGCTGTAGTATTTGCTTCCCACTTACTAGATGTTACCCGTCTGTGCGCATCCGCCCACGTGTCTAGTAATTCTTGTATACTTAGCCCGTGGCTACAAGTTTAACATTACTCAAGGTCCTGATGGGCTTGGATTTATAATCTTCTAGATCTACTCTACTCGTGCAGTCCATGCTGAAGCCATTACCTATATTCATGGATTATTAGATTGCTATATTATCCACAGGCAGTTTCTGTTTGAATGAGTACATTTTGTGATCCATGGACTATTTGATGCCGACCTATCACCCTTCATATATTGGTAGCAGTTCCCTAAACACAGCCCTTTGTAAGGACTTTGTCAAGATTGTTACACATCAGTGATGTCATCGAAGATGCCATTTGTGATGTCATCTTTGTCCTGGGTGTTAGTCTGAGCTGTGCATGTGGGGGCATGAGGTATGGTTGCATAGGTTAAGAGCAAGAAGAGAAATGAGTGGGCACCACTTGATAATAGATCGGCGAGTATCAATTTTCAAAAAATGTAAACCAAATGGTCGATTAGTTCAAATATTTCTTATCCTAATTTTCAAAAAGGAGCTGGCTGTGATGAATTCGGAGACACCCAAATCCAAAATACATGTGCAGCAGAAGAAGACCAAGTGAGATACGAGGTCACACAGCCGCTCTCACAGGAACCACAACGTTGTCATTCTTCAATCAACAACATATATTTTTTACTAACTAATTGAACTTGAAATGATTTTTTTTCCACTTATAAACCCGGATTGGGTTCCTGTGAGAGCGGCTGTGTGACCTCGTATCTCACTTGGTCGGCTTCTTCTGCTGCACATAGTTGCATAGGTTACCATAGAATCCTGCCCCTGTCTTCAAACATTGGGGCTCATTCTGAGCCTGCCGGTCTGGAAACAACAGTAGCACTGTTGTTTCCAGACCAGCATACTACAGGTCTGCCTGCCAGTGCCGCCGTGCCCAATGGGTCTGACCCTGCCGGGCACAGAGCCCATGGTAGAAAGACCGTTACGGAAGCACTGGCACCATACTCTTGCCTCCCGTCCCCTTTCCTCCACACTGCCTCCTTCCTCCATATTGCATTGGTGTCCCTTGCGAGGGATGGGAGACAGAACCTTTTTCACCAGAAAAAACCTTCTTCCCCTTTAAATTTAGTGGCGCGTGGGAGTTCGGCCCTGGGAGCATGCGCTGCCCCGACTCCGCCCTCCGGTGCCACACCACAGTCCCCTTTTCCGCGTCGACGGAACGGGTCGAATTCACCAGCGCTCCTGGGTTTGGCTTCGGCCATGTAATTCCACACGCGGACACTTCTTCTTCTGTCTTTTTTATCACAGGTACTCGGTCCTCAGGCGTCACGCTCCTCCCCGGCGCATGTCAACTTCCACAGGGTTCAGCAGGTGCCCATCCTGCGACAGGCACTTCCCTTCTTCAGACCCCCACACCCTTTGCCATGTTGCCTTGGCCCTGACCACTCCTGGCAAGCTTGTACAGCGTGCAACGCTCTGTCATATAAGGCGCTGAAGAACAGACTTGTCAGGTGGAGAGAGCTCTTCCAGAACTCGCCTCCAGAGGACCTCAAGAACTTCGTCTTTCACCAATCCAGGCCCAAGTTAGGGCCCTGTTTTTCATCGCATCCCGTAAGGGAGACTCCTTCCCAGGGACTCTCCCACGCGGGAGAGACTGCTCAGGTTCTTGCACTGACACGTGCACCGAGGATGCTTCAGCTACCGGCCTGCGGTCCGAGGGGTCCTCGGATCCTCCCAGTGAAAGTGTCGAGGGACCGCATTGCGTCTGAGGGGCCACGCCCTAATACCGGCGATTCCGCTGAGGGGCGCCTAAATGCAGCCCTACCGGCCCCCGGGGCCAAGGGTGCCACACCTACCGGGCCTAGGCCCGAGTAGCGGGGTAGGCCTCATAATCCACACTCAAGAGCTCTGGGGGAGGCTGGGCCCAGCGAGCCAAGCAACATAATCTGTAACCTGTAACTTAAGTTGAACAATCCTCTTGCTGCTTTCGCGCCCGAATACGCCTGGGTCTGGTGCGCTATATAAGTAAATAAACAAACAAACAAACAAACAAACATGACGCAGGCACGTGGCAGGCAGCTCGACAAGATGGCCACCGAGCCGAATATCAGCACCCGTCCAACGCCATTCCACAAATTCGGCGAATAACGAGTGTCAAGGTGGGACTGGCATCAACCAGGTACGTGGCCTACGGCCTTCCCCTCATTTGAGCTGGGCAGCTTTCCTGTGCGTCCATATGGGAAGAGCATGCACCGGCCCCAGCAGCCCACCGCGACTCCGTCTATATCGCCTACCACCTCTTTAGGGCCCGAGGACAGCTTCTTCATGAAGTTCCTCAGGTTTATGAAATCTTCCCAGATGGGGGATATCCTCAGGGTCGCCACTAGGGAGGTCCTCCCTACGATGCTAGTGACACCACAAACTCCTCTACTGATGCCCCCGGCCCCGGCACAGCCTCCGCCGCCTAGCCCGGCCACTCAGCCCATTGTTCAGGCATTTCCTCAACCCCTTCCAAAGCCTCCAGCTCCGGTCTCCGCACCTCAGCCTCTGGCAAGCAACACTCCACCTCCTCTGGCACAGGATCCTCCTGACCCCCAAGACACGGATGAGGAGGAGGACCTGGACACTCCTTCGCTGGCCAAGGCCTTCCACGAACGTCTGGCTGGACTCGCAGAGTATCTAGGTCTGCCTCAGCCTGAGGCAGAGCAGCCAGCAGAGGGGGTCATTGCAGAAGTACTCACGATGCGCCCCTCTGCTAAAACGGGGATTCCACTGCAGACCGACGTGGGTCTCCCTGGCCAAGAAAAGTTGGCTCAAGCCTCACTCCGTCCAGCCGACCAGTCGTCACCTCGATGCCAAATACAGGCAGATGGAGGGGGATACACTTTTGCTTTCCTCGGCCACACTCCTCGGTGATAGCCGCGGCATCACTGTACTCCAAGGCCCAGTCATCCTCATCTTCGTCATCTGCGGCGCTGCTAGGCAAGGAGGAGAAGACCTTGTAGGCATACGGGAAGAAGCTGAATTCCAACGCTTCCTTGCATCTTCGTAAGGCCAACGCAACGCCATGCTGGCGGCCGCTAACCAGAGATTATGGCAGGAAATCGCAGAGTTCCTCCCAGAAATCCCCACGCAGAGCCAATCACGCTTTAAGGCAGGGCTGGCCGAGGCCAAGCTCGTGGCACAGGACATCATGGAATCCACTGTGGCCCACATTGATACCTCTGGCCGTGCCATTTGTATTACCACGGACATGAGAAGGACAGCCTGGCTCTGGGCAACAAAGTTCAATCCGGACGTCCAGGAGTGCATATTGGACCTGCCATTCGAGGGGAGTGACCGCTTTCACTCCACCACGGATGAAGAGCTGGACAAAAAGAAAAACAGCTTGCAAACGGCCAAGTCTTTATCCATCCTGACAAAGACCACGCCCAAATCAAGTTGGGACAGCAACTCTTTTGGCGGAGATTCGGTTGCTCATACTGAGCCAGGCCGTGGAGGAAGTCCCAGTCTCCCAGCAAGGCTTGGGCTTTTACTCCAGGATTTTTGCCATTCAGAAAAAGAACCAGGCTGGCCTGAGAGTTGTGCTGGACCTCTCCACCCTCAAGCTCTCCTTACATCTACAAAGATTCAAGATGGTTATGCCAGCTTTTATTGCGGATACACTGTGCAGGGGAGACTGGATGTGCTCCCTGTATCTGAAGGACACGTACCTACACGTCCCGATTTGGCAACCCCATCATTCTTTCCTCCGTTTCAGGATCATGGGCTACTATTTCCAGTACAAGGTCCTTCCTTTTGGCCTCAACTTGGCTCCCAGGGTCTTCACCAGACTCATGAATACGGTGGCTGCCCCCCTCCGGCCTCCACATCTGCCCATACCTCGACGACTGGCTCGTCAGGGCTTCATCTCCGGAAGCAGTTCACCACTCCTCCAATGCTCTGATGAATATGCTGCACGATCTGGGCTTTTCGCTCCATCTCAAGAAGTCGCAGCTGCAACCCACACAAACTCTGACCTTCTTGGGCCTCATCTGGGACACAGGCTCCGAGAAGGTGTTTCCCGAAGAGGACAAGATCACAGCCATCAAGAGGGCCACATCCCACTTCCTCGGCAGAGAGGCAACCTCAGCCTGGTGGTACCAACATCTCCTGGGTCTTCTAGCAGCATTCCTATTGTCTGCCCCCCCACACAAGACTCAGGATGAGGAGGATACAGCTGCACTTCGCGGCATCATGGAACCAGGAGCGGGGCTCTCAATCCGAGATAATCAACGTTCCTCCATCTCTCCACCCGGACCTCACATGGTGGTCCAGGGACTGCAACCTACGGACAGGCAAGCCCTTCCGGCCTCCCAACCCGCAGGTGACATCACCACGGACTCCTCTCTCGAGGGCTGGGGAGCCACCCTGGAGGATCCCTGGGACCACGGCACCTGGACTCGAAAGGAGCAGGCTTACCACATCAATTGGTTGGAACTGAACGCCATCTGGCTAGCGCTCAGAGCTTTCCTTCCACGTCTCAGGGGCAGTGTTGTCCTCATCCAGACAGACAACTCGACCAGCATGTACTATGTCAACAAGCAGGGAGGGACCAGATCCCCTCCACTGTGCAGACTGGCGATCAGCATGTGGGAATGGGCCCTGGAAAACGACACCTACCTCGCGGCAGTCCACCTTCCGGGGGAATCCAACCTGGAGGTGGACAGGCGCAGCAGGCTGGGAGTGGACAACTACGAGTGGCAGCTAAACAACCTTGTCATTCAGGAGATCTTCCACAGATGGGGTCTCCCCCAGGTGGATCTCTTTGCCACCTGGCACAACAAGAAGTGCCCTCAGTTCGCCTCCTGGCAGGGACAGGGCCCCGGCTCCCTGGGCGATGCATTTCGTATTCAGTGGAACAGCATGACGGCGTACGCCTTCCCGCCCACTCCACTGATTCATAGAGTGATAGTCTCGCCAGCTCAACATCATTCTAATCGCTCCATGGTGGCCGGCAGGCCATGGTTCTTGGAGCTGCTGAGCCTCTCGGAGATGCCTCTGATTCACCTCCCGACGGGCCCAATGCATCTTCTAGCGCAGAAGGGGGGCAGGGTCATCCACCCCGTGCCACAGAAACTGGCCCTCACAGCGCGGTTCCAGAGCAGGTAACGCTCAGTCACCTCAACCTATCCCAGGCTAATCTGGAGATCATACAGGACGCTAGGAGCAAGGCTACCAGGGGCCCGTATAAAAAGTAAATGGACCAGGTTCTGCCACTGTGCAGATTCCAAGGAAATCGACCCCCTGGCATGTGCCTTGGATGACGTGCTCTCTTTCTCGGCGCACCTCGCCCACTCAGGCGTGCAGCTGGACACCTGCCGCACTTACCTCTCAGCCATCGGGGCCTACAGAAACTCTGAGGAAGGGGTCTTCTTCTCCTCCTCCAATCCGATTTTCAAGAAGCATTTGGCTGGGCTTGCAAGGCTCTATCCGCCCATCAAGAGGCCACACCCTGTGTGGGACCTGAACACAGTCTTGGGCGCCCTGGCACACAAACCGTTTGAGCCAATGGGGTCCGTGGACATCAGGCTGGTCACCATTAAGACGGCCTCGCAGAGTCAGCGAAATCCAGGCACTTGTCGCCTCAGAACCATATACTACCTTTCACAAGGACAAGGTGGTCCTGCGGACACACCCAGCCTTTCTGCCTAAGGTGCCATCTGCTTTCGATTTGAATGAGGAAATTGCCCTTCCTACTTTTTTTGCCGATCCTAAGGACGAGGCACAGAGTTCTGCCCTGCCTACATGTTAGGCGTGCCCTGAAATTCTACCTTGACAGGACCAAGGGCTTCCGCAAGTCAGACGCCCTATTTGTCACTTTTGCAGGTACAAGACCAGGCTATCAGGCCTCCATATCCCGCTGGATAGTCTCGGCCATCAAAGAATCATACGAGGGGCAGCATAAGCCCCTTCCGGCGAACATGTACGCCCACGCCGTCAGGGCCAAGGCAACGGCCATTGCATTTCAGCGCCATGTCCCGTGGCAGGTCATAAGCAGGGCAGCCACATGGGCCCCTCCCTCGGCTTTCTGCAAGCATTACTGTTTGGATGCCGGCTCCAGATCGGATGCAGGTTTCGGGCAGGCGGTTCTCAGGAACCTGTTTGCTTAAGGAGGGTCTCCTCTCCACCCTGGGGCTACATTCAGTTGTAATCGCCCATGCAGTATGGAGGAAAGGGGACGGGACGTAAGAGTCATTATAAGTTACTCAATGTAGTGACTAACATACTCTTAGTCCATAGTCCCCTTTCCTCCATATGTCCCACCATCCTCCTCATCCCCCCCCGAATAATACTGGTGTCATTAGGCAATGGTAAGGCTATTGTCGAGGCGTCTATGGGGACTGAGGTGTGGCGCCGTCGGGCGGAGTCAGGGCAGCACATGTTTCCAGGGCTGCAACCCCGCGCGCCTTTAAATTTAAAGGGAAGAAGGTTTTCTTGGTGAAAAAGGTTCCGTCTCCCGTCCCTCGCAAGGGACGCCCATGCAGTATGGAGGAAAGGGCACTATGGACTAAGAGTTCGTTAGTCACTACAGTGAGTAACTTATAATTTAGCAACGGTGCAGGAGCTTCCGTGGTCCCACTCCCATAGAGTTCTTATTTTACTGGCGCCTGACTTTCCGGGCCGCTGGGGTTGTAATCCCCCGGTGGCACCGGGAAGTCAGGCGCCGGTAAATATTTACAGGTCCGGCGGCAACCCGCCAGTATCACCGGCACGGTTACCACCAGACCCGTAATGAGTCCAATATCGCGAAAATTATTAGATGTACATATCGTTTTTTAAAATATTTCGTATTCTAACGTATATGTACGTGTAGCATCGACAAAAGTAAAATCACATAAATTAAAATTACACTTAGCTTCTCCAAGGATAGTTATAACTTCCTTGGTTCCACTACTTACAACAGTTGTTGTAAGTCAATAGCTCATTAGTGTTCATAGCAATCTGTCACTTAATGGTACCACACATTAATCTCCGCCTACATGTGTTTCAGCACATAGGGAATGAAAGTCAGCTATCCTATGGTGAGCTTCTTCAGGGCTATTCCTTATTTACAGTATAAGTCTAATACTTGTACTTTTTGTAAGAAGAAAGATATGATAGAGACATTAAACCATTGGGTAACAGTTTGCGACTCGCTAAAAGAAATGAGACAAATTTATTTAGGAGAATATTTTATGGGTGAAAATACATTGAGTCCAAGCGAGTGGTGGGGTTGGGTGATAATTGGAGAAAGGCCAGGTTTAATAATTGCAGAGTTGACATTTATCGATAGAGTGCTAATGATGAAGAAGGAATTGAATGAAATAATGCATGTGTAATTGTATATGTTTATATTTCCTTTTTTTAAAATGTTTTATGGTTCTTTTTTAATATGATGTAAACATGTTAAAGGTTTTGTTAAACCAATAAAACAGTTCAATAAAAAAGAAATAAGTCTAATAATAAAAAATATTGATACATTTTTTTTATAGAAATCAAATTGCATAGACTGGTATGGGGGGGAGGGGAGGAGAATTCAGGAAGGCATTAGCATAACTGTGTTTTAATTATGTAAAAACTCAAATAGTTATCCAAATAATATTCAATGTATATTTACTTGTGATAATTCTTGTCATAATCGAAAAATAATTTTAAAGTAAAGGTCCTACCTGTACTACATAAATCATCTAATGTTCGTCTGCAGTCTCCAAATGTCTCTCAAATGTGTGTGACCTGCAACAAATTCATTTTTTCAGAATATGTCCATAATTGGTCTGAACCCATTCTATTAATCTAGGTGGATATTTACTTACTAGAATCTATAGTCGCTCTCTTCTTTGGATTCCTGATCAATTTCTTGCGCTCCGAGTAATTTTTAAGTTCGTAGCTTGCTCACATTCCTACACTGCATAATTATCTTTATTGTCTATTCTATACGGCATATCTGTGTATACAAACTCCTGATAGGTTTACTAGTTGCCTACTTCTTACCTGGTTAGATGCTGGGGGTCTCCTCTCTCCTGCAGCCTGATAACCACGGTTGTGATACCCTAAACACAAGGTTTGGTGCAGCTTTGTCTCTCCTGGACATTGACTGCTGTTTCTTTATGCTTGAGACAGTGCTCAGCGTCTGTCTGGGCTTGATACAGCAGTGTTCATGCACTGCCAAGTGTCTGTCTGGGCTTGATACAGTAGTGTTTCATGCACTGTTAAGTGTATCTCAAGGTAGGATTGCCATGGGATATAAGAAATGTCATAAGCCACGAGTGGAGGTCTGGTGGAGGGATCTCCAAAAATGGGCGGAGGCCGAGACAGCGGTGTGGCGGGATGCCAGTATTGCAGGGGAGGAAGAGGAAATGGGCTCCCTCACGGCATGGAAATTGATGATAGCCGAGCTGTTTGGAACAGTGTCGGCGCCAGTTCAATCTGAGGGCGATGATGCCCCACCGCACGAATCGGATACCGATGGCGGAAACCATACAGGCTCATAAGGGGGGAGGGATGGGGATTGCAGTGTTTCTGTTGTTTAATGTGTTTATTTATGTTCTGTTGTATTGTTGTTTGGTTTATATAAAATAAAAATATATTAAAAAAAAAAAAAGTGTTTCTCAAGGTTTGGTACAGCAGTGCCTCTCCTCGACATTGCCCGGTGTCTCTCTGCTCTGAGCCTGGTATGGTACGCCAGTGCCTAGTCTCTTGCTTTCTCTCTGCTTGGCGCAGCTGTCATTCCTGCAATGCTCATGGTCTCTGCTCTGAGCTTGGGGCACCAGTGCCCAGTCTCACGCTCTCTCTGCTTGGCACAGCGGTCTTTCCTGCAATGCTCATTGTTCCTGAAGATCTTCTTCGTCACAGTACTGTCACCCTTGGATACAGTTACGGGATTAGCGTAATACATAGGTCCGTCCTCACAATTGTTATTCAGCAAGGAACATGGGGTCACTGATCTTGGGGTTGTTACTGCTTGGGGGAGGCTGTGGCCCAGGTGATAGTCTTTGTCCCCAGAAGGGGAATCCCTTCCTATGAGGTCCTCCTGCATATTAGCACCCCTATGGGGATTATTCGGTAGCAGCCTCACCCTCCCTGGACCCATAGGAAAGGGTTCCCCCTTGGGAGAAGTAGCGACACCTGGTGTATCGTCGCACAACCCTTAGAGCTGGATCAGCAAATTACCCGCCCTCTCGATATGCGTGTTCCTTATACTAAGAAAACAACTGCAGCCTCCCCAAAAAGGAGCAAACAAATAGTTCAATGATATGTGATAAGTCATTTGTGTTTCAAGGCACGACAAGACAAGGGAGTACAAGACTAATGATCTTACTAGGCCATGTTTCATTCAGATCGTGCAAGTTGACAGCACAAGTGCAGGGGAAGGAAGAGGGAGAAGTGCTGAGGAGAGAGGGGGGGGTGCAGTCGGGGCAGCATTGCCCTAAGTAAGTGCAAGGAGGCAGGGCACTGTAGAGGTTACAGTTACAGCCACTAAGTGTGCGGTAAGGCCAGATGCAGTGCATTTGAGACTGATCACGGGGGGCTGGTACCCAGTGAGACTCTGAGGGTAGCCAAGCAACCAGTCAGTGCAGCAAACAGGTAGGTTAGCAGGGTAGGGTGAGGGAGAAAGCGGCAGAGAAAAGGAAAGTCTTGAGCTGCTTCTGGAACTTCAGGTGGTCCGTCTCAAGTTTGAGCGGGGCAGGGAAGCCATTCCAGAGGGAGGCACCTGCAGAGGAGAGAGATCTACCACCCACTCTCTGCCTGGAGAAGCATCTGACCCTTAGAGAGTTGGAGGTAGCTAAGCAAAAGAGCTCAGGAAGGAAGGTATTTTGGAAGAGAGAGTTAGATGGAAAGCAGGCCCCGGCACCAGAAAGCCATGTGGACGATGCAGAGGGTCTTGAACTTGATCCTTGCAGCCACCAGGAGCCAGTGTAGAGATTTCAGGGCTGAAGAGATACGGTCACCGGACTTGAGGCCAAGGTTAAGTCCTGCAGTCCTGTTCTGGATTAGATGAAGAGGGTGGAGAGTAGGGGAAGGCAGATTGAGAAATAGGTTGTTGCAGTAGTCCAGCCTAGAGAGCACCAGGTCTCTGGAGACAGTGATGGCCTGAGCACTCAAAAAAGAACGACTACAAAGCTAGAAAAAATTGAGGAGACCCCAAGCTGAAGGCAATAAACTATTCTTCAAAATCCACGCTGGAGGCTGCTACGTGCTGATTGAAAGGAAAAAGAGAGCTTACTCCGAAAACCTGTAGTGTAGGATTCTGCTCCCAAACCTTCAAGATATTCTGGGAACTGAGCACCACCCTCAACCTTCCACTACTTAAATCCCATCACAAAAACTGAGCTCTTGCAGACATAGCCGAGACAGCTTAACCTGATTTGAACCACATCAGCCAAGAAAAATGACCCAACTAAAACAGAGAGCTACTGGCAGCGGGGACAGGCCAGTTAGAACCAGCTGCAGACATTGCTGTAAGCTCCTCTGAACATCCCTAAGCCCTTTAAATCAGCAGGTCCTTCAAAATATGTATCTGGAGTGGACAAGAGTGGAGTCCAAAGTGCAGTGTGTTGTGTGTTGAGGCAGAACAAGGGCGCACACCGCTTGCTTGGTATTAGTGGGCATATATCTGGAGTGGACAAATAGTGGAGTCCAAAGTGCAGTGTGTTTTCTGTGGTGAGGCAGAGCAAGGACACACGCCACTTGCTTGGCATTAGTGGGCATATATCTGGAGTGGACAAATAGTGGAGTCCAAAGTGCAGTGTGTTTTGTGTGGTGAGGCAGAACAAGGGCGCACACCGCTTGCTTGGTATTAGTGGGCATATATCTGGAATGGACAATAGTGGAGTCCAAAGTGCAGTGTGTTTTCTGTGGTAAGGTAAAGCAAGGACACATGCCACTTGCTTGGTATTAGTGGGAACATATCTGGAGTGGACAATAATGGACTCCAAAGTGCAGTGTGTTTTCTGTGGTGAGGCAGAGCTAGAACACATGCGACCTGCTTGGTATTAGTGGGCATATATCTGGAGTGGACAATAGTGGAGTCCAAAGTGCAGTGTGTTTTCTGTGGTGAGGCAGAGCAAGGACACACGCCACTTGCTTGGCATTAGTGGGCATATATCTGGAGTGGACAAATAGTGGAGTCCAAAGTGCAGTGTGTTTTGTGTGGTGAGGCAGAACAAGGGCGCACGTCACTTGCTTGGTATTAGTGGGCATTTGATGGTTAGTTGTTGGATTTAAACACCTATAGGTTCTAGGGGATGAGCTACACACACTAGGGATTGTCCTACAGCAAATGGTGCCCAGGGAGTACCAACACAAAGTGGGGGGTGGGGGGGTTGTCCTGGTGCCTTAACATCTTAGGGCCCGATTCCTGGAATTATTTGCACGGTTCAAAGTGACTTTGCACTGCCGTCACAAACCCTGTTTCATGGAACTGTGCAAAGTGTATTTGTGCAGTGCATAGTCAGTGCAAAGTTCATTTTTTACTGGAAAAATTACTTTGCACTGACGTTGCACTACAGAGTGCACAGTTTGCACAGTTCCAGGAATCGGGGTTTGTGTCTGCAGTGCAAAGTCACTTTGAACCGTGCAAAAAAAATTCCATGAATTGGGCCCTTAGTTGGTTCTGGTTCAAATCATAAAGTTTGCGGGACAGGGGTGCGGGTGTTGTCCTCCCAGCTCCCCTGGGGGCCTTTGCTGCTCGTTTGCTGTTCGTTCTGCAGGCCACGCTCCCCACTACAAGAGGACTGTGAACAACCCGCGGGACAAGGGTGCGGGTGTTGTGCTCCCGCGGGGTGTTAGGAGCACGCAGAGTGGAAAGAATCGCCTGCCTGCTGGGATCTGCAGTGTATTCGCATTGGTGCAGTACTCGTCTGGCAAGGTGAGGAGTTGTGATGGGGGGGTCCTACGGAAGTGCTAATAACTGTCTGGATTCGTCACCTAACCTTCCTTGGCAGCCTCGGTCGCATCGGCTCACGGCCCCCCCACCCCACTCCCCATCCCCCCTCACCGCAATGTCAGTCTCCGACGGCGCCAAGGCACGGCCCCGCAGTCCCACCAGGGTCACGGGGGGAAGGGTGTCTCTGGCATGAGATCCCACACTTCTAATGGCTTATTGCAGAGTGGAAGAAATACCATTTTTTTTTTGTTTTTTTTTTGTTGTTGGGGACTTCAAGACCCATTATTCCCTGTACTGGGCGAGGAAGAGGGCTCAAGAGCAATGTTGCAGGAGTGGTCAGCTTGTTAAGGCAAATTCCGGATAGGCATGAGATGCCGTCTCTGACGGCGCCAAGGCACAGTTCTGCAGTCCCACCAGGGTCACGGGGGAAGGATGTCTCTTGCATGAGATGCCGTCTCTGACGGCGCCAAGGCACAGTCCTGCAGTCCCACCAGGGTCACGGGGGAAGGGTGTCTCTGGCATGAGATGCCGTCTCCGACGGCGCCAAGGCACGGTCCCGCAGTCCCACCAGGGTCACGGGGGAAGGGTGTCTCTCGCATCAGATGCCGTCTCTGACGGCGCAGTACTGCAGTCCCACCAGAGTGGCGTGGGAAGGATGTCTCTAGCATCAGATGCCTTCTCTGGTGGGGCCAAGGCTCAGTCCCACGGGGGAAGACTATAAGCTCATCAAAGAGATCAATGATTGTCTTGGGAACAATCCTGGGAGCAATTTGGATGCTAAGGGGAGTGAAGCTACCAAATATGGTGGTCAGTCATTTTTTCGAAAAAATAATGTCGAAAAAAAAAAGTCGAATTCCATTTTTTTATATATATATTTATTTTGGGGTCCAGGAATAAAAAAAAGGAAAAAAAGGGGGGTTTGGGGGGGGAAACCCCCATTTCGAAAAAAAAACATTAAAAAAATGCGACTTTTTTTTTCGACATAATTTTTTCGAAAAAATGACTTTCGACATTTTTGAATCCGAAAAAATGACTATGAACCACCAAATATAATACAGAGGGCAACCAACTTAAAAACAGCAGCATTAGCAGCACTAATCACAACAGCAGAGCAATTCCATGTATTGCAGGGGGTGGAGGGCCGGACCACCATGCTTTTAGCCCTGACATCACCTCTGAGGATCCCTCTAGTCGAGGGGGCTTTGTTCAGGGCAAGGCACACAGAGGGGGCCTTGTGCCAACTTCATTCACTTTTGCAACTGTAAAGAACTTCACAACTAATAAGAAGCCAGTGCCAGATGCCAGTGAATTGTAATGACAAACCCAATATCGCCATTGTGATTGCTCCAGATGTTGCCATGTCTAGCCCCGGTACAGTTAAAGACACTACAAGCCAGCATGCAGCACCCAGTCCCTCAATTACATGGCTTTAGGGGGGAGGGTTGCTGTTTACGGCAGCGCCAGGCCCCCCACTATCATCTGCATCACCAGGAGCCCTTAAGGATTAATATGATGAGGTGAGTGCCATGTGTGATGCAAATGGGCACCAGTTGGATGCTTATTCTCCCTGCTTACCAGCCCTGGTCGTAACGTCCACTCACCCCACTCCGGACCAAATGGACAGGGGCCCATTAAAGGGATGTAAATGCAATCTCGTTCTAAATGAATTAGCTTCCCTAAAGAAGCCGCTCCTGCTCATTCTAGCAGAACGTAGTGGAGGAGGAGGAATTATGGGGGAGTGCCAACCAAGAAAGGAGGGCAATTCAAGGGTCCCCCAGATACCAGCAGAGACAACCGACAGTGGTCGAGTGACCCGCTTTAACGCAACCGGAATTATTGTCTATAGTATTTGTTTTACCAATGCCCGGCCTGTAAAGACACCCCTGTTACCATTTGACCCAGGCATCTGCACTCAAAACTCAACCCTAGAGCATAAACGTGTTCGCTTACCCCAGCAGGTAGCATGTGGGCAAGCCGACCAGGGGTCTAGAGACAATCTTTTGGATGAGAGCATGTGTGGAGGGGCTGGCTATGTTGATCCCAAGCTGACTTACAATGTTAGCAGCCACAGGGTCCTGAGATTGCAGCATGGGTATGGTGTGGAGTGTGAAAAAGTGAGAGGGGCCCGGAGGGGGAGGACGCTATTTCTGCAAAGAGTTCCCAAAGTTGACCCAGACCACTGAGAAACCAGGGAATTGCTATCAACAACTGCACCCATTGGTTTTGAGTGCCCTGTGGCTGTCGATCGTTAATTTGTGAAGATATCATTAGTCGCACAAGGTTACAACACAATTGGGAGGGGGTGCGCATTTGACTCTATACGTATTGATTGGAAGGACCAAAGAGTGACCAATGGCATACTGGGAATTGTAGTGAGACGTCGCCCATCGCCATGCTGTATGATTGAAATCAACCCCCACCCCTACGACAATAATGTTCACCCCTGGGAATTTAGGCCACTGTATACCCTGCTTTCTGGAGCCAATGTAATCCCTCTGGGGTTTAGACTTGGGGGAATCTCCAATGTGAGTGGAGAGGTTGCCTATTTGGTAAACTGACTAGATTGAAACTGAATCATGTGGTTGCTGAAATTAGAAAAGGCCCTGGGGCCATAGATACTATAGAAAATGTTACCCATTTCTTGGAAGGTGGGATCGTAATCTAAGTTACGTAATTGTATATGTGTTGTGGATTTTTGATGTACTTTGATGCCCTTATGGCCGAATAAAGTTGATTGAATTAATAAAGTTCTTACTTCATCTTACAAGTCCTTGTCTATACTTGAGACGCCCTGACCTACATGTGAAATCTCAAAATAGATAGTCATTGAAATGTTTCAGCGCCTAATCTTGTCTTTTAGCCCACAGGCTCCCACAAACTAACAGCACAAATGATCCAAGGTTTTGGTCCAATGTCAATGCTTCACAAACCTAGTCTTCAAAGTCCAACCCAGTTGTCCAGATGTTTTCTTCTGGGAAGGTTCTTGTAGCAGTTACTCAGTCTGGTCACTCCTTTAGGCCTCTGTTTTCACCTTGGGTCTCAATAATTCATCCAGGTTTCAAGCTTCATGGTTTTCTCTACAGGCTGTTCCACAGCCTTGCAACAATGACTTGTAGGCTTCTGCTTCTCCCAGCCCTTGTGTTACACGGGGTTTACAGTACATTCCTCCCAGACCTCAGGGTTGTCAGGATTCACAACAGGTCTGTTCCAGACCCTTGGGTTTGTCAGAATTCACAACGGGTCTCTCCGAGACCTTGAGTTTTCTTTCAGCATTCATAGTGGTAGTGGGTGTCCCTCCCGCCCCCCTAAGTAGGGACCTAGTCAGGAAGCCAATGTTTTCAGCCTTCCTACCATGGCTCAGGCCTTTCTCCCTTTTACCCGAGGATCACTGGTGGATAGCCTCAGCCATTCAATTCCCTCAAGGTTTGGGAGATTTATTTTCAAGCATCCAGGTCAGCCTCTCTGTCCAGGGCTTCCTGGGCAGCTTCCAGACTGGCCTCTGAGTTTCTTCTAGATTATCACATCCTTCTTTTAGGCAGTACTCCTTTCCTGGTTCCTTACTCCGGGGGGTTCTCCTTGTGTCGAGGGAGTACAAGTAGACATGTCAGCCTCCTCTGACATTCTCTCATTCGCTGAACTTTCCCAGTCCCTTTTATATTCCCTTGACTTCCAATGTTGTTTTTGCTAGGTTATGCCTCATCTTTGTTTGAAATCTCAAATCTGATTGGTTATTTCCTTGGGCCTCGTAAGTTATATTACCGGTGGAGCTTTTGTTTTGGGTTATTACCTGATAGTTTTTATGATTGTTAAATGAAGGATGGTGAGGTTTTAAAGGTGTTTCTGGTGCCACTTTGGAATCCCTTTCTGCATGCTGAGTGGTTCCTCCACTCTACCAAGGATGAGGCAGCAGTGGGAGTGCTGGAGCACAGAGTATGCCGGCCTTCCCTGGCTTGCTCTCTTTTAGGTATGGTTCATAAAATGTTTCTCCATCACACCCAAACACAACTGGTTTGCAAAATCGATGCTTTTCTCAATGACATGGCTGTTGTGCCCGGGCTGTGGGAGCCCATTGCAAGGCTTTTTGGTACTTGTAGTTCTGCAGGCCAATGTCCCACAGTGTGACCCCTGATGTGTGTTACTGCGCCTCTGTGGCGCCAGCGAGTGGGCGGGATCCCTCATTAATGCCCTGGGAGCACATTGGGTAGGGACCAGGCAAGCCCAGCCCAGCCCTTGGTGGCCCGCTTCTCACACATATAAGGATGGGGATTTCAGACGGCTCACCACATTTTTTAAAGTGCCCCTAGTGGCACCTGGGAGAATGCCATCCTATATGCTTTTGTTAAATTGCAGTGGCGGTGAGTGGCAGTCTTGCAGCAGCCAGTGTTTTTTCCAGCTCTACCCTTGAGAGGTGTGTCTCCCGCTACACCTATCCCTACAAAACCTCATTTACTCCGCGGAGCGGACGCGGAGCGGACGCGGAGTGGCGGTGAGTGGCAGTCTTGCAGCAGCCAGTGTTTTTTCCAGCTCTACCCTTGAGAGGTGTGTCTCCCGCTACACCTATCCCTACAAAACCTCATTTACTCCGCGGAGCGGACGCGGAGTGGCGGTGAGTGGCAGTCTTGCAGCAGCCAGTGTTTTTTCCAGCTCTACCCTTGAGAGGTGTGTCTCCCGCTACACCTATCCCTACAAAACCTCATTTACTCCGCGGAGCGGACGCGGAGTGGCGGTGAGTGGCAGTCTTGCAGCAGCCAGTGTTTTTTCCAGCTCTACCCTTGAGAGGTGTGTCTCCCGCTACACCTATCCCTACAAAACCTCATTTACTCCGCGGAGCGGACGCGGAGTGGCGGTGAGTGGCAGTCTTGCAGCAGCCAGTGTTTTTTCCAGCTCTACCCTTGAGAGGTGTGTCTCCCGCTACACCTATCCCTACAAAACCTCATTTACTCTGCGGAGCGGACGCGGAGTGGCGGTGAGTGGCAGTCTTGCAGCAGCCAGTGTTTTTTCCAGCTCTACCCTTGAGAGGTGTGTCTCCCGCTACACCTATCCCTACAAAACCTCATTTACTCCGCGGAGCGGACGCGGAGCGGGCGGTGAGTGGCAGTCTTGCAGTCATGCCAGGCAAGACGGGCCTGGCAGCCTCATCACCTTCAAAACCACAATGTTTGGACTCCGAAGACTTTACAGGCCGCTCTCTAAGAAGTAAAATCAAGTCGCTAACCAAAAACACAACTACATCACTCACACAACACCAACTTCAAACTAGTCCCCCTTTGACTGCAATGGAAACAACAGACGATCGTGATATCCCCACGAACCCAAGCTTCAACACTAAAACAAAAATGGGAAATAGAAACTGTGTTGCTAACGCCCAAATTCCCCACCAAAAAACCATTGGGAAAGGCTCTGCCATTTGCAGCAACAAACATTTACCACCTTGCAGCGAAGCTGTCTTACCCGAGGAGGAGCTTGCAGTCCTGGGAGTAGACGCCGCGGGTTTCCCCCCCGACCGCTGTATTGAAGCCGGCCGCTGACAGCCCGCGGCCCGGGCCGGCACTCTCGGGGGTTTTGCTTGGCCCCGAGAGAGAGTCGGCGCCGCCCGTGTCGGCGTCCTCATCGGTCGTGGCCTCGTCGAGGGCTCGGAGGCCCCCCGGAGGGGGGACCGCCTTGAGCCCGGAGTCGGAGCCCCCGAGGGCGCTGATCGTCCCCGCCACTGCAGCCGTGGCTCCGCGGCCTCTCGAAGGGGAGGCGGCGTTGAGCGGGCAGGCAGCGCGGGCCTCGACGGAGATCGAGGTTTACACGGCGGGGTCGGGGGGGGGGGACCCCAGAGAGGGCGCCCTACACGCCAACCAGTTGAGAGAAGGAGAGACACAGCCAGTTGGTGCCTCTGAGATCCGGCGCCCATCGGCAATAGGGCAGGAGTGCCCGAGTGGGTTGGGAGTCAAGCACGGCTCATCAGCCTCGGTGAAGGAGAGAGAAATGGACGCAGCGCCACCTATAGCTGGACTTACGGTATCAGCAATGATACATAGGGAAACCCATATCAACTTACCAGCAAACATACCAAATCCAGAAAACAACGCGATGGCTTCAACAAGCTCAATTATGCCCCAAGAAACAAAGTCACCATCGCAAGAGTCTAATATCATAATTTAAAAAAAGAGATCACGAACTAGAGACGTCCCTACCAAGAAAAATTCAACCCTAGAATTGTCAAATAACCAAGTGGAACCCACAAGATTGGTTAAACCTCTACCTAAACAAACACATTCTACTAAAGCTCCTCGTGCCGGCTCCAAAGCAACAAGAAAGGGCAGCAAAAAACCACAACGCCCTTTTAAGCTATTATCAGACTTCTTCAATAGACACTCCAAAGCCATCCAAGAAAAATGTAAAGAGCTGACAGACGCAGAAATCCTTGAGGCAGCAGACGCAATAACACCACCTAGCAAACATCGTAGATTGTTACAAGCAAAACGAAGATCCCCTATCCCCCAAACAAAAGATGACACCTGGCCAGCTCCGGATATTGATCCAACAAAATGGCACTTCTCAGGCCAAGTGTCCTCAAAAATACCACAAATTATCCAGGAAGAGTCGGGGACTTCGCAGGTTCGAAACTTGGCACTACTATCTATAACTAATCCAACACCAGCCTTAGAAAGCACTACTTCTGCGAAAACCTTTATCAGTGATCAAGAAGTGCAGAGTCGCACCCAGACTTCCACGCGAGAGCAAGTCGAAGCAGAGAGCTCTGTACCTCTCCTAACCATCTCGGCATCACCAAAGCAAACTGGCTCTACGATAACAAATCCCACCCAATTTCTGATACAAGACCAACAAATGATCAATGACACAATACATCAACCAAACGACAGCACCAAGCACAAAGATCAGGTTCTGTTGATTTCACCACAGCAAATAAGCGAGCCCTCAAGATTAATCCCACAAACTCAAGACAAAGATGGTGGAAGTCAGTATTCTGTCAAATCTAAAAACAAGTTGCAGTTTGAGAAAACTTTAGATTCTTTCTACTCAAACCTAGACAATTATAGTAACCAAAGAAGACATTCTTATGACTTCCCCCCTAGAAGATCATTAAACATCATCACACCACCTATACGACCATCAACTCCTGGGATAATTAAATCAGCTGTTCATCGTGACACCAATGCAACTGACCCACATCCAAAAAAGCTCGACACTTGTACTTTAATGTCAGCACTATCGATAGCCCTCAACCCTTTCATTAAACTATATGAAACAATAGCGGACTCGTTGAAAGATCACACAGCGATTCAAACTTCAATGCTGAACAAAATAACTTTTTTAGAGGGTTACATCATGGCACTAGAATCAAAGACTTCCGCATCTATGATCAAACCGAGCCAAGATCAGATTACCGAGCCACCTCAGAAATTGGCCTCAACTACGTGCTATACCCCCCAGGTCATCTCGCAAACAAATTCAGAAAGTACTCAAATTTCTTCATTCATCGACCTAACTGTCCCACCTACTCTCTTGACAGAAAAAACCAAGTTGACAAAAAGGGTGGAAAAAACAAATTCTCACCAACAAGGATCAATACTAATAACACCTTTAATTCAACAAGCGGACTCAACAAGCTTAAAAGCTATAGATGCTCAAAGAGACCTCTTTACCCCATTAAAAATAAAGGACAAATCAAAGAAAACTGGGGTGGTAAGCAGAGTCGAAAAAGAAACACAGAATGTATCTCCTAGAGGAATAGAAGCATTTCTAAATAACGAAGAAATGATGAACATCTCTCAACATATCACTGACCAATCAACCACCTCGAACCAAAACTTGGAAGAAATATCTGATCCATCTACAACTCCTACACTGCCGGTAGGAAATTCCAATAAAGAAACAAAGACTAGAGAATCTCCATTTCTAACTCTAGAGGAACGAAGAACGCGACTGGCCATGACCAACCATAAATCTAAAGATCCTGCACTTGAAGAGTCCTTGATAGCTCCTAAAACGAACTATCCAAAACAAGAAATTGAAACACGGAAAAAAACTTTTTCGAGTAAACAGCCAGCAAGACGATCCCATAGATCGCATAACAAATTGCAGTGTATCTTATTAGGGGGTCTCATTAAAGTTCCACTAATCAGAAAAAGGCACACCTCATTTGATCAAGAGCATAAGGCTCTCTGTCCAGGTTTAGTTTGTGGCCCAGGTATGATCTAGATCACTATGGGGTCTGAGTAAAGCTGGTTAAAGGCAGGAGCAGGGGCAGTTAATTAAGCTGCCCAGAACTGTAGGATTAGTAGGGAGGGAAGCGGTCATTGCGGGGCTTCTGTTCTTCAGTGTCAGTCTTGACTTCGGATCATCCCATTCTGTGCTGTTAGTGGGATTTTCATCATAATACATTGTTCACTCTCAGGCTATTTATGAGAGTATGAGGTAAGGGAAGGAGTTCACTGTTTCCAGGACTCCGCTGCTAGTGCATTCCATTCCTGGCTCATTTCTCAGATCATCATTTTCTTACACTTGTTTACACTTTTCATTTCTACCCACCTCCTTCTCCCATCCCCAGGTGTACCAAGCCATAGACGCTTTGCCTGGCTGTCTGAGATGGATGGGGTGATGGGCACAGGACTTCACCCACAGCAGCGTTATTGGGGGGTGGGGGGGAGGGGTGTGTGTGTGTGTGTGTGTGTGTGTGTGTGTGTGATGAATCAGCAATATTCCCACAGAAAACCTGACCTGTGACCCTTCTCAAGGCCATGGAAGGGCAGACGATTCCTGATCCGACCCTGGGGGTGGCGTTCTGCTGAAGGGGGAACAGATCAGAGAACCTGGGAAACCCCCCTTGTTTAATTTCCCCAGAAATCCCACACTTCTAATGGCTTATTGCAGAGTGGAAGAAATACCATTTTTTTTTTTTTTTTTGTGTTGTTGTTGGGGACTTCAAGACCCATTATTCCCTGTACTGGGCGAGGAAGAGGGCTCAAGAGCAATGTTGCAGGAGTGGTCAGCTTGTTAAGGCAAATTCCGGATAGCCTAAAGGGGGTCACGTGATATTCTCTGCTATCTTTAAGTCCATATCCTAATATTATGTTAAAAAGCCAAACAGTTTATCGTGCAGAATCATTAGAGGAAGTAGCTTGCAAGAATTTTCCACATGTTGATTTATTGAATACTTGTCCTGGAATTCTGTATGTACCTCATTCCCAAGAAGCTTGGGACGTAATCTCCGGTATCCAGGTGGCCAATGAGATGTGATTACTGATGTCGTATAAAATCTAGGATGGATGCACTGATGTTGCAGGAAATGCATTTGCCTAGAATGGGTTAGAGCACAATTACATAGTGCACATAAGCAAAGTATTAGAGGACTGCCTATCCTCATTCACAAGAAACTTACATTTATATTTTTAAGGCAATGCACTTCTTAACATGCATAACTAGAATGGAAATATTCTAACAATAGGCAAGAAAGTATAAAGATGTGATCCTTCCACTGCTTCACTGATCCTAAAATGGGTGCATTTTGTCTTTAATATTCCTCAGCAGAGAACAAGGCCTCCATGATGAGAACACTTGGCGTCCATCCTGGGAGAACATGGATTACCATTGCACGAGAGCCGGTTCTCCATCAAAAAGAAAGCATGGCGTCCTGATCAAACCGATTTTCCACTTCACGTGTTCTCTCTCCAGGGGAACCAGACTTTCCATTTCATAGAGATTTTATTTTGGGGGGATGAATAAAAGATGACAATAATTGAGAGATGGAAATCGGCTGAGCAGTGTGAAAGAAGCTGGAGATGGCAAATTCAGCCTCTTCTAACTATTTTCATCTATCTTGGTATATACGATTAATAAAAATGATTAATATTGTCCTGCTTTCCTATTTTAGATGTTTAATGCTGATATGTGAAATTCAAACAAACCAATAAAGAGACAATAAATAAATATTCTTTTGGTTGATGAGTGTTCACATGGTTTCATCCTTTTCATACAGTATGGAAAGCTATAAGCAGCAGTAGGGACATGTCTTGTAGAGGGTTAAAACATGTTTTTTAGAGGGTTAAAAGAAGCAAAGTTAAGCAATGTCTAAAATGTCCGACACCTTTCTGAGCCTGATGATACAGTGAGTATTGTTATTACATAACCCTCTTAATGTTGCGTAAGTTAAGTTTTAGTTGTGATGTCATTTCTACATAGGAAATTTTCTTTTCTGTCCCATTGTTGTCAGTCTTGATTTGTGGAGCCACCAGAGATTTGGTTGGGGCAGAATTCTGTCTTGGACGGTTAAACCTCTTTAACATTTCAGCTGAACTCTTTTCTAAAGACGGGGCACTTATTATCTTTGGTAAAAGGCACTGGGTGACACCACCCAGTAAGCCAGATGCTCACAGGCTGTTCTTATTAAAAAAGCTGCAATATATATTGTGCTAATTGTTATTCTGTTTAATTATCCTTCCTTTGTTAGCGGAACGTTGTGAAGTAAGAATAGTTTCCAGTATTTTAGATTAGTCCCGCAAAAGATATTTAATCAAGAAAATAAGCAAATCAAAAATGGAGGCAAACCGCTTTCTTAGCGGTATGGGCTCATAGCCAATGCATTTGGGAGTAAAACTCCATCTTCAGGGCTGAGCACTAATGTATATGCATTGATGAGGCAAATCCAGACAAAAGTGCATTTACATAAATATGATCCAACAGTGTCAACAAAATTCGAAGGCCAAATACATACCAAATTGGTTCATATGGCGTATGGAAAAATTGAGAAAAAAGAGAGAGTAAAATCGAGAGAGAGAGTGATTGTCATGGTGAGTTAATCAATTACAAAGTAAGTATGGAATACAGTGTACCTTAGTAAACAGACCTTTGTGTCTGAACGTAACGGAGTGCTTTATTAGCATTTCAAAAGAGCAAATAGGTGTGCGATCAAGACACATCTAAGGCAGTTACCTTTTAGATGTAATGCACGATCCCGGAAGGCTGTTGCAGTAAGATCTGTGAAAGATCCAAGCAAGAGTATAATAAAATGTGTGTGTGATTGACACGCTGGCAGAACCGGCGGCCATAAGCATGTAACTCACCTTCATTTGCGGGCGTGTAGCTTGCAGTCGTGGTGTGCACGGGCATGCACAGCCGATTGTGTATATGCCCGGTGCCCTGGCGACTATGGGCGCTGCAGCGTCACGCACCGGGAGGCGTTGTGACGTCATCGGTGCCTTGTGTCCCACGCCCCCCTGTGGACACAGAGGGGCGGGACAGTCTGGGCTGGATTTTGGTGAAGATAGTGCAAATAAATGTTCTAACATGGAGAAAGGTGGCAAAAACAAACAAACAGATGGACATATACGGCCAGTTCTGTCACTAGCTTTGAAACGCTCCTACCTTATGGCTACAAGATCCTAGGCCCAACTGCCCTGGAGGGGGTGTAGCCCTGATCTTCCCCGAGTGGATTCCTGCCTCTGTCACTCCCATGCAGGTCTATTCCTCCTTTGAATGCCTCGTCTGCAGGCTCTCTCTCCCCTAGCCATTCCCTTACGGTGGCTACTATTTATCGGCCACCTGGTCAGATCTCCTCCTTCCTCTTTGAGTGGGCGGACCTCTCCTCCTCACTCCTGGCCTCAACCACTCAACTCCTCCTTCTTGGAGACTTCAACATCCACCTGGATGCCTCCTGTCCTCCCTCTGGACTCTTTCGCGACCTTTGCGACTCTCTCTCACTCACTATTCTCCCCTCTGGCCCAACTCATACTGCAGGACACACTCTGGATGTCCTGATCTCCTCAGACCTTCCCCTCTCTGCCCCTCTCTCCACTCCTCTCTCCTGGAGTGATCACTTTCTCCTCTCCTCCCACCTCACCCTCCCTACCCTCCAGGCCAAGCCACCTCCAGCACTGCCACCCACCTTCTCGGTCATACGACCCATGAAGCGCGTTTCAGTTGAGGCTTTCGCCGCCGCCTTCTCACCTCCTCCTCCCCCTTTGGCTGACTCTCACCCTGACACGGCCCTCTCCATGCTCCACTGTGCTATATCTGATACTCTTGATATCCTTGCCCCTGTCATGAGAATCCGCCTGAAGTCCAAAACCAAGTGCAACTCATGGTACGACTCAGACCTCGTCACCCTAAAATGCAAGTGCAGGGTGGCCGAGAGGAAATGGCGTGCTTCGTGTACATCCTCTGACAGACTGGCTTGCCGCCTGCTCCAAAGACAATACCGGCTCTCTGTCCTAATCAAGAAGAGAGCCCATATCCAAGCCCGCGTCTCTGCGGCATCAAACAACTCGGCAGAACTCTTTAAAATCTGCAAGGAACTGGCCAATCCTGCTGCAGTCTCTACCTCCCCTGTCCCCTCCCAGGCCCTCTGTACGGCACTGGCTTCTCACTTCACCTCTAAAACTCAGGACATCCTGTCCTCTCTCTCCTCCTATCCCCCGCCTCCCCCCACTCTCTGCTCCTCCCCTGGCCTCTCTACAGCCACATCACCTTTCTCCTTCTCTGCCTTTCCCCTGTTCTCCGCAGACGAGGTTTCTAGACAAGTCTGATCTATGAAAGTGTCGTCGAAACAGGTTCACCCCTGTTCCTCCAAAACTATCAAGGACCACATCGACTCCCTGGCACCTGCCCTGGCTGATTTCTGCAATCACTCCTTCACCACTGGAGTCTTCCCATCCCCCCTGAAGCACTCCCTTGTGCACCCTCTTCTTAAGAAACCCTCTGCCGCCCCTCCTGCCCGGCTAACTATCGCCCAATCTCCATCACCCCCTTCCTGGGCAAGCTCCTGGAGAAACTGGCCATCTTCCAGCTCAATCTTCACACTGAATCTGTTGGTTGACTTCATGACCATCAGTCTGGCTTCAGAGCTGCCAGAAGCACGGAAACTGCTCTCCTGAACATCCGTGAAGACCTGCTCTCCAACCTTGACTCTAACACCCCTTGTGTTCTCATATTACTTGATCTCTCCTCTGCCTTTGACACTATTAACCATGTCATTCTGCTCAACCGTCTACGTGATAACCTGGGTATCACTGGTCAGGCTCTGGCGTGGCTGACTTCCTTCCTCTCTGACCGACCCTACCAGGTCCAACTATGTCTTTACCTGTGGTGTCCCCCAGGGATCTAACCTCTCTCCCTGGTTGTTCAACCAATACCTGGCACTCCTTGCCCACCGCATTGCCGCTCTCTGCCCCAACTTTCAGTGCTATGCGGACGATACTCAGCTCATTTTCAGGCTACCCTCAGCCTCCGCATCTCCTTCCCTCATCTCTGTCTGTCTGTCTGCCATCCAGGAGTGGTGTGCCGCCAATGACCTCTACCTTAATGCCAGTAAGACTGAGATTCTGCTCATCAGCACACTCACTCCCTCCTTCCCTGCAGCTCTCTGGCCGGCCTCTCTTGGCCCTCTTCCCGCTCCCACCTGCATGGCTAAAAACCTCGGGGTCATCTTCGATTCCGCACTCTCCTTCTCTCCTCACATCTCTGATGTCTCTAAAAAGTCACATTACCAGCTGCACCTCCTCAGAGGTATTCTTCCTTTCCTCTCCTTCCCCCAGAAGCTCACTGTCTCCAGAGCCCTGGTTCTCTCCAAGCTGGACTATTGTAATAGCCTCTATCTAAATCTGCCTGCCTCTACTCTCCGCCCTCTGCAACTTATCCAGAACAGGACTGCAAGACTTGTCCTTGTCCTCAAGCCCAGGGATCGTATCTCTCCAGGACTGAAATCTCTGCACTGGCTCCCAGTGGCTGCGAGGATTAAGTTCAAATCACTCTGCATTGTCCACAAGGCCTTCTGGGGCCTGGGGCCGAAATACCTTCAACTCTCTCTTCCTAAATATCTTCCTTCTCGACCTCTCCGCTCTTCCTGCTCCAACTCCCTCAGGGTCAGTCGCTTCGCCAAGCAACGAGTTGGTGGTAGATCTCTCTTCGGCAGGGGCCTCCCTCTGGAACAGCCTTCCTGCCTCCCTGAAACTTGAGGAGAACCATCTCCGGTTCCGGAAGCACCCCAAAACCTTCCTCTTTGCTTCTGCTTTCACTCCTCCTCTCCCCTGTTGATTTTCCTGCCTGACAGTTACTGCACTGGATACCTGGCCTCCCTTCTGATCTTGGGCCCAGGCACGCCAGTTGCCCACCTGCACTGCCTCCCTGGCAACCCCTGCACTTGGGGACTGTTTTTCTGTATCCTTACAGCCCCCTTACCAGCACTTATGTTCTGCACTTACCATACACTGCCACCTGTGGGCCATTTTTATTTATCTTGTTTTATTGTACTATCCCTTGTACTGCACTTCCCCCTTCTCCCTCCCTCCCCACACTTTTCCCCTTCCCATGCACTTGCGCGATCTGAATGTCACCTGGCTTAGTAAGATCGTTGTCTGTCTTCCCATTGTTCCCCCTCCCCTGCCTCGTCGTGCCTTGAAACACTTGTGTATAGGCGAGTTATAAATGCCATATCATATCATATTAAGTGACCATGTATATGAAAAACAAAGGCTATAGACATTTGAAGGTTACTAAAGAAGTGCGATAACAGTAAATGGAAAAATTCTAATTCTAATAAGGAGTCGTGCAAGGGAATGTACAATAGAATAAAAGTCATGTCCACTTTAGTTTTAATCACACAGTGAATTATATCATATAGTTCAGTTCCAGATGACTGAATAGATACCAAAGGGTGGTAGCAAATGTAACACAAATAGTTGATCTCCTCATTCATGCCATTGGGTGTGAGAGTTCTGAGGTGATCAATCCAGAAGGTTTCCCTAAGATCAAGTATTTTGCTCATATTCTCGTGTGGGTTGTACCTTGTCACAACTTCTTTTTTTTTATTAGTATTTTTTTTTTTTATTGGTTTATTCAACCTTTAAAAGAAAAATAAAAAATACAAAACAGCACACAGATCACTCCCTTACGACATTCCCTTTCCTCTCTCCCACCCTCCTTATAAGTTAGCTGCTTTGGGACCAAAACAGACAAAGCAGCCTTCCTTTCGTCTCATACAGTACTTGGCTATGTCTCATTTAAATTTGTTTCTTGTTCTTCCAGCCGAGTTTTTAGGACTTGTAAGAAGTTTATTAGAGCAAACAATGCTGCTCTATTAAGTCCTTCAAAGAGAACTTGCCGCCACTCTTCAATGCTCTTTGTACGGTGTGCGTTGATCACGGGGGCAAAGCAACGGCCCCTTTGTTGCTCCCGAGTCGGGCAAGACATAGTCAGATGTTTCAAGGTTTCTTTGACCTCGTTACAAAATCGACAGTTAAAGTTGAAATTAATTTGTTTAGACCTAGTTCCTATACAATCTTTTGTCAGGAAGACATTTAGTCTAAATCGCATGTGTAAGGCCCTTGCGTGCTGATTCGGAAGGTGCAATAGGTAATTAGCACGTTGGTCGTATGCTTTAGCCTCACCCGGTACATCAAGCATTGATGAAGAGCTTGTCACAACTTCAAGAATTTGGAATCTAATTTGGGATAAGTTGTGTTTTTTTTTCAAGCCAATGTCTGGCTACTGCGGAGTTCAGGTTTTGGTTCCTGATACACAACCTGTGCTCATTCCACCTAATCTTGGCTGACTGCTTTGATTGCCCAATGTAGTACAGTCCACAGGGGCATTTAATATAGTAGATAATGTTAGGGGTATTGCACGTAGCATAGTCTTTTAATTAAATTTATTTCTCCTGTACGGGGTTGGCTGATTGTTTCCTTTGTTGATGTACCTGCAATTTCTGCAGTGGAGGCAAGGAAAGGTTCCTTTCTGGCGGTGCTCAGTCCTTGTATGGGAGTTAAGGTAGAGACAAGATGGTCTCTAAAGTTCCTGCTTCTCTGGTAAGGAAAAACAGAGGGTTCCTTGAAAAGATGTTCCAAACTAAGGTCACACGTTAGGGTTCTCCAATTTTTCTTGATGATATTTTTTAATTCTGTTGCTCTGGGTCGTGAATTTAGATACATACACCAGTGGTGGTGTGGAGGTGTTTTTTTTTCTTTCGGTATAAGTAGTTCCTTACGTTGTATGTTCGCTGTTTTGGCAGCTGCTGCTTCTACTTCTTGTGTTTTATATCCTCGGCAGTGAATTTATTCCCCATCTCTGCTACTTCCTGTGAGTAGTCCTCAGGGTCACTTACGATATGTTTACCCGTAGCATTTGGCTGAAAGGTAGATTTTTGATGAGACTCGGTTGATGGGAACTTAGTCTGTGGAGGAGGTTATTGCGATCAGTATCTTTACAGTAGATATTGGTCGTGTACTCAGTTGTTCCCACCTGTTGCCACAAATCTTCTTTACCCAATGAAATTAGTAGGGGCTTGACGTGTTTACACCAGCTTAGATTCATCCCGCCGCTTTGTGACAGGAGATCTTTCATTGCTTCCTTGTGTTTGCTTAGATGTGGCGAAACACAGACTGAGCCAATAACGGAACGGGCTGGAAGCTATTGTATCTGAAATCTGCATTTGGTTAAGCTCTACACGCAGCGTTGTATTTGGTGTGCTTTGCGGTAAACACATGGCCTTTTTAAGAAATGTATTCTCAAACACTGGCAATCTAGAACTATTGGCGTGGAGCCAGATTTCTGCACTGAAAATAGCTGAAGGCCTGGCTTGCAAGCTAAATAAATGAAGCCTGAGCGTGAAGGGTGAGCTGTGTTTTGCAAACGCAGGAAGCGTGAGAAACAGACCCAATCCACGCTCCCAACAGCTTATGAGACAAGCCCGCAGCGGTGAACCCAGAGCGTGAAGGGCGAGCTGTGTTTTGCAAACGCAGGAAGTGGGAGAAACTGACCAAAGCCAAGCCCTCAACAGCTTATGAGACTAGCCCACAGCAGTGAACCCCGAGCGTGAAGGGCGAGCAGTTTTATGCAAACGCAGGTGCTCTGCATAAGCAGGAGGCCTGCACAAGAATCTCCTCTAATCCCTCTTGGGGCTGTGTGCCGGCTAGTGAACCGGATCTGTGATCATAATGATCCCTAACCAGCTTTACTCAGCCTTACATGGCTCCATCTATCATGCGAGGCAGTGAGACGCCTGGATTTGCCTGGACTGCCTGGATCTTGTGGAAGCACTTAAGCAGCAAAGGTGATTTGGCCTGAAGCTGGGGGCTGACTGTGAGTCTTGTTTGATTTAAGTACTACCATTCAAGCCCTGCTAAGCTGCTACATTTCACAAACCACAAGGAGAAAAACAATACCAAAGTGAGTTTCTATATTTTCTATAGTAGATCTTGACTTGCAGAGGGGGTGCAGTCTAGTATTTGCTGCCTCCCGTTTGTATGGATGTTGGTGGCACAGCTAGCAGCCCCGTCTTTAGCCTAACGTGTGGAGCAGGGGGGAGGAGTCGGACTCTGGAAGCCGCCTAAGTCGGGCATGCCCTGCTCGCAAGGGTGACATTTTTGCTTGTGTTGTCTTCAATGTCTTAACTAATTCCTATGGCCTTACAATGGTCAAAAGAAAGACGGATGACCCAAATCTAGCTGGTGCTTCCTAACATAAAATATCTAGAATGCTCAAACTGATAAAAGATGTAAACCAATTGATCAGTGAAATTGAGGGCCTCTTATCTGATATTGATGGTGACGGGGGAAGGGTTCCACAACTACTACGACAGCTGATAGCTGATTTGCAATGCGAACCACCAGAGACCAACTGTGCAGTCCCTGGTGTTTCGGATCTCATCTCTTTTTGTGATGCTGCCAAAGGAACACTTCCTGCCGCTGCTAAATCCTGCCTCGGTCCCCACATTTTTAAAGAAGACATCTGGGGGCCCTTCAAAGTGGCCAATCAGGAGGCCATTTGTTTGAGTCATCTAACACTGGGCTGCATAGGGGGCTCAATGAGCTCCAATATAATCGAAATACATCATCAATCAAACCCTGGAAAGTCTTTGAACTCTTTGACAACTCTGGCTGATCAGTCGGAGTCTACACAACCCCAAAATCCCCTAACATCACCTTCTAACCTGTCTCGACCCCTGTACTCTGTTATCACGGGAGCATTGTGCATTGACTTAAATAATGGGAATCATGGGGGCCCGGTGGTTACTGCAATGACTAAGCCTACCTCTGTATTATCTGCATTGTTCCTCAGCAATCCTTTTCAACCCCTCAGTGTGTCCTCACCAACGGCTGATGGTATCTCTCTCCCCTCCCAACCTATGCAGCCTACACAGAATTCACGTCAATGGAAGTTGGCCCAACGGAAAAGAAGGCCCAATCGGGTTGAGAAGCCACCAGAGTTAGGTGGTCCTAGATCTTATTGTAAAGTTTGTTCCCAAACTTGTGACCCAAAACTGACCCCTAAATATTGTCCTACAATTTGTCCATCTGTCAAGTCAGTAGAACAAATGTTAATTGATATTAAAACGTCATCATATCAAGAATGGTCAAGTGGGAGGGGGAAATGGGGAAACTGGTGGAAGAAATCAAATCTGTCATGGCCAAGGTGGCTTTCCTGACCCCAGGATCTAATATTACGGTACCCAAAGGAAAGCAGTACTCTGAAGGTGGTATTTGGAGCAAAGGTGTTTTTTACCGGTCCACAAGCCAGAACTACACAGGATACCGAGTAAGTTGTGTACTCCGAGTATGAGTTCTACAAAACCCAGCACTGTTGTACATTCTGTATCTGCGGCCGTGGGGGAGGTGAACTGCAGTTGGAGGGCATTCCACCCCCCCAACAACCGGGCACCTCCTCTGACCGGCCCTAGCGTATTTCCACTATTTGGTGAAGCACATGCCTCTGTCAGACAGATGCACCTTAGTGGCGTAGGTGGGCGAGTTAATAGACCTTCTACAGTGAGGACTAATGTTCCTAAGCTTGGCCCCCGCTCGTTTGAAGATCAAGAATCACTAACAAATGCATTTTACTGGTTCCACCATGTTAAAGGATGTCTTTCAGTTATTAGGAATGATATCCAGTACTGTGTTGAGGTGCTCAATCCCGGGCATGGCCCTGGATTATATACAGGTTTTCTTCGTATCGTGGCACCTTGTAGATGGACTTTGTGTTATTGAGCGTAGGGTATGCCGTACCGGAAAACCTAACATCTTGTTAAGGTCTGCTGAGATCTTTTTTTAGGGTACATCCCGTGCAAGAGGCATCCATTAATCATTCAAACCAGTCCTTTCTACCTCGGGGCTCAAAGGGAGTACCCACCCCTGCGGGGAATTTCCCCTCCTATTACCAATAACAAGGAATATGGCCATGTTTGTGTAGATTTGGAAGAAGTAGATTGACTGGGAAGTAGAGGTGGCCTAATATAGGGGGCTTACCTCCACAAAGGTAATCTCCCCCGAAAAAAATGTCACGGGATCAATTTCTCAAAGCGGGAGAGCAAAATTAGACTAGCTATACAAAAGTGAGAAACAGATTACCCCTCTTTATGTCAGTACGGATCAAGGCTTGGTGATAATCTGTACTATACCAGAAATTAGTACATATATATAATTTGGTTAGCACACAATCTTATTTACCTTGTACTACCCCAATGCTAGCGCCACATTTCTCTGTATTATAGAACCATCTATCTCATAAACACTCAGAAATTCATTAATCAATAAAAAAAGGTTTATTCAATGTAAAAAAAAATGTATACACACATGTAATAAAACCAATACATCGTATTCTCAGCACATTCCTAAAAAACAGTATCATCTGTAAAGGGGTTAGTTGAGTAAATGGAACAAGCTACATCCAACTTGTAGATGTTTAGCATAAGACTTCAATTGTTCATAAGTCTTTTGTCAATTGTCGACATGTTTCCGCCCTAAGGGAATATTGGACACTATGGGCCTCATCACGAGTTGGGCGGTAACGCCGGCGCTATTACCGCCGGTGCTATTAGCCCTACCGCCAAACCCCCGGCGCTATTAGCGCCGGATCACGGGTTTGGCGGAACGGTTAGTGCCCATTCCCCATTGGGCCCATTCGGGAATTCCTCATTCCCCATTGGGCCCAATGGGGAAAATTCACGCTCTTACCTACGGCGGATTTCCCACCGGCGATAATAGCGCCGAAAATCGGCAAATTTGCCACGGATTTCCCCCGAGCTCAGAGCTGGGGCTAAATCCGCCAAGGCCATGATCTGGCGGACCCTTAAATGCGGCGGTAATAGCGCTACCGCTGCATTTAAGGGTTACCGCCAGACTCGTGATGAGGCCCCATCTCTAGTGTCTGTTAAACCGTTAATTTCCGCTGCCTTCTTCAGGACAGACAATTTCTTCGGTGTAGTAATTAAACTTTCATATACCCCATAACAGGTTTGGCAATATCTAAAAACAAATAATACAAACACATTACATAAGATAGTGGTTCTATAACAACATAGCTCTATTTATAATGACTTTACAAATCTAAAACATGATCTGACTGTCATATCAATCACAAATTCATTAATCGACAGAGTTTATATGTGGCACATCTCTAGAAATTGTGTATACTTCCCAATTAATGGCATCATAGACACAACACAATAAATATCACCAAGCCTTCACTTACATCCAGTACAGACATGAGCACAGTGGCGGCTCAATTGTATCCGGTCGAACTTCTAGTTTCAAAAATGGATCTAGAATCACCCATGATTCATTGGCATCCCAATTTTGTTTGGAACCTAAAGAAAAAGCATAGAAGATGGAGAACTATTGCTCTATGCATCATAACGAAATAATCAAATTCTATATTCTTATTGGATTTTAAAATCCAATAAGAATATAGAATTTGATTATGTAAAAAGGCCCTTTATTCTACAATATGTCTATTGAGGACGTGACTGAGTTGACAATAATGAATTAGGTCTAGATATTTCGTTATGATGCATGTTATGAGAGACATGTTGAAGAGAGAGAATTGATGAGGGTTCGGTTGACTGCGCTAGGTGTGGCTCAGCTGAGTGGGAAGACTTTGCTGGGAGGTGAAGGGGAGAGAGGCAGGAGGAGGAATAGTGTGATGTTGGATTTTGTGAGGCAAACGGGGCGGTGGGAGGAGTTGTGAGTTTATGTAAGCTAAGTAATGATTGGTGGGTCTGGTGCACATCATCCTTTAGGATGGGGAAGCGCCTGCGTGGGTCCGCCCACGCCTCCGATAATTGAAAGAAAAAAAAAGAAAAAAAGACACTAGAGATAGTGTCCAATATTCCCTTAGGACCGAAACATGTCGACAATTGACAAAAGACTTATGAAAAATTGAAGTCTTATGCTAAACAAAGTTGACTGTAGCTTGTTCCATTTACTCAACTAACCCCTTTACAGATGATACTGTTTTTTAGGAATGTGCTGAGAATACGATGTATTGGTTTTATTGCATATGTGTATACATTTTTTTTTTACATTGAATAAACTTTTTTATTGATTAATGAATTTCTGAGTGTTTATGAGATAAATGGTTCTATAATACAGAGAAATGTGGTGCTAGCATTGGGGTAGTACAAGTTAAATAAGATTATGTGCTAACCAAATGATATATATGTACTAATTTCTGGTATAGTACAGACTATCACCAAGCCTTGATCTGTAATGACATAGAGAGGGGTAATCTGTTTCTCACTTTTGTATAGCTAGTCTAATATAGGGGGCCCCATATTAAATTAAGCTGCAATCCTGGAATATAGCAGGACTTAAACGGCAGCTGGACAATCCCGATTGTTGTAAGTTTGTGAGGAACTTCCACATTATAATGCTACAGGAAACCTGGGCAGTAGAACCGCTACATCTCCAGGGATACCAGGCATTTGCCATCCCAGCAATGAAGGGCCACAAGGGTCACCCTAGCTGCGGTCTGTTGGTGTGGACTGACATCACTTTGGGATGGAGGGTTGAATCTTGTTCCTCGGATTGTGCGGACTTGCAAGTCCTGTTATTTAAGAACAGTTTGGAAGCCTTTATAACCTGTACAACAGACCCTCTTCATCCGTCGGTCTATCCACATTGAACTCTCTGGAGATGCCCATTAGCAATAGACCATCATCAGGGCTCTCTAGGAGCAGCATTCCTGCTGCTGGGGATTTTAATCTCCTCTTTGAACCAGTGGTGTTGAACATTTGGGATGACCAGGATCATGCCTGGGATATTCAGTATTGGTAGCCACTAGCCCCAAAAGATGCCACAAAGTAGCTTTGGCCTCCTGCTGTTTGCTTGCCAATCTAAACATGAGGACCTGCAATGGGCGGTTTAGCAAAGACCAACCAGCTAAATGTACCTTCAGGGGGGCAGATGGGAACTCCCTCATTGACTATATCGTTATTACAGGTTTGGATTGGTCAAAGACTGGGCGGACAGGGGCAGCATAATTCACGATATTCAGGCGGCCTTCAGAGAAAACAGGAACAATTGATCAGTGTTTCATGTTCTTTCTTTAATTACAAAAATACATACTGCTTTAAAGAAGATGTGCCTGTATGTCGCTTTTGTCGACTTAAAAACTGCATTTGACTCAGTCTGAGGAGACACTCTATGGCAAATATCATAAACGCAAAGCCCCTGGTGCTTGAGTAGCATAATTCGTCAGCTTTATTCCTCAAACATGGCTAGTGTATGCTTTGGGGTAGGTGGTGAACTGACTCAGCCTTTCACTGTTGAAAGAGGGGTCAGACAAGGTTGCACATTGGCCCCCTTCCTTTTCAATCTCTATGTACAAGAAGTGATTGACATACTACTGAAAGAGGGTCAAGATCACCCCAAAAGGATGCTGATAAATACCCAGTACTGTGTTACAACGACAATGCAGTCCTTATAGCAACAACCCCTCAAGGGCTGAAAAAAACATTCTGTCTTTGTGAAGAAATGTAATTAGTTAGACCTTACATTGAACATTGAATAATCTAAAGTTATGGTCTTGCGACCCAAATGTGTAAAACGTAGGCTTTTAAAGGTGGAAGTAGATGGCTCTGTGCTTGAGCAGGTGGAACGTTATGATTATTTAGGGCTGAGATTTGAGGAACAGGGTGGCTGGGCAGCCGAGGTTATTAAATCGTCCACCACCTTAGAGAAAGTTGTTGGAGCAATCTTGGCATTCCACGCCAAACACGGTAGAGGTGCAATTTCTCCTGCGTTGGACCTATTCCATAAACGGGCCATCCCTGCTGCTCTGAACGGCTCCAAATTGTGGGGGTGCTGTAAATGTTGTGGAGAAATTGTTATTGCTACCTGCTTATGCTCCATTAGCTTTGGTGTTCGTGGAACTGGGATGTGCCCTGGTCGCTTCCTTGATACGTGCTAGACCAGCCCTATTCTGGGCACGATTATGGAGGCAGCGTGGCCTCGAGAGTTACCGGAATGCAGCACTTCACCTCTTAGCTATGGCGGGTGGTAAACATGTACAGTGGGCTTCTCATGTTAAGTCGTCTCTTCAGGATCTTGAGCTGCTGGAGTTATGGCTAATCCCTTCAAATATAAGGCCCTCCACGAGTGTGATACTAAGAGAAAGGATCAAGTGGCAATGAAATCTTGCTGGTGGATGCTGCTGCCTTAAGACTGGGTCCTGGTTATCTGGAATAGAGGCACACAGCGGGACATAAAATGTACTTGAACTTGATAGACCCAGCTTTTGAAAAGGTTTTGTACTTGCGTTTTCAATTGGGAATTCTTCCAGTAGCCGCAGTAACACAAAAGTGGTCAACCGGCAATTCAAGTGTTTGTCCACTTTGCAAGGAGGGCACAGAGACAGTTATGCACTTTCTGTTATTCTGCAACGGGTCTGCTGCTCTGAGAAACATGTATTTGACCCCACTTTGGAGAACTGCAGGGATTCTGCAAGCAGTTAGTGGTCTTAGATATTTGGGTCAGTGTCTCGATATCCATGTTGTTAGAGCAACTGCACATTATATTCACAGAGCATGGATGCTCACAGCCAAGTCTCATGCCTAATTGTTGGGTATTATTTGAGATTATAGTAGTCATGAAAGTGGGGCTGCGAGCTGTTGACTCTCCTCAATTAGTTTTATACTCTGTCATAATTAGTGACTCAATCATACCAAGTTCACAAATTCTGCTGCACACTTTTATCTCTGCTCTTAGATCTAATGTACTGTATTTTATTGATACATTAATGGTGGTTATGAAAGTGGGGCTGCGAGCTGTTGACTCTCTTAAATGTTATCTATTGTTAGAATCATTGACTCAATCATATTAAGCTCATGTATTTTGCTGCACACTTTTATCTTTGCTTTTAGATGAATTGTACTGCATTTTATTTGATATGTTAATTGCGTAAGGACAGCTGTACTGAAGTCAATTTATTCCTTTTTATCAAATTTATCGTCCTATTCTATACTGTTATTTTATTCACATGTAATTTTATGGTTGATCGAAATAAAGTTGATGATGATGATAATGGAAGGACAGGTGAAAGTGCTTGGTTGCCATGGATGCAACTACATGTCAATATGGCATTGCTAGTTCTTTCGAGAGATAGATATTTTTCCACTTGGCCTGATCACCTGCAATTGCTCCTAAAGCTAGAAAAAGTGCACAGCCCTGTCTTACCCCCGCACTGATATCTATTGGTGCTGTCACGTTCCTGCCAAGACTCCAATGGATTCTTGCTGTGTTACAGTTATAGAGACCCTGGATCGCATACAACAATTGGATCAGGGCATGCAGTGCCTCCCAAGGTTTTGCCCTAGGTGCCCGTCGAATGCACTGTTCAGATCGGTAAATGTTACACAGAGACTCATTATTCTGAGAGTGACATACTTTTGAAAGATATATTAGTAGTCTAAAAGATTGGCCACTGTGCTGGTTCCTGGATGAAAACCAGCCTGGAGGTGAGTAATAATCTTATCTTGCACCCATCCTTCAAGGTGGGAAAGCAGCACTTTTGAATAGACCTTTCCTACTGCATCCAGCAGGCAGATAGGCCTAAATGTGGCAGGGTCCTCCCGGCCTCTCTTTTTATATAATGGTACAATGATCACCCTTGTTCATGAACCTCTCATGATTCTAGGATGGCATTCAAAAGGCGGTAGAAAACCGGGGCCAGGAGCTTCCCCCATCTCTGTTGTTCCGAGGCCTCATTGACTTCTGCCATTGTACATTTCAGCATCGATGGATTCCAAGGGGGCGTTCCTTGGCAATGATTATCATCCCGGGTGACCATTGGGCATTGTATAAAGGTTGGTGAAGTGATCTAACCAATCCTTTTCTGGGATGTTGCCCTGAATTATATTCCTGTCATCAGATTTTGCTAGTGTTATTCTCTTCCAAAAACATCTTATCCTTGTTCTCAACTGCGTCTAATAAGCCTTGCCATTGGCATGCAATAAAGGCTTCTTTTTTCCTTTTGGTTGTGTTCTTATAGAATGACCATGCCAGTTTTTGGGCATGCCAATCAAGGTTGGTGCCTTAATTTACTTGATAATGACTCCTTGTCACGGGCGACGAGTACGTGGGGGCTCCGAGCCCGGTCCCCCACCAGGAGAATACGTTCAGGGCTGAGCCTTGTCTGGGGTCGGGCCGGAGAGAAGACGCAGTATGTCTCTCTCTCTGGCACGGGCTGTGTGTGTGTGGCACTGGGAGTGTCTACTCGTCTTGTCCACCTTGGAAGCAGGAAGAGCGCCGCGCTAACCCCCGGTACGGCTGACCTAGAAGCCTGCACTTCACTTGGCTGAGGGTGACACGGGACGCAGTAGGTGAGTTCTTCATACTGCGAATGTGAAACACAGCTCCACCTTTCCGAACCTTAACTTCACTGTGCAGGTACAAACGCAGCATGAAACAAACACTTGGTATATTTGAAATGTCAAGAACAGCTCAAGGGCACATTATGACGCCCAGAGCTGTAGTTTGCAAGCTGCAGGTATTGGCTTCAGGTCAGGACTGTACTATGAAAACCTTGCCTTTGCATCAGCTTGAAACCGTAAAAATGCAAAGCACATGCTTTATTTTGCGTGGCAACATTAAAGGGTGACTCAGTGGAACCGACAATTTGCAAATTGCACGTGTGCAGTCATTGCAGTGCGCTGACTTTGCAAATGCAATGGCTTGAAGGCTGCGAGGTATTGGGCTGGCTGTTTGCAGTTAGCGAGCCTGGGACTGGAGGAGGTGGAGTTTGCCCGGGCCCAGGCTGCTACTGCTAGAATATTCCAGACGCACGTGAAGTCAGATAGTTAGCGTGCCCAGCAGCCTGAACCATTTCACGGCCCGAATTATTTGGAGTTCTGTGCTGCGGGTGTGGGTTGGTTCCATTGGCCTTTGCCACTCAGACTTATTGGTGCCAGACAGTGCCACTGCCCTGCCTAGACTGGATTCGGAATCTGGTGGTTGGGAGTGAGACCGAGCCTCACCTGGTCTGCAGTGTCATTGTGTTGATACTACGCCACTGCTCCATTCAGTTATGTGGGTAAGGGGTTCCCCTTCATAGCTAGCCTAGAGCTCCCTCTCTGCCTCTCCCTCGCTCTTTTATCTTTTTCCTATCTTTTCTCTTTTCTCCTCTCGCCCCTGCGGCGCAGGGAAATCACAGGACTAGTACCAACCGGTGGTGTGTCAGAAAACAGCCCTCAAAGTCCAGGCTCCATGTAACCACTGACCCCTGCCCACTTCTCAATGCTTAACTGCACTGTCAAAAAGAATGACCAGCACCCCATGTAGCATGTGCATGTCTTCCATTGGCAGCCATTACTAACCATTTCCCTTTCTGACTGCTGTATTCTACTATGAACTCATGGCAGTGGAGTAGGGAATTCATAACCTTGAATTTTTAGTTTATTTGTGTTTTATTACTGGTTGGTGCTACACGTCCATCGCTCATTAGAGCCCCACCCCCGCAACCACTGTGTCACGTTATCACTTCCTCTCCCTGCACCTCTGAATCCTGCCCCCCCATTGAACACAGGGGGGTTGCTAGGTCTGGAAAAGATCCGGGGCTACGGCTGCTAATGTCGGGACTGTCGGGACTCAGGGCTATCTGGCATTTTGGGTGTAGCCCCTCAGCTTTCTATCCGGAGGCTATAGACCCCCCCAGACTCTCCTAGTGACGCCTCTGATTGAACCAGCGACTGAGTTTCCCTCCTGTCGCTACTTAGATGTGCAACTTGCTTCTTGAATCTCTCGTTTTCTTTGCGTTTTTCTCTTCCTTCAAGTTTTATTCCTGCCATAAAAGAGTAGCAATGGCCGACCCATTCATGTTATTGATTTATGCTGCTTTCAGCGCCAACCTAAGATTGTGATTATCTGAAGGTGTGTTTTCTCTCCCTGTGCACTAATGGAATGCTTTTTGCACAGTCACATTATCTCGTAGAAACATTATATTGGTTCCTTGTGCAGGCAGCAGGTGGTAAGGTATTTTCCTCTGCAGTTTGTGACTTTGTCCACTGAGAGAGTTGTTCATTCGCTGTGCAATCTAGCAGTGTGGGGCCATTCACACACAGGCTCCTCGCATTCCATATCATGTGTCCTTCTTCTGATGAGCGCGTGCTGCTGCAGTGCAAACTGAGTGTGATCTGCAGGTTAGAATCCCGGCAAGTCCAACTCAGCCTTTCATCCTTCCGACCAAGGTCGATAAATGAATACCAACTTCGGTTGGGTGGTGATTGTGTGTGTGTGAATATGTCCTCTGTACATTATCTTACACCACTGTGACTGGATATGCCGAGGGCATGAGGCATCACACTGTTCCATCCCCACACCCAAGGTAAGGCCTGAAGCAGTGTTTAATATACATCTGGCCCATGCCAAGGCATAGCTCGGGGTCCCACTAGGTGACTATTAGAGAGCCAGATTGTAGTAAAGTTGAAGGCTGAGGAGATAAACATGAATGGTTAACAACACTGCTTCCTTTTGTAAGGATATAGAGTCAGGCTGTCTTCTTGGAGATAGCAGAGCTGCCTTGGGCCTCTTGCTGCACTGTGCTCCATAGCAATTACATTTTGGGTCTGTGCTTGGGTGGATATATGAATGAAGAATGTCCTGACACTCCACTTCATATGTTCCGTCATCCTGAAGCAGGACAACAGTATAACGCATACTGCACACTTCCCTTTTGAACAAAACAACAGCAGAGAAGATCCAGTTTAGAGTTCCTATCCTTTGAACCTTGCTGGGCTTCTCCTTTCTCGTACTATTGACATGGCATTCCTCCCTAGCTATTTGTGCTACCAAATGTCTCTGATCAGCACTCGAGTTCCACCTGGTCAGTGTCATTACAACTTTGCTTTTCTGCTTCTGCAAGACCTTTTGTACTCTCAGTGTGGTTGCTCTGTGACAGTCCAATTTATGTTTGTTGTTGTGGATCATTTTGTACTCTTCGCATACTCTCGTACAAAGCTACCGTTTCCATGTCCAGACACTGTTGTTATCTGGGATGACATAGTTCCTTCCAACCCTGAGTGCTTGTTGGATCTGATTGTACCTGGACAATATTTTGTTGTTCTAGTGGTTCAACTTCCCCTTGACCTAATTGCCTGGATGTATGTCAGTTACCTCACTGTGTGCCTTTGGTTGTATTGATGCTTTTGTTTAGTTTGTTTTATCTTGACACGCCACTGTTTATTCTTTACTAAATTTACTAACACAATGTCAGCTAACCAAAGTAGAATCAAACAGGAGTGGACCCTTTTACCTCACATTAATTGGAACTGTGACACACGTGTGACAGAGCTGGTGCAAATGCCTGGGCTGAGACTGCCTTTATGTTAATAATCGTCACCACATGTCCTTCAACAGTAACTCAGTGGCCCTAAAGCACATTATAGTCCGGCCAGTTCTACAATAGTGGACTTCCCCAAAGTAGTTGGGGCTGTGAACTGAGGACATGTGGCCCTTGTACCGCCCAGGGAAAGAGAGCAGTTCTTCTGAAACCGATGCATACAACACTCCATCAATGTGCAGATTGTCTGGGACAATGACGTGCACTTTACCCAATTGTGTGCTATCATTCCCAGCTTAACCCATGACTCCATGGCTGAAAGCAGCCTGCCTCACATCATGGATGACCTGCAGCAATGCCGGGCATGGCTGCTGTGTGTGTATGAGGAAATCCAAACCTTAATAAAACATGCCATAAAGCCTGTGGCCCACCTCCACCCCACTGTGCACACCAGGGGTGGATTGGCCTATAAGGAACTCTGGAGATTTCCCGGTAGGCCTCTGTACTCAGGGCCCCTTTTTGTGGCATTTCTACATTTTCTCATAGGAAAAGGGTTGGGTTTGCTTAAAATGTGTAATATTGGGCCACTTTGAAAACTATTTCCAGGGCCTCTTTTGTTTCCAGTCCACCCCTGGTGCACACAGAATACACATGCCTCTCTCTGAGTATGTGCATGAGTTCTGGGTGAGCAGAATGTCGAATGGTAGAAGCGATTATTGCACGGAATGTGTTGGCTGGCACATGCACAATATCAACTTGAAACTCGCATACCTTTGACATATGCAATGTAAGGTATGCTTAAAGTCAAACTTCAACCTCAACAGCATTCAACACTTTACTCAACAGCTCATGGTTGGTCTTCAATATAATATGTGACCCCAATACAAGTAGTTTGTTTCCATCTGTATCAATGTCCAGGTCACGTAAACCAAAGCATCTTTGCCCACACCATGCCAATGATCTCAAATAAGGATCTGCACACTCTTTATGCACTCAAATGATCCCAAGTCAAGAGCCACTGCTAAATCTAGCGATATCTATCTGCTGTAAAACACTCAATAAAATGGCAACTAGATTTCTAGGTAAATTAGTTTTTATTGTAATCTTGAATCCACTAAAACGTGCATCACTTCACTCTATCCGAACCTCATTATGTAGCTGCATTTTTCCTACAACATGTTTGCTACTTATGTACAATCCCATTTTCTTTATTGGTGTTATTTACCTCTCTTGCCCATGTCCAGCATATGAAGTAATATTGTTTTCAAGGGAGGCTGTGCAGCATCCATGTATTAGGCTATTTTCTTTTGTTTGTCCTAGTGGGGCAATGTGTCACCTCCTACAAAGCTCTAGAGACAAATACACCCTCCCCGCAGCAGTTAAATTTCCTGTTGTGCATAGGAGGTATCATGCCAATGGCCCGGGTTGCAATTTCATGGACTTATTGCCTCCCCCCACCCCTTTAGGTTTGCAGTGAGAGACTTCATCAGAGGTTCATGGTGGTGGCAGTCAGAGTCTCGGCTGCTGTATGGTACACGTCCTCATCCCTGAAAACAAGGTAAGATTTTATCATACATAAGTAGGGTGTAATTGTTTTACTGACTCAAGGAAAGTGGGTGTTTTAAAGAAGATGGAGATGAGCATGGATACAACTTTAGACTGAGACTGAAAGTGCTTCCGCCAGGTCCAAACCTTACCTGGGTGCAGGGTGAGCCTAGGTAACTGCTTTTAACATTGTACACTACTTATAGCAGAATTTCTGGTAAACTATAATGTTAAAAGCAATTAACGCTCCTCCCCCATGTCTGAAACCACACGGGATTACATTATACTTCATCCGGACCACCTGATGTGTGTGTCCACAGTGAGGTTCACAGAAAGTGTTTCCTCACTTTCCCTCCAGAAGCTCAATGTCTCTAAAGCTCTGGTTCTCTCTAGGCTAGACTACTGCAATAGCCTTTTCCTTATTCTGCCCTCTTCTTTTCCACAGCTGCAAGACTTATCCCTGGCCTCAAGCCCTGGGACCGCATTTCTCCAGCCCTAAAATCTCTCCACTGGCTTCTGGTTGCTGCAAGGATCACATTCAAATCCACCTGCATAATCCATAAGGCTGTCTGGGGCCAGGGACCAGGGACCACACTATCTACAACTGGCTCTCACTAAATACTCTCCATCCAGATCGTTATGTTCCTCCGGCACCAACTCTCTGAAGAAGCTCCTCAAGAACTTCCTTTTCACCTACTCCTTCCGCTCCTGCCTCCTCTGCTAAACCCCTCAGTTGCTGAGATTGGTGACCAGGTGTGTCCTATGCCACCACAGGCCTGCACTTATTTATTGGCAGCGGACCACTCTCACCTAGTCACTTAACAGCTACTCACTCCCTAGCACTTCCCTCTTTGGTACAGCCCTAGCACTCACCCCTCACTCCCTCGTCCCTTCTCTCTCTGCACTTGCACATTCTGAATGCTCACAAGGCTTAGTAGATATGCCTCTATCTTTCGTTGTTATATTTGCTTTTTATTCCCATGTTCCCTCCCTGTGGGCGCTTTGAAACTCAATTTACTTGATGTATAAGCGCCTTACAAATGCACAATAAACAAATAAATACAATAAACAGAGTTACATGCCTAACTAGGTTGTTGTGGATCATTCTGTACTCTTTGCATATCTGGCATTTCCATGGAGACACGTCAATAGCTTGCTCACAGCAGACATTGACACAAGACGTGCATTGGTGTTGTTACAAAGGGGCGTAGGCGTCCAGTGATGTCAGTTTGAGGGGCGGGCGATCTGTATTCTTGCCGACAGGGCACTTAATCGTAGGGCAATGCATCAACAGATAAGATCAGCACAAGATGGCAGCGCCCAACCCATTGATTTCGCATGTGGAAAAGTGCAGAAAACTAAGGTAGGATTTTTTTTACGATTGATTACAGTATGCTTAAAAATACATGCCTGATCACTTGGGACAATAACATTTTTGAGCGAACTATCCCTTTAACCATACATACCAGGCACCCACAGCACGGAGCTGCCCGTCTGGCATGCCTGGTTTAATTCGCTGTATGGCTAAAACCAAACACTCCTTCAACGCCATTAATGTCAATGCACGGCTACTATATGTTGCTCGCCAGCCCCAAACGTAGCAAACAGACACCGATTGTTGAAGCTCTTTGAGAAGGGATTTCGATGTAGAATAGGACATTTTTATGACCTTTTGCTTGAAATCATTGAGTCTGAAAATGTGACACTCCAGATAAAAATGTGCATAACCGAAGCCTGTGTTTGTGTTTTTTCTCAATTCTGGAATGAGAGAGTTAAATGGCTCTATGGAAGTTCTACAAATGAAATGGTCATCAAAAACGTATTTTTTCAAGTGCACTCTCTTTATTGAAAAGATAACAGTTAACACACAATACACAGATTTTGCGTTATCCTTAGTTTTAGAGTTACATTTTAGGTTTTATACACTTAAACTGAAATAGCTGCACTGAGCTTTAGTCTCCACAGGAGGGCGCTTTTGAGCGCTTTTATGTGGAAGATTAAGAAGGAAAAGGTCCATCTTTCCTTATGGGTATCTGTTTCCTTATGGAGCAACCCCTATTTCCTGCAACGGAGCAAGCAGGGACGTCATTTGGGGGTCCCCAGAGGTCCTAAGTGCGACCTCTGTGGTCACAGTTGCGACCTCTGCCAACCTCCTGCGACCTCTGTACAGGAGCATGGGTTTGGCCGGTATTTTTCTAAGAAACAGTTTGTTGTTTTCAACAGGGGACAGACCCCTGTTGAAAGCAGCAGCCTGCTAGTTAAAAAGCACACCGTGCAAGCTCGGCGGTGGGCGCCACTGTGTCTGCAGACTCTGTCTGCCCTGGACGTTCTTAAGCTCGTGTTGGTTGTTCGTCTGACGTCCGGGCCGGCTGTGGGGGATGTGCCAGTGACTTTTTGATGCTAGAGTGCTTTACTCAAATCCGATAGGTGGGGTATGCACAAATGGGACATTATCAGCAGCATTCCAATTAGCAAGTCTGGGTTGCCCTCTCTCCCCTGCTTTTTGCAGTAGTTGTAGACTCCCTGGCTGACTTAATAAATGAGCATAAACACTGAGGCATAAGATTTGTGTGTCCTGAGACAAAAGTGCCTGACCATTTGGGTGAGTTTGTTTTCAACAGGATTAAAGCAAATCGCAAGCTCCATGCCTGCGTGGGCGGCGGGCGAGCACAGGCGCCAATGTGTCTCCCCGAGTCAAGCCTTGCAAGGGTTGCTTAGCAACCATTAGCTTAACCGAGAGCGATGCACGATTACGCCTTTTTATCAGAACCCAGCACCAGGGCCTGGCGCTGGCTGAGACGAAGACAAAAACTTACTGAGCGCAGCGCCCCCGTGGCGGGAAATTAATCTTAATTTGATGCCCAGGGTGCCCTCCGCATCCAATTCCAGCTAGCCTGGACTTGGTGTGTCTCTGCGCAGAGGCTGGGCACCACCAGATGAGACCAATACCCGCTCACCCCTTCCACCTGCTCAGAGGGCAGGTGTTGGCCCCAAAGGGCAGAATGATGTCTGCGGCCGTGTGGCGGCTACAAACAGCATGTGGGTGATTGTCGGGCGATTGTGGGCATGCTACATGTGTGTGTCCATTTTATTTGAAAAATGGCACACACTGCTGGTGCAATGAAGCTGTCTTCTGTTGGCTGGAACCATTTCACATGCGCCAAGTCGGGTGGCACTGCTGCCGCTTGACTGGCATTAGCATAGTCTCATTTTGCCCCAGGTATTGTGTCAGGCCGGATAACTGTTCACGGTCTCTATGTGGTAGGAGTACGTTTTCGCTTGCCTCAGCTGGATATATTATTTATTTACAGCTTATGCTGCTGTTTTTTTCTTCTTGAATGGCTCATAGCTATGTTTTTCTTTTTACATATATTGATGGCGATGTAAGCACAGATGCTCTGCTATAGGTGAGAGAGAATGATGGGGACCTGGCTTCTGGGCCTTATCTTTGACCCATTTGGGGCCCATTTCTTCATTCAGCACCAGGTCCATGCTCCACCGCCTCCCCACAACCCCCTTGAGGTTCTCCTGCTGCATGCAAGTTCCGGGTCCAGCCTACATTTGTAAAGTGTGTCCCCAGGTAACATTTGTCAGAAGGTGCATTTGTCCATTGAAGATGAAGGCCCCTGTTGCCCTACACTGGGCATTACTGCAAAGAAGGCTTCTCTCTTTAACCCTTTTGTGAGCATTCATCCAGTAAGTATCAGATCCATGTCCTGCTATTAAACCTGCATGATCCGCTGCCTTGAAAGGGGGCTGACCGGGCAAATCCTTTTAGAACCAGGGGCAGCCCCTTATATTCTCAGGATATTCGCCAGCAGCCGGGAGGGTGAAGGTTGTATATGGGAGGGAGGTACACCAAAGCAGGGGGCAACCCAAGAATCTCGAGATGCCAGAGGCGTTATATTGGTAAGCACAGGTCCAACCTGCACGTATTGAGACATCCAAGAACTGGGGGGAAATCCGCCAAGGCCATGATCTGATGGACCCTTAAAAGCGGCGGTAATAGCGCTACTGCCGCATTTAAGGGTTACCGCCAGACTCGTGATGAGGCCCATAGTCTCGCACAACAGTACATGGGAGCCTACAAATCCGTAAACCGCACCCATGCTCAGCGAACGGTGCTAACCAAACTAAAGCTGCCAACATCACAAATCTCGCTCTACCTTTATCCCGCTCCACTATACTAACTGATCCTACCATCTTAACTTTCAGATCCTCCAGAGCACCAGGGGACCACTCTGATGGTGATAGTGCACAGTATAAATATCCTTTAACATAACACACACTCACCCATTCACACATACATTACATAACACTCCTTGCACATATGCATGCATGCATACATAATGAGCTAACATGCAGCCCTTTAACACTGCTAGTTTCAGGAAAGGCCACCCTGTCCCCTCTGCCTAACAAAATGGAGCACATGTTTCCCCCACAATGTGTGATTTTGGCAGCTTTTGCTGCTTGAAAGCACGACATCTCCCATCCAATATTTACACCCATCTCAGAATGATGGTGCTGGAAACTGGAGGGGAGAATGTCGTATTTCCACACACTTTTTATCACAAGCTCAGAATCAGGCCCCCAGACACCATTGTACAGAACTTGAACAAAGGAACACGTCTAGAGAGATGGACAATCCTAAATAAGACCCTTGTCTCTGTGCCGTTCTTCTTGCCAATCTTACACTTTCAAATGACATCTTATTCTCCTAATTGTTCTACAGCAGCAGCAATACAACTGGTGCAGCAGAAGGACATCCTGATGCTGGAAGGCAGAGTGCAGAGAAGCCTTGAAGGTTGAATCTGGGACAGGGTCAATTTAGTAGCCTCCGTCTACAGTGGAACAATGAATGAGGAAAGATTGGGGATGAGAGAAAGTAAGTGGCTTAATCACAGGATCATAATTGCCCAATATAGATGCAAGATTAGGAGAAGTGCATGTCATCGAAGATTTACACAGTATCACACAAACAGTATTAACAAGTCTAATATTTATCATCACAACTGCAGGTCAAAGGATCTAGAAGGGCATCGCTTACAGAGCAGTGGAAGATTACCTGCACGTCCAGCTCAGATCAACCTGTGATGATTTCAAGCACCAGTCATGGCCTATGGCATTAAATGAAGATTCAGGAGTCTAAGTGATGCTGCGGCCCAGGAGGAATGCATGGAAATGGTCCAAATGACACTGCAGCATTGAGACAGGAAGGTGTTGCTTCAACAGGTAAGATTCAATGCATCGGATAATGCTGGGGATCTGGGTGAGCTGAAGATAGGACGGGTGGTCCTTTGAGACATCTGGAAATTGCAAGTTCTTAGAGAATCAAGTTGTTATGTGGTCAGCATTCCCCAAATGAAGAGAGATTTGTGGATTGTAATCAGAAAATACATGACATTGCGGCTGAGAGAGCCCCCGCAAATCTAATGCACCAACATGGTGAAACCAGGTCCTATTCTGACTGTCGAAGATCCAATTGGCTGGGAAGAAGTTGCCAAAGGTTTAATGCTCAATAGAACTCGAATGTGTATCAAAAATAATAGTTTCATGGGCCTGAAGAAAAGACTTGGACTTGATGTGAGTTTCCGTTATTGGCTTTAACTGAAAATCATGACATATTCTGGCCAGGAGAACTGAAATTTGAAGTGCATTTAAAAGATGACGTTAAATTTAAATGGTTTGCCATTGTTTCCTATCTCTTTGATAATGTATTGGAAATGTTTGTCAACGTTCAAAGACTGTTATAAAGAAGGAACTGTATGTATTGCAAGTAACATTTAACATGAAAAGAATGCTATTGAACAGTCACCCTCTGTACTGTACTGGATGTGTTGTGTCACCTGTGATGAATCTGATAGTATCATCACTTCTCTCCCTGAGGAGCCTCTCCCTATGTGGCCAGGGGATGGCAGCTGCTACCTGATCCTGACCCTGGGGGCGCCTATATGAGGGAGGACACCTGGAGAGAGGCGACCATCTGGGGAGAGACATGACATCTTCAGGGAAAAACATGTATCCCCCATTCCCCTTTAGGGATGTTCCCTCCATTCCTTAAGCCGTAATGGCTTAGTACACCACTAATCCTCATCCACGTACTGAATCCAGTATTAATATTCCCTGACATGACAATCAGAGTAATACATTAATTACTAATATGATGAAGAGGCAGGGAGCAGTAATGATTACTCCTGAGATAATCCCATACCGGCTTCCTCAACAACTCAAGGAATCCACCATCAACTACTGAGACGAGGAAGAGACAAAAAACAGTAAAGATCACTAATGCCGGGTCTAGTCTTTGGAAACTCCTTAATCAGACTGGGAAGCTTAAAACACACACAGCCAATAGCATGAGAAAGAGCTGCAGTCGCGGAGCTGCGCGGTAACCTGCATGAGCACCGGCCGGAGCATTGGGAGAGAGACGCTGCAGGAATGCTACCGAAACTAATCTGCCCAGCAGGATAAGATACCGGAGTGCAGAGGACGCGCTGCTTGAGAGGGAAAGGCTGCAGAAACCAAAGACCGGCACAGCAGATGCGTAGAGGATGACTAGTCGTCCGTCGAGCCCACAGTGCAAAGCGAACAGAAGCCGAGAGCAGCTAAAGATATTTGAAGCAACCGGTAAGCCAAGGGAAGTGGAAAGGGGTACCGGGTTGCCTGAACGTGTGCGCTGCTTCAAAGTAGCTATCCGTAAGCAAAGTGAAGTATGTGAAGAAGCTACTGACATCTTCAGGGAAAAACATGAATCCCCCATTCCTCTTTAGGGATGTTCCCTCCATTCCTTAAGCCTTAATGGCTTACTGCACCACTCATCCTCATCCATGTACTGAATCCAGTATTAATATTCTCGACATGAAAACCAGAGTAATACATTAATTACTGAGATGAGGAAGAGGCAGGGAGCAGTAATGATTACTACTGAGAGAATCCATACCAGCTTTCTCAACAACATAAGGAATCCTCCATCAACTACTGAGACGAGGAAGAGACAAAGAACAGTAAAGATCACTAAGGCCGGGAAACGTACGCTGCGGTCTAGTCTTTGGAAACGCCTTAATCAGACTGGGAAGTTTAAAACACACACAGCTGACAGCAATGAGAGAGAGCTGCAGACGCAGAGCTGCACGGTTACCTGCACAAGCACCGGCCGGAACGTTGGGACAGAGACGCTGCAGGAAATGCTACTAAAGCTAATCTGCCCAGCAGGAGAAGAAACCGAAGTGCAGAGGACGTGCTGCCCGAGAGGGAAAGGCAGCAGAAACTGAAGACCAGCACGACAGAGGCGCAGAGGATGACTAGTTGCCTGCCAAGCCCACAACGCGAAGTGCACTTAGTGAAGAGAATTGTAATTCAGTTATGGTATTGAAGTCCCGGCAGGAGAGTACACCATGAGAAGAGAGATATTGTACAGAAGTCCTTGTGTAGGAACATTCCAGGTGAAGTTAAAGTGTATAAAAAAACTGTAAAGAGGTCCTGGCAGAAGAAGAGACCGGGCCAAATCAAGTGTGTGTATTAAGCTGCAAGAGAATCTCGAGGAAGATAGATTCCCTTGAAATTGCAAAGTAAAAGAAGAGTAAAGAAGAGCCTGGCAGGGGAATATACAAGGTGACCTGCGAGTCTTGACCTGCTTCCAAATTGTAAAGTGAAAAGGAGAATCCTTAGGAAGTCGCATGCCCTAGAATCTTGAACAATTTGATATGTGATTCTTTGTTTTGAACTGATTTGCTAAAAAGGAACCTGGGAAAGGGAACCATTTCCCTACGAACTGTGTGTGCACCAAGAGGGAGAAGCCATCTACTTGGGCTACAAGAAACATACATATTGGTAAGACCATTCCCTGGAACTGTGGACATTGTCCACTTGCAACTTTTCGTTATATCTTTTTCCTTGAATTGGAACATTTGTGCACCTCGAGATCCAGAGAGAATACCCTTTACACCTTAGAGTTACGTTTTAGAGTGTGAGGGCCGGAATAGGATTTCAGACAGGATGTACCTTTACTTTGGACATCTTGACAACAGACAGAGCCCTTCGTTTGTTGGTTGAGGTAGGGAAATACCTCATAGGATAATGATAGTAAGGCATTTCCGCAACCCTTTTGATTGCCGCGTCTCATTCCTGGCCCCTCACACAACCCACCAAGATATTACATCTGGATGATTCATATAATGGATAATCCTGACTGCAGTACATGCAGTTACTTTTCTTACTTTTCTATTCTGTTGGTGGTGCAGCTGCCAGAACAGCCTTGAGAACTCTTTACATGTACATAATGAAAGGATGCTGGCCATGCTTATTGAAAGCAGTGATGATGAAAACCACATAACCAGAGCGGGAAGTACATAACATTATGTCTATACAATACTTGTTATGTTATTGGGTATTTGTATAGTACCATTGGTATGATCTCGAAGCGCTGTGGTATGAACGCCCTCTGGGACTGTAGTCCAGGTCAGTGGAGAGAGTAAGGTAGTAAATAGTGCTTGGGTGCCTCAGTATGTGTGCAGCCAGGACGGTTTGTGTGGTGTGTGGTTATGTGAGATCAGTAGAATGTGTGCAGCAAGGCTGATTTGACTTGGGGGTGGCTGCATTCTGCGGGTGGTGGAGCTTGTGTCTGAGATTATGTATACAGCTAGGCCTATTTATTCGTGGGGATAGCTGCGTTCTAAAGACTGTTGCGGTGTTCATGGAGGTGTATAAGTATGTGTGCAGCTAGGCCGAATTAATCGAGGAGTATAACTGCATTCTATTGTTTGTTGGTGCAGAGGAGAGAATGAGCATATTGGTATGTGTGAGTATCTGTGCGGACTGGAGGGAGTACCCTGTTCCTGATTACCTTCCAGTGCCTCCCGAGGTGACCCCATCTCCCTATTTTTGCGGCTCAGAGCTATAGTTCTCCAAAAGACATTCCCCGGTCTAGTGTGGAGTTTGTTCTGTTGACCAAGCTTGAGCGTGTCTTTCCCTGCTTGACAAGTGTCATCGGTGATGAGTTGCCCGATTCCAAACCTTTACTGGGCTAAGTGATTGCAGGTCTATGGTCATCCCTGTGTCTTGTGATGAAAACGTATTATGTACACTTAAACAAATAACACTATACAGTATTAAAAATCATGAAAATGCATAATCAGGATTAGTGAAGAAAGGTACGATGAGACCCGGGTTGAAGATAGAAGTGTCACAGATGCCCTTAACACACCAACTCTCCAAGACAGTTCAATGTTTTCATTTCCTAAAGACAGTGCAAAGGTGATCACTAAGGACCTTCCCTCTCTCTCTCTCATCTAATGCGGGCAGTGCCCTCCCTAGCCCAGGCATCCCTCAACCCCAGGATGGTCTCTAGAGATCGGTGACCCCTACTGCCTCAAATTCTGCCTGCCTGCTTGTGACGGCCTAAGAGCCAACACCCTTTCCATCTAACTCCCCATGGCTACAATCTAGGTGAAACCTAACCGAGGTCCCACAATATAATTTCTGCAAGAAGAGATGCCTTCTAGACACTCAGGTCCCACTTGGTCTTATCCTTTCACGCCCTTGTACTCCTGGCCCTGATGTTCTATCCTTTCTCCCTTACCTTCTACTTGCCTCCCCTTCTTTCTTCTACACTCCTTTGTCTCTCCCTCTCCCTCTCTCTCTCCCTCTCCCTTCTGTCCCAATAATGTTGTCTTGCTACTCCCATTCTCCTACTCTTTCTACCACTACTCTCCACATTACTACTACTCTCCCCGCCCCACACTACTGTGACTCTCCACTCCACTCACACATTTTCGCAAAGTCTCTCTCTGTCACCTTCTCATTCACTCTCATTCACCCCATCTCTAATATTCTCACTTGCACGCTTTGCCTGCACATTCACACCCAAGTGCCACTTTCTCTCATTAGCCAATGCCTCACCGTGCACAGTTCAGCAATCCTTCTCCACTCTCCTCTGCACTGTCCTTCCTCTGCGTTGTCTTTTGGTCCTCCTTCTCCTCCATTGACGGAATACGAACAAACCAGACCTTCCTGTTTCTTGTGTGCCTTTTTATCCTCCTCCATCCCCTCCATTGGGTCACTCCCAGAGCTGGTTGCCTGGGCCAACTGCTGTCTTTCTTTCCCCCCACGGGTTTGATAACAGTTAAGCATAGACATATAATGTGTGTTAAGCCCTGCCCCCTTTTTTGAAGGCTGGTCTGCCTTATTCAGGAAGGGTGGCCCACTCTCATCAGAGGTAATGTCCCAGTTCGTAATGCACTGAGCATTGTGATTGCCGCTTTGCTGTGTGGACCTCTCCACAGCCCTGTTGCAGGTCAATTGAATGTCTGTGGCACGTAGAGCAATGGTATCGCTGCTTCGCTGGGATGACCGCTCTGCAGCCCTGTTGCAGGTAAATTGAATGCCTGTGGCACACAGATCGCTGGGATCGCACAGGGACGTCATTTCACCAAAATGCCAGGGGTAGCGGAAGTGAGCTCACACAACCTTTGATCTCCGATGACATCACAGGAAGTGATGTCATTTGACCACCACCCCGAAGTGACATCACGGGAAACGATGGAACACGACCTTTCACTCCTTGACAAAACAGGAAGTACCATCACATAGCATTGTTCCTAAGTACACTATGAAAAATATGGTTACGATATCACTATAATGTGATATAAATTTCATATAAGAATGGATCACCATATGTATTGTTAATGTCAGTGTGTACAGGCCCATATTGCCAAATTAGTATCAATGCAAGCAGGCGTCCAAGGCCAAATGATAATGATGTGTTATTGAAAAGCCCTTACACTTAAGTGCTTTATATAGAACAAATATACATACAATATCATCCAACCTCCATTGGTACTCATTTATCGACCTCAGAAGGATGAAAGGCTGAGTTGAGGTATTTAAGAACAGACTAAATCAATGACTCACCCTCTGTAGTGTGCCTGCAATAAACCTTTAATGAGTCGAGCAATTATTGTATAGAATTCCAGAAAGACAAATTATTTGTTATTCCAATTCTTTCTTATTTAGGATCGCTGCTCAAAGTGTTACATTTGTGGAACCCCTTGTGTTTTTTTTAAGAGGCCTGAACAAGAAAGCCAGCAACTCCAAAAATAAAGAGCCACAGGGCGCTGGCCACAGCCCAGGAGCTTACATAAAATATATATATATATATATATTAATTTTTTTAGGGATAGCAAGGCAGACCTCCTGTGTAGCAAGGGAGAAACCAGGGGTCGCAACTGCGACCCCTGGTGACCCCCAAATGACGTCCCTGCGATCGCCACTTCGGTGTCAGACAGCGCCACAGTCCTGTTTAAGGTAAAATGCATGTCTGTGTCGCGTAGAGCGCTGGAATTATTACTTTGATGCATGGAATGCTCTGCCAATTCATCATTTTTCGCTGTTTCTCTCCAGGTTGGGTTTCTCGTTCTTTCTTCCACGACTATGTCTTCTGGGAAAGGTAGTCCTATGGGACAAAAAGGAACACACAGGGCCTCATAACGAGTTTGGCTGTGTGGCCAAAAACTGTGGTAATACAGTGGTAATACAGTGATAACAGAGTTACCACTGCATTAACGCCACATTACCACACCACCAAACTACAGATTTGGAGGTAAGGCAAAGGAAAATCCTCCAGCAGAATTCTGGAGGTAATTCCTCTGCCTTACTGCCCTAAAATGGCCAAATCGGTGGTATTACTGATGGTGATAATACCGCCGAAATCCCCATGGAGTCCTGCAGACTCCAATTAATGGGGACTAACACTGTTTACCACAACGTGTAATCTGGGGTAATTCCACCAGACCAAATGGTGGTAACAGTAATGCCGTTTGGTGGTATCTCAGCAAATTTACCACCGATATACCACCAAACTCGAAATTGTATTGTATTTTATTGTCTATTTATAAAGCGCCTATACACAGGTGTTTCAAAGTGCTCAAGGAGGGTGGGAACATGGTGAAAAAAACAAGAGTCGCTCAGAGCCCTTGAAATTCTGAGACGATAATAGTCTGCACAGGCAGACTAAGTGCGTAAAATACATTTAACCGTTTGAGACACAGCAAATAGGCCTGACAGCGATTCTGCAGTTTTACCAGTGCAATTAAGGGGTAAGACAAGGGAGAACAGACATACGATCTTCAGGCATGGTGCATATGGATCGTGCAAATGCACAGACGGTCACAGGGAGGGGGAGGTCCAAGTGCACTCGGTCGGTGGAGACTGAGGTAAGTGCAGAGAGAGACACTCTCTTGGGTTATTTCTCAAGTGCAGAGAGTGTGGGTGGGGTGTAGGGCCCTGAAGCAAGTTCATAAGAGGACTGGCGGGGGGGCAGGGACCTGTGAGACTCTGAAGTACACCAGACGGCCGGTCGGCATGCAGTAGGAAGAGGAGGGAGAGAGGAAAAGAACAGAGACTAGGTTGGCAGGGTAGAGGGAGGGAGAAGGAAGAGCAGAAGAGGAAGGTCTTGAGGAGTTTCCAGAACTTAAGAAGATCAGGCTCAAGACGGAGGGGGGCAGCGAGGCTAAGGATCTGCCTCCAAATCTCTGCTTGGAGAACCGGCTCACTCGCAAAAGGTTGGAGGTAGATGAGCGGAGGGCTCGAGAGGGACATTATTTAGGAAGGCAACGTTGAAGGTAAGAAGGTCCCAGGCCCAGAAAGCCTTGTGAACAATGCAGAGGGTCTTGAACTTGATCCTTGCAGCCACGGGGAGCCAGTGAAGGGATTTCAGTGCCGGAGAGATGCAGTCCCTGGGCTTGAGGTCAAGTATAAGTCTTGCGGTTCTGTTCCGGATGAGTTGCAGAGGGCGCAGGGCAGAAGAAGGGAGGTTGAGGAAGAGGCTGTTGCAATAGTCCAGCCTAGAGAGAACCAGGGCTCTGGAGACAGTGAGCCTCTGGGGGAAACTGAGAAAAGGTAGAGTACCTCTTAGGAGGTGTAGCTGATAGTTTGACTTTTTAGAGATGTCCAAAATGTGAGTGGCGAAGGAGAGAGTGGAGTCAAAAATGACCCCAAGGTTTTTTGCCTCGCAGGTGGGTGCGGGGGCGCAGGGCCAAGGGAGGCCGGCCAGAGTGAAAGTGTGAAAGCGGGGGCAGGGGTCCCAATGCGAACGATCTCAGTCTTACTGGCGTTGCGACAGAGGTTGTTTGCAGCACACCATGACTGAATAGCGGACAGACAGTCAGATATAAGCGAGGAGGAGGAGGCGACTGAGGGTAGCCTGAAAGATAGTTGCGTGTCATCCGCGTAACACTGGGAGTTAGAGGTGAAAGTGGTAATCACACGTACCAGGGCAGCCATATAGATGTTGAAGAACCAGGGGGAAAGGTTAGATCCCTGGGGAACGCCACAGGTTGAGAGCGCTATAATCCAGAGAAAGGCTCTGAGTTCCACCTGGGATGGGCGGTCAGAGAGAAAGGAGGTTAACCACGCCAGAGCCTGACCTGTGATTGCCAGGGTGTCACAGAGATGTGCGATCAGGATCTTGTGGTTAACCGTGTCAAAGGCAGAGGAGAGGTCAAGGAGAATGAGGACAGAGGGAGAGTTAGTGTCAAGATTTGAGAGCAGGTCTTCACAGTTGTTCAGAAGAGCAGATTCCGTGCCTCTGGATGCTCTAAAGCCAGACTAATGGTCATCGAAGCAACCAATAGATTCAGTGTGGCGGGTCAGCTGAGAGATAGCCAACTTCTCCAGGAGTTTGCCCAGGAAAGGAGTGATGGAGATAAGGCAGTAGTTTGCTGGAATGAAGGGGTCAGCAGGGTTCTTTTTTAACAGAGGGTGCACAAGAGAGTGCTTAAGGGCAGTTGGGAAAACTCCAGTGGAAAAGGAGAGATGCAGAGATCAGCCAAGGCTGGGGCGAGGGAGTCAATATTGTCCTTAATGATTTTAGAGGGGCAGGGGTCCACCTGTTTGGAGGAAGCCTTCATAGATTGGACTTGTCTGGTGACCTCATCAGGTGTGAAAGGTGAGAGAGAAGAGAGGGTAAGTGAAGGGGGCAAGGGAGGCTCCAGTGTTGGTGTATGCTGTGGTGTGGAAGGGAGGGTGGAATGGATGTCTTAGGTTTTAGTGGTGAAATGTGTAGCCAGGGCCAAGCAAAGGTCCTTAGTGGGTGTGACAGAAGAAGAGGCTGCTGCAGGATTGGCCAGTTCCTAACAGACTTTGAAAAGTTTGGCCGTGTGGTTTGATGACGCGGAGATGCAGGCTTGAATAAAGACTTTTTTTTGGAGCGGATACAGAGTCGATATGGCCTGTGACGGAGGCGGCAGGCCAGTTTGTCAGATGGTTCGACCGACGCGTTCCATTTCCACTCAGTTGCCTTACACTTGCGTTTAAGGGCAGCCAGGTCGGAGGTGTACCAAGAGTTGCTCTTTTTGGAAGGCTTCAGTCGGACCCTAATGACAGGGGCAAGAGTATCAAGAGTGTTGGAGATTGAGAGATTGAGGTTAGCGAGGGCTGTGTCACCATCGGAGTCAGCTGACGGGATGGATGGAGGAGAGTAGGTGGAGGCAAAGGCAGCCACTGTCACTTTTTTCATGGGTCTGGCGACCCTGAAGCCGAGTGGTGTGCCGGGTGTGTTGCTGCAAGAAGAGAGGAGAGCTTCAGGTGTGTAGAAAGAAGAGAGTTGTCAGTCCAAGAGAGGGCGGTAGTGAGAGGGATAGAGAGAGGGATGTCAGTAGAGATGAGAGCATCCAAGGTGTGCAACCATGAGGAATGCAGGGCAGGCACTGTAAGGGGTTTCTCCTCCCAGCAGCACTGGTTTAACACGTCAATACAAGGAGTTAATATACGACAGCTCTGACGGGCCGTTAAGTCCACTGCACTTTTTCCCTTTAAAAACATAGCATTTCTTAGAATCTATCACCACTTTTCTAGTTTAATCAAAGTGTAAGAAAACGTTCTTAAATTGGAAAAGAGTCAGTTTTTAAAGAAATGTTTGCAATGCCACTGGAGCACATGTTTCCCCCAGAACAGGAGATTTTACCAGCTTTTGCTGCTGGGAAGCATGAGATCTCCCCTCCAATACTTCCACCCACTTCAGAATGGTGGTGCTGGAAACTGGAGGAGAGAATGGGCCTCATTCCGAGTATGGCGGTAAGGGATACCGGGCACCGTTAACGAGACTGGTGCCGGTAATCCCTTACCGCCATACTCCGAGTTCCCTTTGCGCCCTCGTCCTTAACGCCTGCTTTTAGCAATTTGGAAATTTGGAAGGGGAATCAGCAACATCCGTGGCAGACCCACACTTTGTAGTCACACATCATTTGCACAATAAAGTGACACAAAATAAAGAAGCTAAAAATTAGGCAAATCTGTTTAAAGGCGGTGTGCAGTGTTAAGTGAATTCCTCTCTAGAGTCTAGACAGTGCTCTGAAGCAGCTCTACTAATCACGGCACTTTAAAACACACCAATAGGATCAGCGGACCGGCCCCACGCTTCGTTATCTTGCCGGCGGCCTCCGCGGACGAGCAGAGAGCTTCAGCAGTGTGAGGAGACTTAATGACCTGAGGCTGCGTATCCCGCCCACCAGCTTCGGAGAACTCTGCTCCCGGAAGAGTAAGGTGGAGCAGCCGGTGGCGGATCCGGGCACGGATTGCGGAGTACCACACAAAATTCGCCGCATCCCCCCCCCCCCGGACCGCTATCGGTGAGCCCAATAATCGTCCGGGCCGTCGCTGGAGCGTGCCTGGGCCCCTCCTCCTCCTCCTCCTTCCCCCTCAAGCCACTGATCCTGACACCAGCAGGCCCCCAAGAGGAGCCCACCCAGACCGCCACAGGATCCCAGGAACCAGCAGCATCAGCCACATAGGCCCGGGCCGACGCGGGTGCGTGCCTGGGTCCTCCTGACTGTTGTGTGGGGGTCTAGTTGTTTGGGTAACGTGAGCGCCGTGACTGTGTCATGACGCTCACGTGCTCCTTTAATAAAAGGGGCTCTGCTGGCCCTGCGAGGGCAGAGCAGCAGAGCCCCAGGAAGTGGCAACTCGTGTCTGTGATTATTGGGGTTGTGGGCCTGCCACGTGGACGTGGCCTGTTGTATACCACGGCCCGAGTGCACTCGGAGCTGTGGCTGTGGAACCTGGGGGTGACACCCCCACATTGTGAGTCTTGCGCCCGGTGACACCGGGCACCGTAGGGTGCTCCCCTGCTCAAGGTTCGCCGGCTGCTACCGGGCGCACCTCTCGTGTCGGGTGATCCCGACACCATCAGTGGGCTGCCCCGGAGCCAGGAGGCAGCCCACAACACTGGCGACGAAGGTCGCGCCCGCGAGCTGGTGTGATCGATGTGCGGAAGAACGGACCCGCGCACACGGTCGCAATCGGCGGCCGTGTGGGAAAGGGACGAGGTGACCGCAGGATTGCGGGTGGCCCCGGGACCTGTTGCGGTCCTCCTGCGCTGGTCGCCTGGTGTCCGCGGCATGGGCTGGGGGGGGCCCGGACCGCAGACGGAGAAAAAAAATATATATATAAAGGGGGCGTGGCCTAGAGCTCCGGCCCGCGACTCGTGTGCGGGCCTCGTCGGAAGGCCTGTTTTCCTCCCCAGGCACCAACGGGGAAAAGCGGGAGGGGGCGTGGCCTACCTGCAGCCCCACAGACAAAGAAAAGTGGCGGGGCCAGGTCCCTGTTTAGTTTACGGAGCCTGAAAGAGGACTCCCCACGGCCGGGCCGCCGTGGTGGACGGCCTAATTGCAAGTAATAAGGAAAGCCCTTCCACATATGTGCCCACAGGTATAACACTTCAAGTGTGGGCCTCGTGACTGGCTGGGCTGCCCCAGGGAGAGAGAGAAAAAGAAGAAAGGAGGATGATTTTCTCGTCTGGGTGGCTGGCGAAACGGCCCAGAAAGGAGGCACAGTTTCCAGTGGCCCACGGCTGCCTCCCCCAGTCATCAACGGGAGCAGCCATCTCCCACATCGCCCAATCTGGCCAGGCAACTCGGAGAAGGGGTAGCGGCTCCATCTGGAGTGCTCGTGCGCCCCGGGGAAGCAGATGCGAGACAGCACTGCTAATGACACCAATGGGGTGCATTTCTGTCCCTGACCAGTGAACACGTCCAGGACACCCCATGCTGACACCCCAGCCATAAGCCCCAGAGCAGGCGGACGCCTACAACGAATCTCCTCAAAGGGGGTCAAGCTACCCACAGTCCAGCTACGGCAGGCATCCATAAACACTGGTGACTGCATTCGGCATACCCAACGGCATTCAGCATGTCAGACGACGAGGGGACATGCAGGGGTCAGCTGGCACCAATAGCCCATTTCGATATCATGGGTGCGCCTGCAAGTCTGGGGGCCAGATGGGCGGCCTGGGTGAAGAACCTGGAACTATACTTTGCCGCGGTGGAGATCAAGGATGCAGCCAAGCGCCCGACGCTCCTGTACTCCGCCGGACTGGCTGTTCAGAGGCTGTTTAAGACACTAAGGCCAGCGGATGAGTCCTACGGCGCTGCCATCACAGCCCTCAATGGGTACTTCCGACCCATGGTCAACCGGGACTACGAACGGTTCAGAATGAGGTGTGCCAGGCAGGAAGAAGGGGAGAGCCTTGATGCATTCCACGGCAAGTGGCGTGGCATTGCACTGTCCTGCGATCTGGGAAGCTTCGAGGAAGACGAGGTCAGAGCGCAGATCATCTACGGCTGCAGCTCCACCAAACTGCGCAAGCAGGTTCTGAGGGACCCAGCGCTGACCCTCGATCGAATACTGGAACTTGGCCGGGACCAGGAACTGGCGGAGGTGCGGGCCTCGGCCATGGACTCCTCTAGACACCACCTAAAGATGGAGGTCCCCATGCAGCGAGTGAAGATTGAGGAGGTGGCCGCTGTTGGCAGGTGGCCAGGAGGAAGAGTGATGAGGAGGGGAGACTGGCCGAAGAGAGACCCCAACGCCCCCATATGTCATCAGTGTGGGTAGGATCTTCCACACCCGCAGGACTGCCCGGCGATGGGACAAATCTGTGGAAGGTGCGGGAAAGGAGACCATTTCGCACGAGTGTGTCTCGCTCTAGCCCCAGCCGGCATGGCGGGGGCATCAGGGGGGAGTGAGGTGAAGGGGAGAAGGACCCCCAAGGTGGCGGCGGTCCAGGTGGCGGAGAGTCCCCAAGAAGCACCGTATGATATAGGGGAGGAGTACGAAGAGAATATATTCTTCTTGTCCTGCAGCGGCGCCGGGGGACAGTTTGATCCCGGGATTTTCTGAGTTGGAGGACCCCGTCATAGGGCCCCATGGTGTGGGGACTGGAATACACCTGTTTGTTTTGCGGTGTCAAAAATGTTTGAGTAGCGGTTAGGTGGTGCGCGGACTGGAATGCACCAAATGTTTGTGGTGGGTTTTGTTTGATTTTGTTTGGTTATAATAAAGGAGGGATGTTGTGTGGGGGTCTAGTTGTTTGGGTAACGTGAGCGCCGTGACTGTGTCATGACGCTCACGTGCTCCTTTAATAAAAGGGGCTCTGCTGGCCCTGCGAGGGCAGAGCAGCAGAGCCCCAGGAAGTGGCAACTCGTGTCTGTGATTATTGGGGTTGTGGGCCTGCCACGTGGACGTGGCCTGTTGTATTCCACGGCCCGAGTGCACTCGGAGCCATGGCTGTGGAACCTGGGGGCGATACCCCCACATTGTGAGTCTTGCGCCCGGTGACACCGGGCGTCGTAGGGTGCTCCCCTGCTCAAGGTTCGCGGCTGCTACCCGGCGCACCTCTCGTGTCGGGTGATCCCAACACCATCAGTGGGCTGCCCCGGAGCCAGGAGGCAGCCCACAACACTGGCCCGCTGCAGCCCCCCGCAGACGTGCCCCCCACTGCCTTAATTGCTCGGAGTGGGGAGAGGACGCGGCAGAAAGGAGAGAGCCAGGTGAGAGGGACCGGAGAGACGGAGTGAGGCGAGTGGGCAGCGGGGCCTCCCACCCCTGCGCATACTTGGCTCTGAGAGGGGGAATCAGTGTGAGGGCAGAGGAGATAGGCGCAGGAGACAGCGCCCTTTGCCCCAGGGATCCCAAAGCAGCGCAACAGGCCCCATCTGGCAACTACAGAGCAGACGGCATACCCGCAGAAGGCCCTGTAGGGCATACCACGGCCCCTGCTGACAGAGGAATGCTGGGCAGTCCCTCGACAGCTGTGCAGGTGCAGCAACGCTGTTGGGGGAAATTATCTTGGAAATGAAACCGCATGTGAGATAGGAAAATCGGGTGCCCACAAACACAGAGGGGTATATGTCCAGACCCCATTCCTAATCACTCAAGCAAGAAGCGGCGCAGCAGGTGTTCAAGAGGGACGAAGGTGAAGCACTGAGTGGGATGGAGACCAGCACCTTCAGTGCATGAGCTGGGAACTGGGTCGCAGGAGAAGGGAACTGGGGCCACATCATTGTAAAGTGCAGAAGCGGCTTGCTGGCTGACCATGACCCCCCATACTGTGCCCAGAGATAATAAGTTATAGACACTGCAAGCTGGTGTACGGGAGGACTGCTGCACTGACAGATTTAACATATACATTCTGCAAGCATCCTGTGCCTCGACAAAGCTGCGTTGTTCACCTGTTGGTCCAGGGGGGGTCCTGACCCAGACCCATTGATTGGAGAAGCTGCAGCCACTAAATACCGCTAGCCCCCTGCAATCTATGAGCCCAGCCCATCCAGTACATATAATCAGTGAGTTTTCGGCTGCTGCTAGTGCTGGGATGGTGAGCGGAACGCAGTGTTTGTGACCTACAGCTGTCCCTCACCTGTAGCACAGTGTGCGGTCTGAAGAGATCCCCCCCCCCCGCACTCTGAAATGACTGCGCTGGTGGGCGGGAGGAAAACCTATCCAAACCGACTGAAACCCATTACAGCTACGATCTGCAACCTACTCTTAGCAATCACATAGTCTTACTGCCTGTGGCCTGTAGGACTCCTTCTATCCCTATCACTCTTTATGTTACGGGAATTTCATAGCGAGACCTGCCGCTATTCCACGCGGTCAAAGAGACATATGAATCAAAGCACAAGCCCAATATTGTTTAAAACTGAGTCGAGTCCGGCCCCCATTAGCATCCAAGTTCCGGGGAATCGCTCAGAACACTCTCTTACCACCAGCAGCCGGGAATCTCACCAGAACAACACAGAAGCGGCGTTCCACTGCTCCTCCTGTAAGGTTGGCGCCACCTGACTGACCGAAACCCCCCCGTCCTTAACGGCACGCATCATAGGCAAATCTGCATAGTCCCCCAATCTGTCCGAGTACCCCCTCCCCGTACTACTGGCACTCCAGGCGGACCTGTCGAGCGCTAGCGGTCAGTGGGGAATCTGTGGAGGTGAATTCCTGCAGCTATGCGACTTCAAGGACAATCGGTAAGACGCGCTTAGCGAGTGTATAGCTGCGCTCCGGCGACCAAAGCAGTCAGCCCTGATGCCAGGGGTCAGAGGTAGATCTGGACAGTCAAAACCAAGAATCCAAGCCAAAACTCAAGTGGGCCAAATTGAAAAGTGCTGGGGTCAGAGTCGACGAGAGGAGAGTCAGTCGCCCACCCTTGCTGGTTGAACGTACAGTAGAAACAACTCCACCCACAATGTCGTCAGATAAGAAGGAACTTCTGAACTGTCTCAAAGGGATGGAAGCCCGCCTGACGAACTCGTTCCACAACCAGCTGGAAAAGATGAAAGAAGAATTGAAATCCTCCCTCCAGGAAGTAAGCAGAGAAATGACGGACCTGGGAAACAGAGTAGATATAGTCGAAAATGGCCTATCAGCCGTGGCAGAAGAATCTAACCAGAATAGTGTCCTCCTGGAACAGCTGGCCAGCGCAACATCCAATTTAGAACTACAAGCAGAAGACCTTGAAAACCGCTCAAGAAGGTCCAACATTAGGGTCAAAGGCCTCCCCGAAACGATCCAAGACTGTGACCTTAAAGATACAATGCAACTGTGCTTCAGCAGTCTTCTGCCGGAAACTCAATCAGACCAAATTGGCTTTGATCGTATTCACCGGGTAGGCCAAAAACGGAATGACCCTGGTGCAAGACCCAGAGATGTACTAATAGCGGTAACGTTTTACTGTCAGAAAGAAGAAATACTGAGGGCTGCAAGATTCCACAATGACCTCACAATCAATAGCTCCCACATCCAACTGTACCAAGACCGGCACTTATCATGCTTCGCAAAAGAAGAATGATGCAGCCAATTACAAAAGTACTACAAGCAAAACAGATACGATACAGATGGACTCACCATTTCGGCCTCTCATTTACGTGGGAGGGCAAACAGCAGAAGATCACTACTTGTGAGGAGGGCGGTGCAATCCTGCAGCTAGAAGAAATCCAAGATCAACCGATGGCCCGAATACGTCCCAATTCCCAAGACACAGCGAGTAAACCATGGGAATGGTCAATTGAGAAAAAGCGTAAATCTAAAAAAACAGAGAAGGCTAAAATCCAGCAACAGAGCCAGGAATGACAAGTTGTGGAAGGAAGCCTGCAGAGGCGGCTAAACGGGGAACGAATAACAGCAGTACAACGATGGAGGCCTACAACACATCAAAACATATGAAATCTACACAGAGGAGAGGGAACTGCACACCTAGAAGGTGGGAGCTGAGAGGGAGAACTGGTAGGCGGCGAGAAGAGCAAAACGAATCAAGAACTACAGCAACAGCACGAACCCGAGCCCTAGGGCACCAAAAAGTAAACGTGGAAAACACAGACGTAGCCCAATCCAAGCCTATACCAGCGCAACCCCTCCTATACCAAAATGGCTGAGTCAAGAGTCATATCTCTGAATGTACAGGGCCTGAACTCACCAATAAAACGCCGGGCGATACTAGACAGGCTGAAATCAATGCAGACAGCGATTGGGCTCCTGCAGGAGACACATCTCCTCCCCAAAGACGAAAAGCGCATGGCCAGTCAGTGTTTTCCACAACAATACTTCGCTTCAAGTGGTGAGAAAAAAAGAGGAGTGGCCATACTAAGTAGGAAAGCACTCAACTTTAAAAAACTACAAACTCACAAAGACAAAGAGGGCAGATACTTGGGGCTCAAAGGGCTGATAAAAGGGAAATTGTACACAATCATAGCAATTTATGCTCCAAATAGTCGTCAAGATGTGTTCATAACCGATCTGCTGGACAGTCTTGGCAGCTGGTGTGAGGGCCAACTGATAGTGGGTGGAGACTTCAACTGTGTTATAGACCCGATGCTGGATAAGACTCTTCCCCCAACAACCACTGATCAGAATAACAGACAAGCTCTGGGTCGGTTCTACAGAGAATTAGGAGTGATTGAAACCTGGCGATTTTTCCATGGAGACCGGAGAGAGTACACCCAGTACTCAGCTGTTCACCTTGGTTATTCCAGGATAGATATGATCCTAGTATCCACAACATTAGTTCCGCAAATAACGGAAGTAGAAATTGGTGTGGAATATCACTCAGACCATGCACCAGTGATGGTGGGTGTGGACTGGGGGGTGGAAGGAAACAGTGTTAAACCACCTTGGAGATTAAATGAAATCCTCCTAAAAGACATTGCACTAAGAACCTATATGGAGACCGCCATCAACAACTACTTTAAAGAAAACGATAACGGGGAAACGGCCTTGGGGGTAATATGGAACGCAGGAAAATCAGTGATCAGGGGAGAATTCATGTCACAAGCCGCAGTATACCACCGCGAAAGAGCACTAGTGACAAACCAACTAGAAAAAGAGGTGAAAGCTGCAGAAGCCCAACATAAGACTCGAGGCTCTAGGAAATCCTTAAGAGCACTACGGAAAATCAGAGCTCAACTAGAGAACCACACGGCGGACCGGGTGGCTCAGTCACTAATAAAAACAAAACAATCCTACTACATACATGGGGGCAAGGCTAAGCGATTCCTGGCAGCAAAACTGAGAAAACAAAAAACCCGGAACTACATAGTGCAGCTAAATGACTCCCATGGGAAATCCCACACGGCAGAGCTGGACAAGAAGGAAATAATGAAACGATTTCACATGGAACTATTAAAGGGGGAACATCTAGACCCAGACCATCAACTCGCCTATATCAACTCTCTCCAGCTGGCCCAAATTACAGAGAAAAACAGAATCAATCTTGGGAAACCGATTACTGCCCAAGAAATCAGTGGCGCTATCACAGCACTACCAGCAAATAAGACGCCAGGTCCGGACGGTTTTGGCAATGGCTATTACAAGACATTCCGTACACAACTGCTAGGCCCGCTGTCAAAACTATTCAACACAATTAGAGAAGAGGGGAAGGTCATGCAAGATATGGGGAAGTCCATAACTATACTACCGCTAAAGCCAGGCAAAGATCCCAAAAATTGTGCAAGCTACCAGCCTATACCACTGCTGAACACGGATGTAAAAATCTACATGAAAATTTTAGCAACTCGTCTAATGGAAATCCTTCCAAACATAATACAGGATGATCAAGCAGGGTTCATCGCAGACAGACGTACACAAGACAACGTCAGAAGGGCAGTAGACGTCATTGATGCTGGGCGACGTACACAACAATCATTTGCTGTAGCAGCCCTGGATGCCACCCGAGCCTTTGACAGCATGGACTGGGGCTATCTGAGCTTGATTTTGTAGCGGTTTGGTTGCGTCCAGAATTTACAAAAATGGTGCTCGCCCCTACCAGCATCCATCGACAAGTTTCAGGATCAATGGTCAGGGCACAGAATTCGTGGAGATCGGAAGGGGCGCACGACAGGGCTGCCCTCTCTCCCCTCTAATTTTCGCAATGGCAATGGAACCATGTGCTATGCAGATCCGCCAGGACGTCAGTATCAAGGGAGTTACAATAGGTCAGGAAACCCACAAAATAGCCCTATATGCGGATGACATCATGCCCTTCATGGGAGACCCAAAAAATACAATGCCCAGAGCTATGGCCCAGTTGGAGGAATTCAGACGAGTCTCGGGGTTCTCCATAAATTTCTCCAAATCGAAAGCTATGAACATAACGGCAAAGAGAGAAGATATCGAGACATTGGCGAGATCATTCCCGATGAGCTGGGTTGAAAGAAAACTGGAATATCTAGGAATTCACCTTGCCAGCGATCCGCACAAATTATATCAGACAAACATAACGCCGCTGTGGAAACAACTACAGGAAGACTTGCGCAGATGGGACTCACAGGAGCTGTCATGGTTCGCCCGCATCACAGCGGTCAAAATGACCATTCTCCCCCGCCTCCTCTATGTAGTAAGCTCACTGCCAGTGCCAATACCACCAGCCAAGATCCGAGAACTGCAAGATGCGATATTCAAATTCATATGGCATAATAAGAAACCTAGAATCCAGAAACGAATCCTAATGCGCTCCCCTCATCTGGGCGGTCTTGGAGTTCCAGCTATGGATAGATACATTATGGCGGCACAACTAGCACCAATGCTGCGATGGGTGAAACCAGAGGATCATAAAGGATGGTGCAGAAATCGAACAATCAGTCCATATACGCCACTGATGGGCAACCCAGACTTCACACCGGGTCGCCAGCGGGGATACTGGGTGGGCTGGTCAGGGGCAGAAACGATGCACCTGAAAGACATGTACAAAGACGGCGCTCCATTGCTCTTCACAGATTGCCAGTTAAAATTCAATATAGGGGAAAAGGAACACTATAGATATGCGCAAATCAGGCACTGGATTACCCACCCAACGGTGAAGAAGGCGGGCATGAGGACGCCATCAGGCCTAGAACTGTCGCTTCAAGAAGGCAATACGGCAAAGGGGGTCTCTAGACTCTACAAACTCCTCTCCAATGACCAGCCAACCAACCATCTCGCATACAAAATGAATTGGGAGAGAGATATGCAAGAGTCACTAACGGAGGAGGAATGGTACCAAATATGGGCACGTGAACACAGCACTTCCAGATGCACCACAATAAAGGAATCTGCGTACAAACTGTGCCTCAGATGGTATATGTCCCCGAACCGCATTCACAAAATTGCAAAGTCTTACTCACCAAACTGTTGGACAACTGCAGTGAGAAGGGAGATCTGTTCCACATGTGGTGGACGTGCCCTAAAGCAGTTGCCTACTGGAAGGAAATACTAAGCTACATAAAAGACATCTCTGGGGTGGATCTACCGAGATCTCCGAAGACAATCCTCTTAGGAGTCCCTATAGAAGGGAAATACGCAATGTCAGGAGCGACAGTTAAACTCATCACCCATCTACTATCAGCAGCTAGAATGACTCTTGCACAAAATTGGAAAAACAAAGAAGGTCCAATCTCAGCATGCTGGTGGGTTAAGATCTGGGGGGTGATGGCTATGGAGAAGATATGCGCCATCAGCACCGACAAATACCTAAGATTCCTAACTATATGGAATCCATTTCATGAACATGTACGGGACAGAGAAGCCTATTTCTTCAAACCCCGCCTGCTCCGAAACACACATGTAACCTGAACTCTCTCAAAAACAAAGATAAAGAGTCGCTCTGGTTAAGAAGGGGAAGAAAACTGTAAAAGCCTAGAATCTGAAATGTAAAATAATACTTATAGTAGGGGGGTAGAGGATTGTATAGAGGTGGGGTGGGTTAATAAATAGAAATGGGGGTAAGGGAGGAGGGATGAGGGAGGGAAGGAGAGAATTGGGGAATCTCAGGAAGTAATGTGAACTATAACGTTCTGTAAGACAAGAACATGAGTAAAATGTAGAGCATAAGAGTTTAATGTGCTCAAAAGCTATGCTGAAATAGCTTATATGCCTTCGAACCAAAAATAGACATGGAAGCTAGACCGAAATGGTAATGTCAGACTGAGAAACAGCCTTAGAATGGACTGTCACTAAGACACAACTCGGTCCTATATAACATATGTAAGTGAAATTGATTTTGTACATATAAAGTTGGTAAAAAGCACAATTTCTTTTCGAAACAATACCAAAAGAGCATGGCCTAAGGACAAATGATGGATTTACTCATTTACGAAAGCTATTTAACTTGTAATGGAGGGTGAAGCGTGGCCAATTTCGAACTAAGCCCTGGTGGTAATTAATTGAGTTGAACAGAGTTGTCATTTACAATGCCTTCAGAGGTATTCCGAGTTTATTAACGCTTCAGTAAAACATTGACAGGGAGATGAAGCAGGGAAGGCAATTGTATTGTAAAGTTTCACAACGGGAACCTTAAGTTAGAACCCATTGTTGCGGGCAAAATACTTCCCGAATATACCCCCATATGTTGCATATTCGATCTCAAGTTAAGTCGGACTTTGTAATAAGGTTGTTAAACGTAGTGGGGGGGAAGGTTGATTATTGTTTAATAACTGTTCAATGGCTTTAGGAGATGACCTACTGTTACGCTTATTCTTGTTGAGTGAACTTAGGAGGAACTTTATCGAACTGTTTTATCATTACTGCTCTATGTGTTATAAATTGAAAATCTAATAAAATATTTGTTTTAAAAAAAAAACACACCAAAAAAGAATACATTTTGCGAAATTCCAATGTTAATGTTAATGTTAAAGGACATTTGTACCGCGCACTATCACCACCGGAGTGGTCCCCCGGCGCTCTGGCGGCTCTGAAAGAGGGAGGGAGGGTGAGTTAGTGGGTGGAGGCTGGAAAAGTGCAAGAGTGCGGTGATGTGCTGTTGGCAGCCTCAGCCCTGTGGGTCCGTCGGCTGGGCCTGGGGTGTATGCGGCCGGTAGTCTTCGTGTACTGATGTGCGAGTCTATGTGTGTTTATTGTTTTGTTGTTGCAGTGTAGTGAAGTTTGTGCGGTTTGTTGTGCTGGAGGTTTGTGGTTGTGTTTGGTTTGGAGTTTGAGAGGTGTATGCAGAGGAGGAAAATTGTTAGTGGTATTGGTTAGTTGGTATCTCTGTCCTGAATTGACCAGTTGGGCTTGTGTAACCTTGGGTACCCTGTGCCTCTGAAGGTTCTTGCCCTTTTTGCATTCGAGGCCCCTTGAGCATCTCGCTGTCTCCTCCGCCCGTTCCGTTAACAACCTTGCATGTTCCTCACCCCCACCCACATGGCTAGGGCACCTGCCAGTGTCCATACCTCAGTTAGTGTGGTGATTGATGGTATCTCGCCAGTTCCACAACCCAGTGGTACCCAGTTGAAGCTATACAGGCGGGTGGTGGATGGTAAGGATTGGTTGGGATGTTACCTACGTCTCCATGGGTAGCGTTGTGAACCACTCTGTCCAGCGTCACCCCTCCCGGTGCCCTGAGTGCTTCTCAGTCGGTTCTGGGAGCCTGTCAGTGTCCTTTCCTGTTTAGTCTTTTGTCTTACTGTTGTTTCGGTTTTAGTCTCTGGTATTGAAGAGCCAGGTTTTTAGTAATTTTCTGAATTTAAGGTGATCTTTGGTGTTCCTTATTTCTTTTGGGATGTTGTTCCAGGTTTTTGCGGCTAAGTGGTAGAAGGCGGTGCCTCCGAGTTTTTTCTTGATGTAAGGTTTTAGTTCCAGGCAAATTTCGTTGGTTGACCTGAGGGGTCTCGTTGGTTTGTAGATTGTTATTTTCTTTTGTAGGATTCTGCTCCTTGTCCGTAGATTGCCCTGTGCTTTATGCACATTGTTTTGAAGGTAATACGGTGTTTCACTGGGAGCCAGTGTAGTGTTTTTAGGGTAGGGATGTGGAAAAATGTGCTTGAAAATATTGCTTGAAACTCCATTTCAAAGCTTTCTGGAGGGGGACAACCTCGACATTTTCCCCCTTACAGTTCTTGCCTACTCGCTGTAATCAGGGCTCTTTTCAAACATTTTCCAGGGCCACTTTTCGTTCCCAATCCCTGCTCTAATGTAGACACGCCCTTCCAGCTTGATAGGCATGTGCCACAGCCAGTAAAGACCTCACGCTCCTCCAGGGTGTATAAGGAAGGAGAAGAGACTGACACGCCCACTTCATGGTCTCTGCTGAGAAACGAAACTCTTTGCTTTTCACAGCTCCACAGGAACATGGCCACAGCCGCCCAGCTCCAGAGCCTGAAGGAGGAGGCCACCTGCTCCATATGCCTGGAATACTTCACAGACCCGGTGTCTGCGGAGTGTGGACATGCCTTCTGCCTGTCCTGCATCACTCAGTGCTGGGAGGGACTGGAGACCGACTTCCCCTGCCCTCAGTGCAGAGAAACTTCCCAGAGCAAAACCCTCCGACCCTACAGGCAGCTGGGGAACATGGTGGAAATGTTAAAACAGCTTCACCTTCCCAAAGCGACCCCCCAGGAGGAGAATCTGTGCGCAGAACATGAAGAGAAACTGAAACTGTTCTGCGAGGATGACCAGAGACCCATCTGTGTGGTATGCAGCATGTCACGTGATCACAAGCCCCACACAGTGCTTCCCATCCAAGAAGCAGCCCAAGAGTACAAGGTATGTGTGCTATGGGGACATGGGCGTGTTCTCACACACTACTCCCCATTTCAGAGGCTGCCCAGGAGTGGAAGGTATGTGTGCTGTGCTGTACACCAGGGACATGGGTGACTACGCCATACAGTGCTCCCCATTCCAGAGGCTGGATGTGTGCTCTAGACCAGGGACGCAGGTGGGTTTTCTGCATAGAGTGCCCCCTATTTCTGAGCTGCCCAGGAGTACAAGGTTTATATATGCTATAGGGACAGGCGGAGATGGGGAGGGCAGGGTTTCCCACACAGTGCTCCCCATTCTATCTGCCCAGGAGTACAAGGGTGTGTGCTGTAGGTCTGGGATATGGGTGGGTTCTCACACAGTGCTATTCATTTCTGAGGCTGCCCAGGAGTATGTAGAAGGCACACTATAGCTCTGTGGAGAAAGGAGGGCCTACACAATGGTTCCCACTCCAGCCACGAGTGTCCAGGATTACACAGTATGTGTGCTGTATGTAGGTCGAGGAGAATAGTGGGGCTCAGCCTCCCAGAGGAAGAGGGGCATCGTTGTGGATATGATGGCACTCATTATAACCACAGTGAACCCCTTAAGGAGGAGGTCCAGCACGTGCCGCCCACACAGGATGTCCAATAAAGAAGGGCCGAGAGCACACACAGGGTGAGTGAATTGACTGGAGGCAAAAGGCACCCTCCTTGCACCCTCATAAGGGTGTCCAGGTGCACAAGTAGAGTATGTAAAAGGCCAGGAATCAAAGAGTCTGTCTAAAAAAACAACAGTGTGCGTTAGACGGGTCTGTGATCTTAGGGTGCACCCTGTATATCCAATATAGGAGACTGCCTAAGGGCACACTCTGTATATTATGTGAAGGGCCAAGGGCCATAAAGTTCACAACTTGTGTCGTCTACAGTAAGATACTCAAGAGCACACAATGTGCACACTGCAAGCTTGGGACCAAAGGGTTGTCACATAATAAGGCTGACTAAATGTACAAGATGTATATGACCAGATAGGAACCACATGTGCCACGATGCTTCCCAAGAGTACAAATGATGTATGTTACATGTCATGAGAGCCTAAATCTCATAGTGAGTGGAGGCTGCCACAGAGTGTTTATGCGGCATGGCTTGGGACCCTAGATCTCATACTGCGTGGAAGCTACCACAGAATACAGGGGCTTATGTGGCATGTCCTGGGATCCTAACTCTCGGGCTTAGTGGAGGATGCCCAAGATTACATGGTGCATGTGTAGCATGTCTTGGGACCCTTAATCCCATACTGAACAGAATGTGCCACAGAATACAAGGGTGTATGTGGCATGTCTTGGGATCCTAACTCTCGGGCTTAGTGGAGGATGCCCAAGATCACATGGGCCATGTGTGGCATGTCTTTATGTGGCATGTCTTGGGATCCTAACTCTCGGTCTAAGTGGAGGCTGCCCAAGAGTACATGGGACATGTGTAGTATGTCTTGGAACCCTAATCTCATACTGAGTGCAAGCTGCCACAGAGCACAGAGGGTACATGTGGCATGTCTTGGGATTCTAAAACCCATGCTGAGTGGAGGCTGCCCAAGAGTACAATGTTGTATGTGGCATATCATGGGATCCCAAAGCTCATGCTGGGTGGAGGCTGCCCAAGATCACATGGGCCATGTGTAGTATGTCTTGAGACCCCAAATCCCATACTGAGTGGATGCTGCCACAGAGAACAGGGGGTTTATGTGGCATGTCTTGGGATCCTAACTCTCGGTCTAAGTGGAGGCTGCTCAAGAGTACATGGGGCAAGTGTAGCATGTCTTGGAACCCTAATCTCATACTGATTACAAGCTGCCACAGAGTGCAGAGGGTACATGTGGCATGTCGTGGGATTCTAAAAGCCATCCTGAGGGGACGCTGCCACAGAGTACAGGGGGTGTATGTGGCATGTCGTGGGATTCTAAGTCACCCGCTGTGGGGAGTCTACCAGTGACTTTGCGTGGCTTGTCTGAGTTCACAAGTCTAAAGCTATAGGTCCCCCCACACCACACTGGGTATCGTCCCACTGATCATTGACTTTAATGACCTGGATCCCAGAAACGGTGTGAAGTAGTGTGGAAATGGTGCATCGGGTATTATTTTGCCCCTTGGGTGTGCAGTGATGCATAACAGGAGAGCCTTCATCACCTGCCCTCTCAGGGAGGAGACAGTCCCAGAGGGCAGGGGCCCTGAGGTCTGTTCTGGTGTTCAGTGTACTGATAGTGCCTCGGGGGAGTTTTCATGTACAGGGACCCCCACCCCAATGTGTACCTGAGGCTGAGTGGGCCCCACCTGCTCTAGCACACATGACCTGTCCCATGGCAGTGAGGTGGGCAGGGCACCTGAAAGTGATGCGTGGGCACTGGTGGCCGGCAGTCTCGACTCTACCACATTTACTATAACAGCGGACAGGTGACACCTGTGAGGGAAGGTGACTGGTGCTTTAAACCAGGCAGAATCCGGGACTGACTCAAATAAAGGGAGATTGTTCCCGAGTGAACCCCTTAAATCTCACTTATTGTGACTGCAGACCCACTTCTTCACCTTTTCTGACTCCGGACCTCTTTCCCCACTGCTGGACTGCAGCCCCTCCGACCCCCACTTCATCCAATGGCGACCTCTCTGCTGATGGGCAAGGGGCCTGCCCTGGGGCACAGTCCCATCCCATGTGAGGCTGGTGCTGCTCTACGCCGGAGGAAGAATAGACATGTTCAGCAGCTGAGGTTGAATCCATCAGACATTTATTGATGAATTGTTCTGGGTGGAAGAAGCCAAGAGAGAAACACTTGGCACCAATATTGAGAAATTGCTGTACCATGGATACGGAAGATCGTTGGAAAACTTTGATATGTGGCGAAAAAACCAAGACGACTATCGCCTGGGTGTCAATGATGAAACTTATTATCCAGAACCTGTAACTAGAAATGGCCCCTACAGGAAGTTCGGAATAGCTCCACCTCACTGATGATGCCCAACAAGGCTGAAACACGTGTATGTGGTTGCTGTTGGTACTCTTGTTCAGAAGGGAATTGCCATAGCATTTCGGTGCTGGACTGGCCATGTGGGTGGTACAAAGACTGATATGCAAATGGGTATTTCCCATCTGTGAAAGGTACAGTGAGCTAAAGTGTGGCTGTGGACTGTGGACTCTCGAGTGGGTACCTTCCCAAAGAACAGGTCAATAGGCCGTGTTCGTTCTCGCAGAGGAGCACCTATCACTACATTTTGATTATTTCAAGGGCCTTAGGTCTAGTCACCCTAAGTTTCCCAGGGTCATCCAGACGTGGACCCCTTGCTCACTGTGCTCAGAGAGGCACAGCTCTGCCTCACTGATGATGCCCAACAAGGCTGAAACACGTGTATGGGGTTGCTGTTGGTACTCTTGTTCAGAGAGGAATTGCCATAGCATTTCGGTGCTGGACTGCCCATGTGGGTGGGACAAAGACTGATATGCAAATGGTTATTTCACCATCTGTGAAAGGTACAGTGAGCTAAAGTGTGGCTGCAGACTCTCAAGTGGGTACCTTCCCAAAGAACAGGTCAATGGGTCGTGTTTGTTCTCGCAGAAGAGCGCCTATGACTACATTTTGATTATGTCAATGGCCTTGGGTCTAGTCACCCTAAGTTTCCCAGTGTCATCCAGATATGGACCCCTTGCTCACTGTGCTCAGAGAGGCACAGCTCTGCCTCACTGATGATGCCCAACAAGGCTGAAACACGTGTTTGGGGTTGCTGTTGGTACTCTTGTTCAGAAAGGAATTGCCATAGCATTTTGGTGCTGGACTGCCCATGTGGGGGGGACAAAGACTGATATGCAAATGGATATTTCCGATCTGTGAAAGGTACAGTGAGCTAAAGTGTGGCTGCGGACTGTCGATTGGGTACTTTCCCAAAGAACAGGTCAATGGGCCGTGTTTGTTCTCGCAGAGGAGCGCCTTTGACTACATTTTGATTAGATTATCAAAGAGACGTGCAATAGTCATTTTAATCTAATAATACATGATAGGACCTGAATCAACCCAGGGTAAATGTAGGAACATTCTTTGAATGGGAGAGACATCTCAGAGACTTGTCTGGTACTTTAATACAGGATTTTCCAATGTTACTCGAGTTGTCTGGAAATGGCAAGTCTAGTTGGTAACAGCTTTACTATGTAACACTAGATCCTGTATGATACAATCTGTTGTTACATGTTAGTACCTGGGTCAGCCCAGAGTAGGGGAACACGCTTTGGATAACAACCATCTCAAGATTATTTTTTGCCATAGTGCGGGTTTTCCTGTGCCATATAAGTTGGCTATTAGTAGCAATGCTAGTTGACAACATCTTTGCTATTTGACACCAAACCCTGTAAAGTGCAATATGTATTGACACTGAGGGCGAGTTCACAAAGTAGGCCCAAAATTCGACAGATTTAATTGAGTAGTATTTGTAGACTAATGTCTCGTGTGTGCGCATATAAAGTGTGCTTAGTGTGGCACACTCAGTAAACAGGTGCTTAGATGTTTGCAAGTATTCACTTTTCTTACACACTTGATAGTATCTACCCTCCAAGGATATTTTCAATTGCGCCATGGATAAGACTGGTAATTTGTTTATACGAAGGCGCATCATAAGCCAGCCTACTGCTGGGTTGGGGCTCAATTTGATGTGAAGTTGAGGTCTTTTGTAACTGTGCACCACATCTGCCAGTCACGTCCAACATGGAGAGCAGCCTGTAGTTTTCCAGCCTGGTCCCATCTCCCTTTTTATAGACGGGGACGAGAACCGACTGCCTCCATGTGGACGGGATGGCACGCTCGTAGCATACTCTGTCACAAAGTGCCTTTAGCCATGGTCCCATCCCTCGGGATTGCTCTTAAATACCACATTTGCTAGCCCATTTGGACCAGGTGCCCTTGATGACTTCAGGTTATTAATTACCAGCAGTATTGCCTCATTAGAAATGTCCAGTGGCCATCATCCACTGAGGAGGCGCTACCTTCGGGTTCATCTTTGTTCCCAGGGGGCATAACCTTGTGCTCTCGCCCATGGGGTTTAGGTTTGACTTTTCTGTTACTCCCTCGGCGGCAGACAGCGCTTGCCATATGGATCGAGTATTTCCTCCACTAAGGACCCCGATCATGCGTTGCCATTGTATATTGAGCACAGAGTTCTTCCAGAGCCTCGACCACCGTCGATATCGGTTCTTGAGTTTGTTTATCTCACTATGTATCTGAGAAAAGACTTTCTCCGGTCTCTAACCTCTCTGCGCATATTGCATTTGGAATTATGAATTACACTTACAAAGCCAGACCTACTGGCTTTGCCAGTGCTTGATTCTTTTGTTGCATCTCACAATTACAGGCCATTTAAGTGTAAATCACTGTGAAATGCGTTCTTACCAAGGAAGTGGTGCTGGGAGCCTAGCGTACATTAGTGTCAGTAGCAGATGCACCGCCTGGCCTATAACTAGGGTGTGGGCCGATAATGCATGTTAATGCCCTCCCCCTGGATTGCATTGCAATAGCAGTTACTAGAGCAAACCATGGTTGATATTGAGGTTTCTGCGTAACCTTTACTCTCTGATCAGTGCACTGCATGTAACTTGGCATGTGACCTCACACATGACCTCACGTGTGCTGTGTGTCCTAAGCCTCGCTGCGGATGCCCCTGCTGAGGGTGCAAGTTCCGGGACCATAAACCTCCCACCGTAGGAGGGTCTGCTGAGGAGAACTAGGTGTGTTTGTGCCAGGGCAAGGATCTCAAATCAGGTTACATATGTGTCGGGGGTAGTGTAAACCGTCATATTTAATGGCGGAAAGTATATGAGGATTGATGATTTTAAGACCTCTATGGACAGAGTGTCTTCCAAGATGGATGAACTATGGATTGTAAACCAGTCTATGGGGGCAACTGGGAGTCTGAGGCAGCATACATTATAGGCTGTCCATTAGCCTACGGGAGCAGCTGGGAGTCTGAGGGAGCATACATTATAGACTGTCCATTGGCCTACGGGAGCAGCTGGGAGTCTGAGGGAGCATACATTCTATACTGTCCATTAGCCTATGGGAGCAGATGGGAGTCTGAGGCAGCATACATTCTATACTGTCCATTAGCCTATGGGAGCAGATGGGAGTCTGAGGCAGCATTCTCTATAGACTGTCCATTAGCCTATGGGAGCAGGTGGAAGTCTGCAGGAGCATACATTATAGACTGTCCATTAGCCTATGGGAGCAGCTGGGAATCTGAGGGAGCATTCTTTATAGACTGTCCATTAGCATATGGGAGCAGCTAGGCGTCTGAGTGAGCATTCTTTATAGCGTGTACATTAGCCTATGGGAGCAGCTGAGAGTCTGAGGGAGCATTCATTATAGACTGTCCATTAGCCTATGGGAGCAGCTGGGAGTCTGAGGGAGCATTTGCTATGGACTGTCCATTAGCCTATGGGAGCAGCTGGGAGTCTGAGGGAGCATTCTTTATAGACTGTCCATTAGCCTATAGGAGCAGCTGGGAGTCTGAGGGAGCATACATTATAGACTGTTAGTGAGCTTAAGAGTACATATAGGGGGCTGAGGAGGCTTTTTTATAGACAATATACAAGCATAGGAAACCAGCTATGCTGTCCTTGGAGACTTCTGTCTTGTTCTGTGTAGATTATTCATTTGCAGGAAATCTTTTCACTAACAAACTGGTTTTATTCTTTTAGGATAAGCTTTACAGCCACATGGAACATCTGAAAAAAGAGGTTAAGGACCTGCACGAGTGGATAGAGGAAGAAAGCAGGAAAGCATCAGAGCTCAAGGTGAGAGGAATGGCTTTATATATGTGTAGAGAGGCTCAGTGCATAGAGGCACAAGGGCCCCTTTGAGAGTCCATGGAGCAGTGCTGGATGGGTGAGATACAAGACATCCCCAAAGAGTGCAAGTAGCATAGCTGGAGTGGAGAGATTTGAGACATCCCCTGAGAGTACAGAAAGCAGAGCTGGAGGGGAGAGATACAAGTAAACTGGAGGGAAAACCCTAAGTATTGGGAAGGTCAGGTTAAGGGCATCAAAAATGCTGTTATACAAACAAGGAACTGACCTTGTCCCATCAAAAATATTAATCTTTTTACACACACTGTTTTTTCGTGTGGTGCTCTACGAACAAAGGCTAAAAACTGGTACGCCTATAAAACAATAAATGTTGAACCCAAATACTCTGGATATCTAATTAATTTGATATCTCAGGCTACCCCGGAGCATCGAGTGTTACTACCTTGGAGCAAAAGAAAATATATAGAGAAAACTACTGTGATAGCTTAGTGGCTATTTTTAATTATACAGTTATTGTTTAACAAATAAACATGATCTCCCAAAGGAGCATTTACAAAAAATGGTACTTTCAAAAATCGAAACCATGATCATTAAAATGCACAGTGAATTACATCAAATACTATGGAACATACATTCTGGTATTTGACAAGAAATAAACATTTTCAAACAAAAAACCATCCACACAATGTGTGATTGAATCCACAGTCTATATGATGAGTTGAAAAGACAAAGTGAAGGAAAGAAAACAACAAAAAGCAAAATCCCAACACGTCCTGATTTTGTGTGATAGGGCAAAGCAACCAAATGCGACCCCCACCAGAGTCTGATGTATTGGTGGCCTCGGCCAAAGGACCGATTGTCAAGTCCTCGGGTTTGGAGCCCAGGGCATGTGTGGTTCCAAACTAATGCCAGAGGTCAGGTCCTCCTGATGACTTGGAGGGTCAACTGGTGAGAGTTTATCAAGAGACCAATCCTAGGGGAGAGATACAAGACATCCCCTAAGAGTACAAGTAGCAGAGCTGGATGGGGGTGCTATGAGACATCCCCTAAGAGTACAGAGAGCAGAGCTGTAGGGGAGAGGTACAAGACATCCCCTAAGAGTACAGAGAGCAGAGCTGGATGGGAGAGATACGAGACATCCCCTCAGAGTACAGAGAGCAGAGCTTCGAGGGGAGAAATACGAGACATCCCCTAAGAGTACAAGTAGCATAGTCTGAGGGGAGGGATACGAGACATCTCCTGAGAGTACAAGTATGAGAGCTAGATGGGAGAGATATGAGACATCCCCTGAGAGTACAGGTAGCAGTGCTGGAGGTGAGCGATACGAGACACCCCCTTAGAGTACAAGTAGCAGAGCTTGAGGTGAGAGATACAAGACATTCCCTAAGAGTACAAATAGCAGTGCTGGATGGGAGAGTGAAATAACGTGGTACCGTACACCAACACCTGGACCAGCAGGCAAGTTTACTGTAGGTTTATTGGTATCATAGTTGCCAGGAAAGACACCGGCACGTCCCTCAGCGCCAGCTTCACTCTTAAACTGTCACTCTTAGAACCTAGTTCCGATCACAACACCACAAACACTCTACACTGACATCACAGCATTCCAGGAATAGTGATGTCACCCTACACTGACATCACTGCATTCCAGGGATAGTGATGTCACCAGCAAAGCCAGACATACACTACAACAGAGAGCTATGACACATCCCCTGTGAGTACATAGAGCAGAGCTGGAGGGGAGAGCTATGAGACATCCCCTGAGAGTACATAGAGCAGAGCTGGAGGGGAGAGATACAAGACATCCCCTAAGAGTACAAGTAGCAGAGCTGAATGGGGGAACTAGGAGACATCCCCTGAGAGTACATAGAGCAGAGCTGGAGGGGAGAGACATGAGACATCCCTTGAGAGTACAGAGAGCAGAGCTAGAGGGGAGAGATACGACACATCCCCTAAGAGTAGAGAGAGCAGAGCTGGAGGGGAGTGATACAAGACGTTCCCAAAGAGAACAAGTTGCAGTGCTGGATGGGAAAGCCATCTCCTTCGAAGCCAGAATCCTAGAGGCACAATCCAATACAAAAGAAACCTTCTCGATTTTCAGAGACCTAGAAACCCCCACACCAACACCACAGAACTTCACCAAAGATAAAACTTGGTGCGGTGAAATCCAATCAGCTATGAACGACAAGCTCAATACCCTCCAATCCAAAATTCAAACAACCAGGCAAACACTCAACATCCCGACTCCCAACAGCACACCACCCCCCTCCACCTACGGCATCAAATTCCTTCTCCTGTAAGGACATCACAGAATCTGATCTAATCAACATTATAAAAACCATCAAGCCATCTAATTGCAAAGGAGACATACACCCAGCCACACTAATCAAAGACTGCACCAGACATCTTGCCCCCTTCCTCACAGCCTTTGTTAACGCCTCATTTGCCACAAGCAAAGTCCCCTCTTGCCTGAAGGAAGCCTGGATCCACCCTCTCATAAAGAAACCTTCCCTCGACCCTTGCATACCCAACAACTACTGACCTACTACCATGGTCCCCTTCCTTCTCAAAATTCTGGACAAGGCTGCTTACATACAGGTACAACAATTCATTGAGGAAAACAAACCTCTCGGACTACGCCAATCAGGTTTCCGCCCAGATCACGGGACTGAGTCAGCATTACTTGACCTAAAAAACCAAATGGACGACGCAAGAGACAAAGGGAAACCCGCACTCCTCCTCCTCCTAGATCTATCGGCGGCCTTCCACCTCGTCAACCACCAAGTTCTATGCCACCACCTCTCCACTACTGCCAACCTCTCTCCCAATGCCACAGCATGGATCGCCTCCTTCCTACAAGGGAGGACCATGCAAGTCTTCTCAGACCTTGCCTCAGCCTCGCCCACTATTATCCTATGCGGTGTTTCCGCAAGGCTCTTGCATCTCGCCCACCCTCTACAACATTTTCACTCGACCCCTGTTCCTCATCCTCGACTCCCTGGGTATCTCGTACACTAACTACGCTGACGATACCCAGATCCTCCTCACCCTAACAGGAGACTATGATATCGACTCAAAAACTCTTAAAAACATCTACAACACAATTCAAGCATGGATGGCAACCAACGGCCTATGCCTCAACTCAGACAAAACTGAACTTCTCATAGTGGGCTCCAAAGAGACGCTCAAGAATCTTGACTCACGATTCACTCACTTTACAATTGACAGCATAAAAATCCCAGTGGCCAACGCAGTAAAGACACTAAGGTGTCTATCTAGACTCAAATTTACCAAAGACCAGACAAGTGAACGCCATCGCCTCAACAGCAGCCTATCATGCCAAACTGCTCACAGCAGCCAGACCCTTTCTATCAAAGGACAATTGTATCACAATTGCCAGAGCTATAACAGGGTCAAGACTTGATATTGTAATGCTCTGTTCTTGGGCACTTCTTCCAAGAACTTATCTAAACTTCAAACAATACAAAACAACGCTCTCGGAGCAGCCACGGGAATACCCAAAAAAGAGCACATCACTGAGGCAAGAAAACAGGCACACTGGCTCCCAGTAAAAGAAAGAGTTGTATTCAAAGCACTTGCCATTACCCACAAATGCATACACCTCACTTCCCCACCTTATCTCTCCGATAGGATGCACCTCACCAGATCGTCCAGGCCTACCAGAACCCCATACACAAACATGCTCACAACCCCCAGAGTCAACAGAGCCAGAGCAGGTGGGGCTAGCTTCCCAAACCTAGCTGCACTTCATTGGAATTCCCTATCACCACCCCTGCGAGCAGAAGTCTCACACCTAGTATTCCGTATGGCAATGAAAACCATGCTCTTCAACTAAACCTAGCCTGCACCCCACCATCACTGGAACGCATCAATGAGCCCTAAACATAAACTTGTTTATGAATGACTGTGTAACAAATACTGTATGTAATAATGTATGTAACCTGTAACCTTATGTATGTAACCTTGCGTAACTAAGTCTGCCACAAGTAACAGTGCTACAATGCCTTTGGGCTGTATGTGCACTATAAAAATGTAAAAATAAATAAGTATGAGACATCCCTTGAGAGTACAGAGAGCAGAGCTGGATGGGAGACACATGAGACATCCCTTGAGAGTACAGAGAGCAGAGTTGGATGGGAGAACTATGAGACCTCCCCTAAGAGTACAAGTAGCAGAGCTGGATGGGAGAGATACGAGGCATCCCCTAAGAGTACAAGTAGCAGAGCTGGAGGGGAGAGATACAAGACATCCCCTGAGAGTACAGAGGGCAGAGCTGGAGGGGAGAGGTATGAGACATCCGCTAAGAGTACAAGTAGCTGAGCTGGATGGGAGAACTATGAGACACCCCTTGAGAGTGCAGAGAGCAGAGATGGAGGGGAGAGATACAAGACATCCTCTAAGAGTCCATGGAGCAGAGCTAGATGGGAGAGATGAGACATCCCCAGAGACTATAAGTAGCGGTGCTGGATGGGAGAGCTATGAGACATCCCCTAAGAGTACAAATAGCAGAGCTGGAGGGGAGAGACACAAGACATCCCCTGAGAGTACAGAGAGCAGAGCTGGAGGGGAGAGGTATGAGACATCCCCTAAGAGTACAAGTAGCTGAGCTGGATGGGGGAACTATGAGACATCCCTTGAGAGTGCAGAGAGCAAAGATGGAAGGGAGAGATACAAGACATCCTGTAAGAGTCCATGGAGCAGAGCTGGATGGGAGAGATGAGGCATCCCCAGAGACTATAAGTAGCGGTGCTGGATGGGAGAGCTATGAGACATCCTGTAAGAGTGCACGTAGCAGAGCTGGAGGGGAGAGATAGAAGACATCCACTGAGAGTTTAGAAAGCAGTGCTGGATGGGAGAGCTATGAGACATCCACTAAGTGTACAAGTAGCAGAGCTGGAGATGGGAGAGAATAGACATCCCTTAAGAGTGCCAGGAGGATGAGCTCGAAGTCCGGCATGAGGGTCCTATGAAAATACCAAAAAGTGGAACAGGGATGCAGTGGAGTCGGAGACATAAGGGAATAATAATGAGACCTGCTGTGGATACCGTTCCATAGTAAGTGCATTAGGGGGTATTTAAAACCCCTCTAATAGTGTGCAGCGAGTGGTAGAGGTGAGTCAAGGGGCAATGAGTGAGGCTTTGTACTGTGTCCCTGGTCTATTGTTTGCTGTTCCTCCTATGAGGACCGTTACATAAGTGGATGCTGACCTCAGAGCCTGAACCAAATGCAGACTCCAGAAGTCTCCAAAGTCACACCTTCACTTTTGTTTCTAGGGTCACTGCTGCTTTGGGACTCCATATTCTAACATACTGTATTTGGGAATGTTAAGGAGGCCTTGCTCAGTCATAATTCAATAAAAGCCCCATCAGAGACGGAATTGTGCAAACAGCAAATGTTTTATTCTCAGTGGACTGGGAGCCGTTACACAAGCCAAAGTGGATCAGTTAACCAGACAAGGACTCAAAAGCCTGCCCCTTTTGAACACACTTTTAAAGAAAATACAGCATTGCACAATATGTGTATGCTAATCTGAACCTTAGATTTTAACATATTCTAATTGGCCATTTTACTTATAGGTCAAAACATCACTTGTGTTCCATTGGACATAAACACTTCCTGAAACGCATGACTCCTTATGCAAATTAGCAAGACTACGTAGTTCCCCAAATTTAACTGACTCATTGATACATGTTGCAACCTTAACACTGGACACAACAAGTTCTGGAAATGACGCACGTCTTCAGACATCTTGTTACGCTGTGTCCAAGACATGGATAAGTTGTCTGGTTTTCTATTGGCTAATCCCTCTTCTTATCTATTTGTGACTGTATGCCAGTTTCACTTGCAAAACAGCACTGTGGAAATAATATATTCTCCCATTTGATGCTGCCAGTTTGTCTGCACCTGGATTGCCTAAGCCCTATCCTACAACCTTGGTTGGGTTACTGGCCACCGTGTTTTGAGCTCTTCACAGCTATGTATTCTATGGGCTTTCAACACCCTGCCCTGAGGCCTATTTCTAATTTAACACATGCCATGGTATTCATTTTAAAATAAATGGATGCCTGTTGCTGTGATATTTTTGATGTCAGGAACCAATATTCTGTGTTAATGTTGTGAGCACTGTAAGCATACCTATATGTTCTATGTTGTTCTAAATAAGTCTGTCTAGTGTTACCTATTGCCAATGTAGTTTGCCTTGAATAAGGGCAGCTTAACTACCTAAATAGACAATACTCCTGATTTTTACAATGTTGGACAGGAGGGAGAGGTATAGGCCCTATGTACCATATTTACCTGTCTGCCACAAGAGAGCAGGGGGGGGGGCTGCTCCTCTACAGGAACATCTGAGAGAACCCACACTTTCACCAGGACCACTTGCATTTACTTTGATGCTTAAGGACATATTTGATCCTGGAGAGAGAGACTCTCCTACACTCCCAGACCTTCCTATGGATCTGCTGGTGAAATCTATTTGGGTTTTATTCAGTGACAAATGGTTGCCTGTGTTTCCGTGAAGGTAATGGGATTAAACGTGCCCTGGGTGCAGAGTCACAGTAGTGCTATATCTGCCTGTCTTTGAGACATCCAGAGCCTCTGAAGCCATGTGAGTAGCAAGAAGTGTTGTCTGTGAATGCCTTTTTTTCACTGTTGGGAGAATTTGTGTGTCCTTACAGGGTACTACACTTCAAACACCCCACTTTTTCCCTTCTGATTCCCACTTTTCAATCCCTATGAGACATGTACTTTAGCTGTGGGACTTGATGCTGACTGGTATGGACACGTCCCAGTCCGATATGTACATAGGTGTTTAAATATCACAGGTTCTGGGAAGGACGTTCACCCGGTCATCATCACAAGGATCAGGGAATGACATCACCAAAACCTTGAAGTCAGGAATACCAGGAAGAACTCTTAAGAAAATATCCCAAGGACAGGATTCCTGGACCATTTTAAAGGACCAAACACATAAGGACTACATCTCCCAGAATTCCCTCTCACAAAGGGAAAACCTGGAGCAGATCTATGAAACTCAACTAGAGGTATAAGGAAAATAAGACTATGGGGAAACCCTAATCATCCCACAGAAGTAGCTCTCCAGCCTTCAAGAGAACAGTTATGGAAGACACACACCTCTCTCCCATTTAACAACAATGGTGACTGGGTGAAGCACAACTCTTCCCTGTGCAAGAACCAGTCACACAGAGAGGACTTCACTTCTTCCCCCACTACAGGAAGATTTGAAGACTTGTTCATGCCCAATTCCTTCCCCGGAGCTACTTCAGCCTCCAGGCCTATGATACTCCCCCCTGAGTGATCCTTCTGTTATGTCTCTACTGCCTTTGACTAACATTGGGGGTCTGCCTGCTTTGCTGCATCTTCTCCTGGGGCATCTGGTTTTTCAGCCGACCTCTGGATCTCTTGATTGGGGTCTCCTCTTGCCCTCCCTAGAATTGTTTACTGACAAATCCACCTCTGTGGGGTATAGTATAGACTTACCTTCATTTTCCCCATACAAGCAGATGCAGCTCTCCAGATACTTTTTTGAATGTTTTACTCCCTATTTTTGAAATTTGTGTCGAAATAATCCTTCAGTGAGTAAAAAGTAATTTCTACTCTTAATGGGGGTATTTTTTAGGAGACTAAAAACATATGTGATCTAAAAATAAAATTGTAATCCATACTTTTTTGCACCTAGTGATTCATGCAGCTTATAATGCATGTTTACATTAAAGCCTCTCCTCAGATTTGGCACTAATATTAGCACACCTTCCTGTTCCTCTGCTCTCCAAATGCCATAGATCCACACCTGTCCATTGAGCAATGTGAGTAGCCCTCCTTCCTGTTCCTCTGCTCTCCAAATGCCATAGATCCAAACCTGTCCATTGAGCAATGGGAGTAGCACTCCTTCCTGTTCCTCTGCTCTCCAAATGCCATATATCCAGACCTGTCCATTGAGCAATGTGAGTAGCGCTCCTTTATGTGGCGATGCTCTCCAGTTGCCATGGATCTGAACATATCTGTGGAGCTGTGTGGGTAGCGCTCCTTCCTCTTCCTCTGCTTTACAAATTACATAAATCCAAACCTATCCATTGAGCTGTGGGAGTAGCGCTCCTTCCTGTTCCTCTGCTCTCCAAATGCCATAGATCCAAACCCATCCATTGAGCTGTGTGGGTAGTGCTCCTTCCTGTGGCGATACTCTCCAGTTGCCATGGATCCGAACCTATCCTTTGAGCTTTGTGGACAGCGCTCCTTCCTGTTCATCTGCTCTCCAGATGCCATGGATTTGAACATATCCGTGGAGCTGTGTGCGTAGCGCTCCTTCCTGTGATGCTGTTCTCCCGATGCCATGGATCCAAACTTATCCTTGGAGCTGTGTGGGTAGCGCTCCTTCCTGTGGCACTGCTTTCAGGAACCTCCACTCTGTTAAGGAACTGCCTTTACAGAGTGGAGGTGTGGCTGCAAGATCGGTGAATGTTGTGCCAAGTAAAGGTAATAACTTTATCAATCGCAAGTGTACCTCACAAGGCATTGACCTTGTGTTAAGTTAAACACCCTTTCATCCTGTAGAAGAGATGGTCTCATGATTTTAACCACACTTCACTCTGAATTTCAGACCATCATTTTGTAAGGGACTATTTTCTTTTGTCTTTATACATGAGTGTCCATAGCCTGAAACCTTGGGTCTGGATGGATACCTTTGACACCAAGAGTTGTATTCTGGGGCCTGGCACTCTTGTTAGTCCAGAAACTACCCTAACTATGTATAGTATGTATATTATGTTGGCTGGAACCCAATCGCATCAGGTGGCAAACATCGCAGACACAGAATCGTCAGTATAACCAGTATAACCAAAGGGCGTCCATTTTGTGTAACATCCGCCATTTGCTTTATTTCTTCATTCTGTCAAATGCTTTGCAAAATGTATTTTATTCTGAAAGCTCATACACGGTGTGAGGCCACAGCCTGCATGTTGAAAGATCAACCCAGACAGGAATGCCAAACAGTACAGAAATACATTGTTTTCCTCTCTCACACAGTCCTTGGAGGCAAGCAGAAACGGCATTTAATCAACAGCCCAGGTGCCGGCCTGTCTCACTAAAGCTGTAGCAATAGGCAGTTAAAGCATGAGTTATACTCTTCCAGCGGTCCTCCTTCACGGATCTGCCTCAGAACAGGCTGACCCCTAGTTCACGAATAGAAACGGGTAGATAACGTGCAATGGAATGTATCTTTCTCGCGAACATGATATCCCTGCTGAGCAAGTGCTTTATGTTCTCCATAACAAAGAACTGTCTCTGCAACTATTGCTAAAATAAGTATAATTAGATTGAATAAGAAACTTGTCATAATGGGCCTCATTACACGGAAGGCGGTAAGGGTTAACGGTCACCGGTAATGGTACCGGTGACCGTTAACCCTTACCGCCTTACTACGAGGTCCCTTTGCGGGTAGGTACTTTAACGCCTGCTGTTTAGCAAGCGTTAAAAACCAACCCGCAAAGGGACCACGGTGCTAATTTCGGTACCGCAATTTGCGGCACCGTAATTAGCGCCTTCCCCATTCCCATAGAGCCCTATGGGGCAAAAATGGGAATGGGGAAGGGCAATGGGGGAAGGGGGAATTACCGCCCCGCCAACCTTGGAATAGGGCGGTAATTCCCCTTTCCACCAAGGCGGTGCCGGTATTTTACCGGCATGGACCAAGGTGCTAATAGCACCTTGGTCCTCCGCCTACCGTGTAATGAGGCCCAATGTGTTATATATGTCATGATTGTCAATCACCGAACCCTAGCTCTAGAAGATACATTATGGGCGGTTTGATGTGCCTTCAAAGATTGTATGTTTGTATATATGTGACCGCCCGAGCGATGCTCGCTCTCTTGCGTCTCACGAGGTCTGGGTGACACACGTTGCGAGACGTTAGACCCAGTCGGCCGACTGAGCATACTTTGCAATAAACCATAGTACTTGAAAAATCGAACCTTGTGTCTGTCGTATCACTAGTATATGGTGATTGTGCGTTAGTTTCCATATGTGTGGGGTCTTTACGGCGTAGCACTCTTGAGCCACTGCTGGTCCCTCCAGTCACTCAGTGTTGTGAGAGAAACCCAATTCCTCCCCTAAATGACCTCTTAATTCCCCTTTATGTCTCAGCCATGTTTAGTCCTGCCGAGTCTTCTGTGTTTTCAGATGTGCCTAGAAGCCTCCAGGGGCTCGGTGAGCACTAATTGTCACCTCTGGTTCCTTCTCAGTGCAGTGCAGTCTGCATCATCAGAGTGCATTTCTGGGGCCAGATCTCACACGACGGGAAAGATCCCCATTCTGGGAATCCTCCAAAAATATCCCTAGTCTGGTATTGGGTCCCTTCTCATTCTCACCTGCAGTGCACGGCCTTCGTTCTGTCTGACTAAATGTCACCGTCAGTCCCTTTCCACACACAGCACTCCTCTCCATCTGCCAATCCTTCTCAACATCCTAACACTCTCTCTCTCCCTCTCTCTCTCGCTCCCTCCCTCCCTCTCTCTCTCCCCTCTCTCTCATGCTCTCTCCCTCATGCACTCTCTCCCTCATGCACTCCCTCTCTCACGCTCTCTCTCTCCCCCTCTCTCTCATGCTCTCTCTCATGCACTCTCTCTCATGCACTCTCTCTCTCTCTCATATGCACTTTCTCTCATGTGCTCTGTGTCATGCACTCTCTCCTTCATCCACTCTCTCCTTCATCCACTCTCTCCTTTATGCACTCTCTCTCTCATGCACTCTCTCTCATGCACTCTCTCTCATGCACTCTCTCTCATTCTCATGCACTCTCTCTCTCATTATCTCATGCACTCTCTCTCATGCACTCTCTTATATACGCTCTGCTTAGGCTAACCTCTACTGGCATACCATTTATGCAGCCCAGCCTCTTAACACATTCATGAAAGGCGCTATAATTTGATTTTAATATTTGTACAAAATCTCTCTGGAACACTCTCTTCTGCCACCAGACATGGAAACACTTACTGCTCAGTGGAATGTGTTTCCTTTAAACTCTCTATCATGTTTCCCTTGAGTTACCCAGCAAAGATGAGCTTCTGATGCACAGCCTGGGGCAGGATATGGCGGTTAAGACAGGAAGCGTAACTGCTGCACACAGGGACCAGTGATGCACAGCCTGGGGCAGGAGATGTGAAGCTTATACAGAATGCATTGCTACTGGGCACAGGGACCAGTGATGCACAACCTGGGGCCGGAGATGCAGTGCTTACACAGGGAGCACCAGTGCTGCAGACAGGGACCAGTGATTTATAGCCTGGGGCAGGAGATGCAGAGCTTATACAGAGAGCAACGCTATTGCACACATGGAACAGTGATGCATAGCCTGGGGTAGGAGATGGGGAGGGATTATACAGAGAGCACTACTGCTGCCCACATGGCTCAGTGATGCACAACCGGTGGCAGGAGATGCAGAGCTTATACAGAGAGCATTGCTATTGCACACAGGGAACAGTGATGCACAACCTGGGGCAGGAGATGGGGAACTTATACAGAGAGCACTACTGCTGCACACAGGGATCAGTGATGCACAACCTGGGGCAGGAGATGGGGAACTTATACAGAGAGCACTACTGCTGCACACAGGGACCAGTGATGCACAGCCTGGGGCAGGAAATGGAGAGCTTATACAGAGAGCATCGCTACTGTGCACAGAGACCAGTGATGAACAGTTGCCTGTGGCAGGAGATGGGGGGCTTATACAGAGAGCATTACTGCTGCACACAGGGACCAGTGATGCACAGCCTAGGGCAGGGAATGGGGAGCTTATACAGAGAGCATTGCTATTGTGCACAGGGACCAGTGATGCAACGCCTGGGTCAGGAGATGGCGAGCTTATACAGAATGCATTGCTACTGTGCACAGGGGCCAGTGATGCACAGCCAGGGGTAGGAGATGCAGAGCTTATACAGAGAGCACTACTGCCGCACACAGGGATCAGTGATGCATATCCTGGGGCAGGAGATGCATAGCTTATGCATAGAGCACTACAGCTGCACACAGGGACCAGTGATGCACAGCCTGGGGCAGGAGATGAGAGATTATACAGAGAGCATTGCTACTGTGCACAGGGACCAGTGATGCAACGCCGGGGTCAGGAGATGGCGAGTTTATACAGAATGCATTGCTACTGTGCACAGGGATCAGTGATGCACAGCCAGGGGTAGGAGATGCAGAGCTTATACAGAGAGCACTACTGCCGCACACAGGGATCAGTGATGCATATCCTGGGGCTGGAGATGCATAGCTTATGCATAGAGCACCGTTACTGCACACAGGGAACAGTGATGCACAGCCTGGGGCAGGAGATGGCAAGCTTAAACAGAGAGCACTACTGCTGCACACAAGGACCAGCAATGCACAGCCTGGGGCAGGAGATGGGGGCGGGGGCTTATACAGAGAGCACTACTGCTGCCCACAGGGACCAGTGATGCACAGGGCAGGAGATGGCAAGCTTAAACAAGGAGCAAGCACTACTGCTGCACACAGGGCCCAGTGATGCACAGCCAAGGTTAGGAGATGCAGAGCTTATATAGAGAACATTACTGCTACACACAGGGAACAGTGATGCATATCCTGGGGCAGGAGATGCATAGAGCATCGCTACTGCACACAGGGAACAGTGATGCACAGCCTGGGGCAGGAGATGGGGGGGGCTTATACAGAGAGCACTACTGCTGCCCACAGGCACCAGTGATGCACAGACTGGGTCAGGAGATGGTGAGCTTAAACGGAGAGCACTACTGCTGCACACAGGGACCAGTGATTCACAGCCTGGGGTAGGAGATGGGGAGGGATTATACAGAGAGCACTACTGCTGCCCACAGGCACCAGTGATGCACAACCGGTGGCAGGAGATGCAGAGCTTATACAGAGAGCATTGCTACTGCACACAGGGAACAGTGATGCACAACCTGGGGCAGGAGATGGGGAACTTATACAGAGAGCACTACTGCTGCACACAGGGACCAGTGATGCACAGCCTAGGGCAGGGGACGGAGAGCGTAAACAGAGAGCTTTGCTGGTGCACACAGGTGCCAGTGATGCACAGCCTAGGGTAGGAAATGGAGAGCTTATACAGAGAGGACTACTGCTGCCCACAGGGACCACTGGTGCACCGCCTAGGGCAGGCTATGACGGTTAAGACAGGAAGCACTACTGCTGCACACAGGGACCAGTGATGCACAGCCTAGGGCAAAAGATGGGGTTGCTTATACAGCGTGCACCATTGTTGCAAAGGGGCTTCAGATGCACATCACAGCATGGGTGCGGGCAGAGCCACCATATGGGGAATATACTGACCTTTAGCTGATTGGCAGTGATTAATCAATAATTCACGTGTGTTAGGTTTATTATTATAGGAGTTATTAAGAGGAAACCACTGCAGGTGTTTCATATAAGTTACTTTTTGATTATTAATATAATAATCAGAAATATAATGTGTGTTTTTTGTTTGTTTTAAATCTCATTTTTAAGGGAAACATTATGAACCAGAGAGAGAAAATCCTTAGTACATTTGAGCACCTGAAGCAGTTTCTGGAGCAGGAGAAACAGCAGCTGCTCAGCCGACTGGAGAAGGAGCAAGAGGAGAACATGAAGATTCAGGAGAAACTGACCCGACTGGAGAAGCAGCAAAGCACCCACAGGGACCTGATCACAGAGCTGGAGAGGAGGTGCCAACAGCAGGATGTGGATCTACTGACGGTGAGAGGGAATCAGGGATCTATAGAACTAGGGCAGTGATCCCCTCACTGGAGCCTGATCACATAGGAAGTGCCAGCAACAGGATGTGGATTTACTGAAGGTGAGAGGGGACCAGTAATCTAACGATCTAGAGCAGCAATCCACCCAAATGGGCCTGATCCCAGAACTAGAACAGAGGTGCCAGCAGCAAGAAAGGGAGTTCCTAAAGATAAGACTGGATCCGGGAATTATAGACCCGCAACAGCAGGAATCCACTACCAGGGACCTGACTACAAGCTGGAGAGGAAGTGCCAGTAGCAGGATGTGTAGTTACTGAAGGTGAGAGGGGATACGGGATCTATAGAACTAGATCAGTAATCCACTCACAGGATCACAGAGCTAAGCCACTCACAGGATCACAGAGCTAGAGAGGAAGTGTCTGCAGTAGGAAGTGGAGTTATTAAAGTTAAGACAGGATCAGGGATCTATGGATCTGTAACAGCAGCGAATCACTGCCAGGGACCGGATCACAGAGCTGGAGAGGAAGGGTCAGCAGCAGGATGTGGATCTACTGAAGGTTAGAGGGAATAGGGGATCTACAGACCTGTAACAGCAGCAATCCACTGTGGCGGGTCAGAAGGACAGAGGCGATTCTGATCCATTTTCAAGCAATTTATATTAAACACAAAGATGAAACTCCTAACTGTCTCCTCAGTCGTCGGTAGGTCTCCAAAGAAAACCGTCCTCTGTCCAACTCTAAACTATTCTATCCCTGCCACTGTATATAGAACTAAGGATCAGGAGAATGACTCCCTTCTCCTGTATTTAGCTTTTCAGCAATGTCACTTTTAGTTCTTGGTAATTCCTTGATCAAGTTCACACAGTTCAGAGATAGGGTTCTTCAGTTTTTCCACTGTGTTCTTGCCACTTTGCTTTCCCCTCTTTATCTTCCTTCGATCTCTCTTTTGGTCTAATGTCCTTATTGTTCCCTCTTGATGCAAAGTCCACTTCCTTTTCTGGCTGGGCCAGTTACTCACTCTTCCATAAGGTTTCTCACTTTCTCGGCTCCCACGCTCATGTCCCGATTAGCGGTTTCCTGCTCTCTCTTCCAGTAATGGTCTTGGCTTGATTTCCACTTTTTTATATTACTGGGACAAGTATGATTGTGCCAGTAATGATTCACTCTTGGCTCTCTCTCTTCTGTATTACTGGGACCATTATGATTGTGCCAGTAATGATTCACTCTTGGCTCTCTCTCTTCTGTATTACTGGGACCATTATGATTGTGCCAGTAATGATTCACTCTTGGCTCTCTCTCTTCTGTATTACAGGGACCATTATGATTGTGCCAGTAATGATTCACTCTTGGCTCTCTCTCTTCTGTATTACTGGGACCATTATGATTGTGCCAGTAATGATTCACTCTTGGCTCTCTCTCTCTCTCTTCTGTATTATTGGGACGAGTATGATTGTGCCAGTAATGATTCACTCTTGGCTCTCTCTTCAGTATTACTGGGACCAGTATGATTGTCCAGTAATGATTCACTCTTGACTCTCTCTCTCTTCTGTATTACTGGGACAAGTATGATTGTGCCAGTAAGGATTCACTCTTGGCTCTCTTCTGTATTACTGGGGCGAGTATATAATTATAATTATAATTGGTTATTTATAATGTGCTTAATGCTCAGAGGTTTCTAAGCGCGGACCCTGGGATCGAACCTGTGTTGCTCCGCGTCCTCTTGCTTCCGAGGCGAGCGTGTTGCCCCTGAGCTATCCTTCTGATACAAGTATGATTGTGCCAGTAACAATTCACACTTGACTCTCTCTCTCTTCAGGGTCACTGAGACGAGTATGATTATGGCAATAAAGATTCTTGCTTAGCTCACTCTCTCCAGGGTTACTTGGACGAATATGATTGTGCCAGTAACAATTCTCCCTTGACCCTCTCTCTTCAGGGTTACTGGGACGAGTATGATTCGTATACTCATTATGTTTGTGTTCCCTCCCGGGTCTTCTGCTGCCCACGTTACCTTTTTGTCTTGGGGTTAATGTCACTGGGCCTGTCAGAAGGATGGGAAACTCTTCAATCTTCTTCAGGATGGCTTCTCTCTCTTCGCTGGTTTTCTCTCTTGCTCCGAACCTATCCCAGGTTGTCAGAGGCTCTGTGGTGTCGGTGTAGTTGTTGGACTGCACAGTCCACCCCTTCTGGTTCACACCACCACTTACAAACAGCTTGCTTCCTTGGGGTTTCTCTGCCCCAACTCATCCTGCCTTCAGCGCTCTGCGCTGCCGTCTTCCACGCCAGCTAGTCCCTTCTTCGGTCAGCAGGGTTCCTCGCAGTATCTCCTTCTCTTCAGCAACACCTGCTGGAATTTCCTGGGGTTCTCTCCACACAAAGCAGGTTTGAAACTCCCAGGTCTCTCTTCCTGCTTCGTCTCCTCCTTCTCGTTTTATCACGTGCATAGGATCTCAGTTCTTCTTCTCTTTCTCTTGAGTACTCTGTATTACCTGATCTGTCTTCTTCTTCACAGTACTTGATGCTTGACTGTTCCGTATGCATCGATCACTCTTCTTCTTCACAGCACTTGATGCTGAAGTGATCTGTATTGCTCTTGAATCTTCTTTTCGGTATCTTCAAAATATACTTCTTCATAGTATACCAATGGTTTTACATCACAGTAACAGATATTGGTTTGGTCTTTCTGAGACTTGGTCCTCACTAATGCTTTAGGGTTGAGTTCCTCAGCTAAATGGGAGTCCTTGTCCTCAAGGGGGGGCCTCTCCCGGTGAGGTCCCACTTGCCTTTACCCTTAGGGAGGGTATTGCATAGCAGGCTCACCTCCCTAGCCTCACAGGGACAGGCTCCCGCCTGGGGATAAGTGACTGAATCCTGCAATTCATCACACCACCCATAGGACTTGATCACAGAGTTAGAGGAAAGTGTTAGCAGCATGAAGAGGATTTACTGTAGATGAGAGGGGGATCAGGCAGCTATAGAACCGGAAGTGCAACATTTCTTCCATAGGGACATTATATAAGCACTATAGGGGAAGTGTCAACAGCACAATGATACGAAAGGATCACCCCTTGAACTTTTTTTATAGTAATTCAGAAGAACAAAAACCATATTTTGGCAACTGGATCCAAAAGAAACTATTTGGAAATAGTCAACTGGAATGTGTACCAGCACAGGCTGCCTTTAAGTGAAAAACTAACAAATGCAAAGAATAATTACAGCAAGGGTGGATAGCTCAAGTCGCTCCATGTCTGCTTCCACTAAATTCAGTTGTTAATGAAAATATATAAGTATGTAATTATCGGCATCAAGGTATTAAACAATAACATTAAAAATGTAATCAATACAATAAAATCACCTCTAGAATTTCCTTCATAGCAATTCAAGAGATGCACACGAACGCCATTGTTAGTAAATTGATATGATAGCAAACAGTTGGAAATTGCTTCTACTGGTCTCAGTTGCTGACATAAAATATCATATATAAAATGCTTAGGATGTCAGTGCAAAATCAGTTCACACTTTCATCAGCAGGTGGCAACAGAGTGTAGCGGGGGATGGTCTGTGATGCTGTGAGCAAGAGATGGGTGTAGGCGGACAAGTCCACACTCTATGAACTCTATACTCACTGTTATTTCCCTTGCCCCGCCTCTTAGCTGTCCCGCTGATCCCACTGTCTAAGGACCACCCAAGGGTGGCTGTGCGATGGATCTTGTCTCCCAATTGGTCTCCTGATACAGGATGGCCCCCAATCCCTCCAGACTTGCATCCACGTGCAGGATGTAAGGCTGCTGGAGATCTGCATGGGCCAGGGCTGGTGCTGTAGTGAGGGCCTGCTTGAGCTCCTCCGAGGTCTTCTGGCATTGGTCTCTTCATTCCTCAACAAAGGGGTCCCAAGGATGATGTAAATGTTGTGGGACTCGTGGTACTCGTCTTGCCCTTCTGGGTAGTGCAAGGGTGTGAATGGAGTAGACTTACACATAGGTGGTATTGTGGTAGCTATAGACTTTTATTGTGAGAAACTGAAGAAGGAAAACCCTATCTATCCTGTAAGGGAGGCATGGTATCACAAGTATGACACTGACACAAGAGATGCAAGTTTCAAAACCTTTATTAAATTCTTGGTGTTTGGAAAAACTCTACTTTGCCCTATAGCTATGATGGGAGTTTTATCTACCATCAAATAATAAAGAAAACACAGTACTAGTCAGTCTATGTCAAATCAAAATAGCCTATACTAAAAAAACGAATGCCTGCCCTATCTCTTATACAGAATTGTGTAAATGGGAATGTGTATGCAAAGGAACGTCAGTGTTATAACATAAAGGATCAAGGTGGCTGAGTTTGTTTGTTTATTTATTTATATAGTGCTCCAAACCCAGAGGTATCTGGGCGCATTATGCAGGTAATGTACAATTCACTTGTTCCATGTAGGATACAGTGTAGGACAGATTACAGACGAATGATACATAATTTGCACCAGGCGTACACAGTATTTTACATAAGGTTAAAGGATGGGTAACTTACATAACAACAAACAGTATATACATAACACAGACCAGATCAAGACTTTCTAGAGATCTTTATGAATCATTAGCAATGAGCCAATTTTTAGTAAGTTTCCTAAAACTACAGGACTGGTCGGCTCTAAGGGTGGTGGGTAGAGAGTTCCAGAGCTGGGCGGCCATAAAAGGAAAGCTGCTATCCCCTACTTTTTTCAGCTTAAATCTAGGGACCTTTAGACATAAAGAGTTCAATGTCTGCATAGGGCGTGTTGAGGTTTTTCTGACAATGTTCTCAATCAAGTATTTGGAAGCCGAGTTGGTTAGGCATTTATGTGTGAGGGATACAGTTTTGAGCTGTATCCCATCCTTAACTGAAAGCCAATTGTTCTTTCGTCTAGCCTCGGAAATGTGTTATCTTTTAGGGATACTTAGCGCAGTTCTGAGTGGATAATTTGGTAGAATTTTGAGTTTGTTAATGGAGTCAGCTCTCCTCCCCATTGTTAGGGTAGCCTGATAACTTGCCCACGGAGTGTAGATGAAGAATTCTACCCAATAATGTAACCCTGTGTATGGAGTTAAAATACCATACCAAGGGATCTATTATTTGGAAGAATGGACCCAAACACGATGAGCAGACCTAGAGCCGGAAAGGAAAAAGGCACGTTAACAAAAGGCCTTTAGCTTTTTAGAAGCAGGTAACAGTGTATCTAAACAGGACTAACCTTAACAGAGCTTCTCACAAATAAAATATAACACAACCATGGGTGGAATCAATCGAGTGGCAAGGAGGTATGCAAATCTGGCGAGAACAAGGTACAAAGATACAATAGTGAGATTTTGGTATAACGAAAAGAAATGGGAAGGACCAAGAGATCAGGAAGGATTAGATGGGCCCTTACCGTGTTCCTGTTGATGATCAGCCTCTGACGTGCAGAATAGATGAATGATCACTTTTGGGGTAGGTCCGGAAGCAACACCATGGGACAGAACTACTCTCGCAGACAACGGAACGCCTAGTGGCCAGGAAGTCACTTGAAGAGCCCGACAGAACACAGACGCTCCCAAAACACCCTCTGAGTACCAGGAAGTATCTAGTCCGTACCGGGATGAAAGGGAGTGAGAGGCTTCCGGACTACCAGGTAGTGATCAGAGGCGAGGATCCAATCCAGAGTGCAGTTCGATGGAAGTCCGATGTGCAGGTAAGATTAGAAGAATGAGAGACGAAAACAGTCCATTTAACAATCCGGGTCGGCAACGTGATGGCAAGAACAATCCAATATCGAGCACAGGTAGAAATCCGTGGAGTGGTCCGGGTCGGCAACGTGGAAGACAGAATAGCAACAGGCAATACTTGGGATGGTTTGGACACTCTAGAATTATTATTAGACAAACTCCTGGGAATACTTGACGTAAGAGTAGAGGGGTCACTAGGGTTCCTGACAGTACCCCACCTCAAAGAACGCCTCCCCCGGCGCGAGGACCAGAAATCTCGCAACAAGGCAGGGGCATGGATATGAGAGAGAGGTTCCCAGGTCCGATCCTCCGGCCTGTATCATTTCCAGTCCACCAAAAATAACCGAACCCCACGTAATATCTTGGTATCGAGGATCTGTTGCACTTCGTATTCGTCCGAGCCCAATACGGGAAGAGGACGGTCATGAGCTATAAACCTGGTATCACCCTGTAAAGGCTTGAGGAGTGAAACATGAAATACAGAATGTATTTTCCAAGAATCAGGGAGCTTCAGGCGAAACGCCACCGGGTTGATCACCTCCGTAATTTCAAAAGGACCCGTGAAACGTGGTAGCAGGGTCTTCCTACCCAGTAGATGAGGATGTTTGGTGGCCAACCAGACCTTCATACCCTTGACGTATAAAGGCGATTTTAAGCTACGTAGGTCAGCAAAACCTTTAGTGCAGCGTTGGGCATTCAGCAGATGTAGCCTAACCTCCGCCTGCAGTTTGACCAATGATCTGACGCAGGACTGAGCTGCTGGGTTAGCCGAGGACGTAACCAGGGGCAATGGCAAGGTGCACGGATGATGTCCATACAAGGCAAAAAATGGCATAGTACCTGTGGCTGTGTGTATCGAGTTATTATAGGCAAACTTATAGAGAGACAGCCAAGACCCTTGGTAATGCAACAAAAGACATCTCAGAAACTGTTCCAAGGTAGTGTTCACCCGCTCTGTCTGTCAGTCTGCAGATAATACGCACTGGAATATCTGTCCTCAACACCCAAAGTAGAAGTTACAGCCCTCCAGAAACGAGACGTGAATTGTGAGCCACGATCAGTGATAATAATACACGGCAGGCCGAATCGCCTGAAAACTTGGTTGATGAATAAGTCGGCCAACACGGGAGCTGAAGGCAAACCCCGACATGGAACGAACAAAGCAGACTTAGTGAGATAATCAACCAAGACCCAAATGGTGTCATAACCACGGATTTAGGGCAGTTCAACAATGAAATCCATGGAAATCATGGTCCATGATACCTTGGGGACTGGTAATGGATTTAGCAATCCCATGGGTTTAGTATGTACGACTTTACTCTGAGCACATACTGCGCAGGTAGATATGTATTGATTTACATCTCCTGCCATTTTTGGCCACCAACACCACCTGTGTAATAATTCTAGGGTCTTCCGAGAACCCGGATGTGCCAAGAATTTGGAGTCATGACACCATTGCAAGGCCAACTTGCGAGTTTCTATCGTAGGCAAAAAAAAAACTATCTTGAACATAAGGCAGAGATTGAATGATAGTGATGTTATCCTTCTTGACTACCTCCGGGTTTTGGTCAACCCAAGTAAGTAAAAGTGTTCTGAGAGATGTGTCCATAGTACAGCCGCATACTACTTGATGTGGGAACAAAAGTGAATCCTGATCAGCCCGCTGAATTGCATTCCCCGGAATGCGAGACAATGCATCGGCCTTAGTATGCCTGGCCCCAGGACGATAAGTTATTGTGAATTTAAATGCCGAAAAGAACTCATGCCAGCGTGCAAGTCTAGCCGTTGTACATTTCACGGATTGTAAGGCCACTAAATTGCGGTGGTCTGTAAATACTTGAACCGACTCGAAGTGCCAAGTAAATGATGTCGCCAAACAAGAAAGGCATCTCTGACAGCTAACAACTCCCTTTCAGTAATGGTGTAATTACGCTCATGGGGATTGAGCTTCCTGGAGTGATAAGCCACCGGATGAAGTTCTTGTGAGTCTCAGCGTTGTTGAGACAAGATAGCCCCCAAAGCCACATCCGAAGCATCAGCCTCAACCACAAACGGTTGGGACGGATCTGGGTGTTGTAGAACTGGAGCAGAGGTAAAGGCCAACTTCAGCATCTCGAAAGCCTTGTTAGCAGCGGAATCCCAGACTAATTTATTTTTCCTTGCCTCCCTTTCCTCCGTGGTCAAAGGCCCCCACACTGCACCAATCTGCATGGGCTCAGGACCTACAGGAACTGGAGCCGGGGTAGTCATGGCCAAAGGTACTAAGGGTCTCTTTTCTCCTTTCCTTTCAGCCCTCCTAGCGTTCATTTGAAGTACCATATCCAAAAGTTCAGGGACCGTGGTTGGCACTATGGGTACAGTTGCCAAAGTGTCTTTTTTTATTTTTTTATTTTTTTGGGGGATTTGTTAAGCTCACAATCATCTGCATGATGCTATTGTGACTTTGCATGCAGGGTGGGGAGAATAAAACTAAAGCCATTCTCCTATTGCTCAACATATTTCTATGACAATGTTTATACTGTAAAACTAGTTTATTATGAAAGGATAGTTTATTATGTAATGTGGTTTGCTTCCAAGGCTTTGCTATAAATAAAATATTATTTAAGCCCATGAAATGCAAAACAAAACTTAATAAATGGCTAGATCAACTAAACCTGGGAAGATGTATTCAGTTGATTAAATTGTCCACATCCCGGTTTCACCATTTACCAAAGTGTGTGTGATCCTGGGCAAATCATCTAATGACTTATCTGCAGCTCCGTAAGTGATTCACTTCATAGTATTTGTTAATATATCATGCTATTATTAAAAAAAGAAGCCTAATGACTATAGAGTTGCTTCATATATAATAATAGTCAATTTAGGTATTTTGCACAACAAAGTTATTTGCCACTTGGCTTACTTGTGGCAACCTGTTGTGAGGCCACTTCCATGGTACCTCCAAATATCAAAGACTGATGATGCTCCTTGCAATGTCATTTTCTTTTTTTTTTAACTTGTTTATTTTTGGTTAGCGCACAGGAAAACAAATTAGCATATCAGTTCAACACTTTGTAACAGCATTAACATACAGTTGTATATCCCCAGACACCCGCTCCCACCCTTTAGTTCCAGCAGTCTCCTGTGGACTGTCTCTTCGCCCATTAAGTCCAATTCCTGACTCAATCACTCCTGTCTTCCCCTACGCCGCTCAGTCGTCCTCCTTCCTCTCCGAGCTTACGTCATCAGATGCTGAGTCTGGCTATCCTCCGGGGCCTGCTCCTCTATCGATTGAGTCTGTTCCCTGTCTGCCGCCCGCTGGGAATATGTCACTAGGCGCGGTTTGTATGTCAGCGCCGGGAAGTGCAGGTCATAGTCTATCACCGGCGACCAAATGTTTGTGAAACGGTGGAGGCGGCCTTTATTTGCTGCCATGATTTTCTCAGCAATGAAGATGTCCCAGATTTTCAACCACCACAACACCGTTAAGGGGCCTTCCGGAGACTTCCATGTCCGTGCTATTGTGATTTTAGCGGCCAAGAGCAATTGTGTGATGAGGCCCGCGAGCGCCCCCGATTTTGGGTAGATGTCTGGAATCGGGGTCCCCAGCAGGAGTGGTTCCGGTTCTAATGGCAACAAGATCTGGGTTATGTCTGCGATGATAGCTATACATTGGGCCCAAAAGACCGTCACCACCGGGCATGACCACCACATGTGTAGATAAGAGCCTGGCGAGCCACAGCGACGCCAGCACTGTGGGTTCAGCGACTGATTGAAGTGGTGTAGTTGAAGCGGTGGGAAATACCATCTCATGAGCAGTTTATGTGCGCATTCTCGGTTGGTGATGCAGAAAGAAGATGAGTGCGTGCGGGACCAGATATCGGTCCAGTCTTGATCCTGGATTGGATGCCCTAGGTCTTTCTCCCACTGCGACATATATGTCGCTCTAATTGACAATAGATTCACCTGGAATAATCGATGCAGCGTCGAGATCCGCCTTCGGGCTGGAGGGTCTGCCACCGTTAATTCCAAGGAGTCCAGGTCCCGGGTGGCCGCCTCTCGCATCTGGGGATGTGAGCACCAGTGCCTGATTTGGCAGTATGAAAACCCGTCTGACTCCCAGAGATTAAACGCACTTTTGCATTGGGCGAATGTCAGCGGCTGGGTTCCTTCGAACAGTTGGCTTAGGGAGCTGAGGCCTCCGGCGATCCAGTTTTTAAAGTTCGAGGGGGAAGATACAGGTGAGAACGCCGGATTGTGGAAGACTGGAGCTGAGGGGCCCAGGTCTCTCGGGATACCTCTGGATTTGCGGGCCCAATCCCATGCCTTCAACGTCTGCTTAGTAGATGACAAAATGGCTGGCCACGACCGCCGCAGTGAAGTCGGCAGGTGCAAGAGAAAGCGCAGGGGGAGAGGTAATCGGGATTGTTCTATGTCCATCCATTTGGGGCGCCCTGACGCTATAGTCCAAGCCCGGGTGTGAGCTATCTGCGCCACCATTTGGTATTTTTGGAGGTCAGGGACCCCCAAGCCTCCCTGGTCCGGGGCACACAGCATGGTCCTCCGCGGGATGCAAGCTTTCTTCCCCCTCCATATGAATTCAAATATCTTCCTCTGAAGTCGCTGCAGCTGGGGGCGGGGGACTATGATGGGAAGAGCTGAGCAGGCGTATAGAAATCGTGGCAACAAATTCATCTTACAGGCCATAATAGGACCTATTAGGGATATTTCCTGCTTGAGCCAGGCGTCTAGGTCTTTTTCCAGCGTTTTCATCAGGGGCGGGAAGTTTATCCGATAGATGTCTCCAGGGTTAGCGGGGATCCGAACCCTGAGGTAGGGGATGGATGTGTCACTTAGTGGGATCGCGCACTGGGAGCTGAAGGATGCCTTGTCTCTCTGATCTAAGCCTATCCCCAACGCTGTTGATTTCACAAAATTGATGGCAAATCCGGACACCTTCCCGAATCTGTGGATTTCCGCTAGGGCGGCTCTCAAGGACTGGGAGGTGTCTGTAATGGTTAGCATCACGTCATCAGCGTAGTGCGCGATCTTGTGCTGGGTGGGGCCCACTTGGAGGCCTTTGATTCTGGTGTTGAGGCGGATCCGCTGGGCCAGAGATTCCATAACCATAGCAAACAGTAGGGGAGAGAGGGGACAGCCCTGTCTGGTGCCGCATGTTAGGGAGATCGGGCTGGTTAGCAGGCCGTTCACTCGGAGAAGGGTGGTCAGGGTTTGGTAGTTCGCTAAGATTAGCTTTAAGAAGGTGGGCCCAAAGCCGAACGATTCCAGGGTGAGACGGAGGAACGACCAGCCTACTTTGTCAAAAGCCTTGGTCGCGTCCAAGGCTAGCAGGGCGAGTTTCTGCAAGCCTTGCCTAGCTATCTCGATCAGGTTGAGGACTCTGCGAGTATTATCCGTGGTGGCTCTGTTTAGAATAAATCCCGTCTGGTCTGTGTCTATAATGTCCGGAAGAAGCTTCGCTAATCGGTTTGCCAAGACCTTTGAATAAATATTTGCATCCAGGTTTAATAAGGAGATGGGTGGATATGCTGCGATATCTCTGGGGTCTTTTCCTGGTTTCAGCGCTAATACTGTTATCGACTCTTTCATCGATGGGGTTGTTGATCCAGAGGTGGCGAAGGAGTTGAAGAGGGTCGTCATTGGAGCTAGTAGCTGGGGCCGAAAGAGTTAAAAAAATCGAGACGAGAAACCATCCGGGCCCGGGGCTCTAGTTCTTAAGCTTTTAACAGCCTCGTCGATCTCTTCGCTGGTAATCAGGGCCTCCAACTCTTTTCTACTTGTAGTTGAGAGCTTGGGTAAGGCGGCTTCCCGCAGGTTGGACTGCTGCTCTCCACAGGGTTTTTGGGTAGCTGACATAGTTTCGGTCACGTGAGCCTCTGCAATTCTCAACTTATCCCGATCTGCGAACTGTACTGCTCCCTGGGGGTCTCAGAGGCCTATTATAGTGTTCCTCCTCTTGATTCTTGCCAGTTTTTCCACCAGGAATTTATTCACCTTGTTTCCTCTGGCATAGTAGCTTTGCTTAGTTTTGGTTAGTAGCTGGGCTGTGTCCTCCGCGTAATGGGCCTCTAGTTTCTTTCGGGCCGTCTGCAAGGCTCGGTAGGTTCTCGGGGACCAGTTTCTGGCCTTACACGCCGTCTCCGCCTCCAGGACCTTGTCTTCTAGGATGCGGCGGGACTGTTGTTTTTGTTTGTGGTAGGCCGCTCCCCGGGAGATCAGTACCCCTCTCACCACGGCCTTCATTGCGTCCCACGTATTCGCTGGGGAAGTATCTTCGTTTTTATTATCTTCGAAGAACTGCTTTATTGTTTTAGCTACTACGTCTCTGGTGGCCATATCGTTTAGGATCGGGTCATAAAGAGACCATCTGCGTCTTGGGGACGGGTCTGGATTATGAGCTCTTAGCGTTAGCATTATGGGTGCGTGGTCTGAATGGATTCTGGGGCCTATGAAGACATCATCTGTGTATGACAGGATCTGCGGGGATGCCAACAGGAGGTCGATGCGTGAGTAAGTTCTATGCACATAAGAGTAGCACGAGTAGTCTCGCTCCTCTGGGTGGAGGATCCTCCAGGTATCCACCACGTCGAAGGTTCGGAACAATTTAAGCAAAGCAATCGCCAAGCCAAAGTCTCAGCGGGCTGGGGGGTGTGATCTGTCTACTAATGGGTTGGGGACTCAGTTGAAATCTCCCCCGATGATGGTCTGACCCTCAGCAAACGGCAGGAGGGTGCTTTCCAGGGTCGAGTAGAATGCCTCCTGCTCTTCATTCGGGGCATATACTGAGATCAACGTGTATAGTTGGCCGAGAATTCGGCACTTCACCGCCACAAAGCGGCCATCGGGGCCCAGCTTAGAGTCCAGGATTCGCGGCTTCAAATCTTTGGCGATTAAGATTGCTGTGCCACCCTTCTTTGTTCCGTTCGATGCCAGGAACTGTAGTGGGAATTGCCGATCTCTGAGCCTTGTGAAGTCCGCCGGAATCAGGTGTCTCTCTTGTAGGAAGACAATGGAGGCCTTGTCATTCTGAATGCGTTTTAGGATCGCTTTCCGCTTCTGTGGGGCGTTGAGGCCTCTAACGTTCAAAGTTAGAAACCTTAGTTTCTGGTGTGGCGGGGAAGCCTCCTGGATGTCCTCTGGGATGGAATACTGCTCCTCGTGGGGGTCTGGGGGTATTCAGTCTTCATTTCGTGACTCAGAGTTAGCTAAGTTTTCCTGCGGCTGGGTTTTCTGTATCCTCCAATGGGAGGGTAAACTTTTATCTGAGTGGGCCAACCAACGGGCGGGCGAACTTAAACGGGAGGGAGAGCTCAAGAATGTGTGGGGGGCCGGGGTTTTCTGCGCAGCCACCACCACGGCCAACAGGGCCAAGACAATTTTCCTCGCCAACGGGGCGGGGGTCGAACCATCGAGATTAGTTCGGCTCCAAGGGTGAGTTGGTGACATACTCCTCGGAGTGGATACTGGGCCGTTCGGGGCCCGCGGCATTGCTATGCTTTGTTTTGGCTCCGGGGTCGATATTAGCACAATAGAAGAAGACATCTAGATCATTTCATCTTCCGGCGTCTCTGTGCTTTAGACCAGGGTTGCTGCTGCTGTCTTTGGGGTGATTGATCTGGTTCCTCTGGCGGGAGGTGTGGACTGGAGGTGAGTGAGGTCTCTGGAGAGCTCGGTGTAAGATAGATTTCGTGTCTTCCAGATGGCTGATTTTACGCAGGGTTCCCTGGTACGAGAATTGTAAAGTAGCGGGGAAGAGCCATCGGTAGCGGATCTGCTGGCTCTGGAGGAACAGGGTCAAGGGCTTGAGAGCTCTGCTTTTCTGTATGATGATCAGGGAGAGATCTTGGAATATCTGCAGGGGGGTACCCATGAATGAAAGTTCATCTTTGGTGCGGCTTATCGCTGAGATGGCCTCCTTGGTGGCATAGAAGTGGACCCTAGTGATCACATCCGGGGGGCCGTCCGAATCTACTCCTCGTCTCGGGCGCAATCTGTGCGTTCGGTCCAGGACGAGTTGGGCTTTGTCCACAAGCGGGAGGAGAGCCTGGAAGAAATTGCTTATATATTCCGGTAGCTCTTTGTCTTGAATAGCTGATGGGACCCCTCGGATGCGCAGATTATTTCGTCGAGCCCTATTTTCTAAGTCTTCTTGCTTAAATTCGAGGATCTCGTTACTGGACTGGAGCGCTTGGATCTCGCGTTGCATTTCTATTATCGTTGCGTCATGGCTCTGGGTCAAGTCTTCGACCTCTCCTATCCTCTGTTCCGCTTCAGTGAGTCGTTGGTCCGTTTGTTCTAGCCGTGTGGTGGGTTCGGTCATGCAGGACCGGAACTCAGCTTTGATGTCCCGCATGAAGGCCACCATGTCATCTTTGGTGGCGAGATTACCTTGCTCTTCCGGGGGCTTCTGCGGGGTGAGTTTAGGAGGGGGGTCCGGTTTCCTTGTCTTGTCTGCTGCCAGGAGCATGGTAGAAATGTCTGCGGTTTTGGCTGGTTTGGTGAGTCTCGACATTTTGCTAGGGCTGAGACCCTGGGGATCCTCTTCTGGCTGGGTCGCAGGGGGCAGTCGTGATGCAGCGATCTCTTTGTCTGGGAACACCTGGGGACGCTTGGGGGGGAAAGGATAGGCAACGGCCGGGTCTGCTATAGACAGGGTCTCCTGGGAGGGTGAGGGATGAAGCCTCCCCAAGCGATATCTTTCGGGGGGAGAGATTGATTTGCAAGCCGTATTTATTTTAAGGTTGCTCTGTCTATATCAAGGTATTGCCACTCTTGAGTGTTGTGGGGGGTTGGTTCAGCTTGAGGCGGTTGCATTCACTACCAGGGGGCTGCAGCCATCCGGGATGGTAGAAGTAGCGGCCCAAAGTGTCTTTTAAGGATTCAGATAAACCTTTATAAAACATGGAAGCCTTCTTATCTTCAGGCCAACCTGTCTCAGCTATGAGTTGATTACATTTAGCCAGATATGCCAACAATGGAGAGTCACCTTGATGTAACCCTAATAGTTCAAGATCCGTTGCTTGAGTCTTCTAACGAGTATCAAATACTCTACTCATAGCTGCGATAAGGGCGTCACAGTCAAACAGTAACGGACTTCCCTGTTCCAGCAATGGATTTGCCCATGCTGCTGCTGTACCCTCTAAATGTGACAACAGGAAAGCAGCTTTAGTAGCAGAATTGGGAAAGGAGGACGGCCTACAGAGGAAATGCAAGCGACATTGATTCAAAAAGGTACGGTATGTTCTGCGGTCCCCACTGAATCTCTCAGGCTGAGCCAGAGGAAATTGAGCCGTCATGTACACCGGCCCAGAATCCGGCTAGGAGGGGCTAAGCCAGAACCCGAAGGTTGTGCCAGTTCGGGGACCGAGGGTCCAGATGGTTGCATACCGGCCTGAATTTCATTGATACGTTGCTGAGTAGTGGCATGGCCAGCAGTCATATCTGCACGTAAATCTGTGACCATTTGTACTATTTGGGCCAAAGGCTCGTTTGGGTCCATGGATACGGCTTCTGATTATGTCAGGGTAGCCTGATAACTTGCCCACGGAGTGTAGACGAAGAATTCTACCCAACAATGTAACCCTGTGTATGGAGTTAAAATACCATACCAAGGGATCTATTATTTGGAAGAATGGACCCAAACACGATGAGCAGACCTAGAGCCGGAAAGGAAAAAGGCACGTTAACAAAAGGCCATTAGCTTTTAAGAAGCAGGTAACAGTGTATCTAAACAGGACTAACCTTAACAGAGCTTCTCACAAATAAAGTATAACACAACCCTGGTTGGTCGATATGGGTGGAATCAATCGAGTGGCAAGGAGGTATGCAAATCTGGAGGGAACAAGGTGCAAAGATACAATAGTGAGATTTTGGTATAACGAAAAGAAATGGGAAGGACCAAGAGATCAGGAAGGATTAGATGGGCCCTTAGCGTGTTCCTGTTGATGATCAGCCTCTGACGTGCAGAATAGATGAATGATTTCTTTTGGGGTAGGTCCGGAAGCAACACCATGGGACAGAACTACTCCCGCAGACAACGGAACGCCTAGTGGCCAGGAAGTCACTTGAAGAGCCCGACGGAACGCGGACGCTCCCAAAACACCCTCTGAGTACCAGGAAGTCTCTAGTCCGTACCGGGATGAAAGGGAGTGAGAGGCTTCTGGACTACCAGGTAGTGATCAGAGGCGAGGATCCAATCCAGAGTGCAGTTCGATGGAAGTCCGATGTGCAGGTAAGATTAGAAGAATGAGAGACGGAAACAGTCGATTTAACAATCCGGGTCAGCAACGTGATGGCAAGAACAATCCAATATCGAGCAGAGGTAGAAATCCGTGGAGCGGTCCGCGTCCGCAACGTGGAAGACAGTGGTAAGCCAAAATCGAGAGGAGACAGAAATCCTTTGAGCAGTCCAGGTCGGCAACTTGAGTGGTTAAGGAGATAGCAGATCACAGCAAGAAAACAAAATGAAAAGGACTTGAGAGACACAAGGTAACAGGGATAGGAGTCACGTGGAGCAGACACTGGAAATTAGAAACAAAGTTCAAGGACAAGGTAACAGGTCAGGAAACTAACAAACCAAACGTAAGTATTCACTAGATACGTAGCGTACTTCAGCCAAAATCAGAAGCACTGATTCAAAGTCAAGGCAGAGTTTAAATGGTCATGAAGTCACGTGACCGAACGTGCGCATGATGACGTAAGCCTCATTGTTTATATCCTAGTTTCCACGGCAACCGCAATCGGGCTGTAAACAGCGCCCGTTTCTTTAATACAGTGAAACCTCTGAGATGAGCGCCGCATCTTGTAGTATAACGCTTTCCCTGAATAGCATCAGGCAATACTTGGGATGGTTTGGACACTCTAGAATCATTATTAGACAAATTCCTGGGAATACTTGACGTAAGGCGGCACCGTAGACAGGATGACACACTCTGGCTATCAAAAAAAGACAGTTCAAAACGTGGCTTGAGGCCCGCTTGGCCTTCCACGTTAAAGTCACTTACTTTCAGTCCACCAAAAGTTCTTTCACAGTTGAACAAAAGTTCACATAGGTCTCCCTCAGTCGGGCTCGGACCTCGCAATGATAGCACTTGCAAGGGTCCCCTTCCGAAGCTTTATTCAGATTCATTAGGGTTCCCTTCCCGTAACTTATTTCATGTTCCAGGTTTCCCTCGGTCGGGCTCAGACCTTTCACTGATGGTGAAGACTTTCGAGTGTGCAAGGCTTTTTCCATAGACCTCCACAGGACCACTTCAACTTTCACTTTATCTCTCCCTTATGGTATTTGCCCCAGTGTCTCTTGGTCTTGGTAGTTCCACAACACAATCAGGAAAGTTCAAAGAAATATTTATCTTAAAGCAATCACCTTTTAACTTCCCCTTTCAACAGGATTAATCTTGACCATTGCGCATTTCTGTTACGCTCACCTAGTATCCACGGGGACGCCACCCAGCCCTGGTTGGATGATTTGCACTCTCAAACCCTCTCCCGGTCCCTTGGTAAGGTCTGTGGTTAAAGATGGGTCTGCAATATAGGAGAGCTGGATTCAATACCAGATTGTCTTCATGTTTTTCCACCTCCCTTGGCCTCACCTCCTTCCTCCCCCTTGGGCCTTCTCCTCACCTTAATATTGTAAAAGGTGGATTCTCCGTCCTGCTCCTCGTGGCAGGGGCGCGTAGATGTGGGGGGCAAGCAGCGACCAAGTAACTTCACTGGTGCAAGCCCCCCTGTGGGAATCCAGGCCTGCTGCGACTCTGTAGGTTTACTGCTTTACAGTCTTTATATGCAGTTCTTATGTTCCTCTTAGTTCGAATAATAATGTCTTGCTTCTTTCCTTTTAGGTATGGAAAGGTATTTTGGTGTTGTCATGCAGTTTGAAGATGAGCATGGGCCGGTAGGCGAAAGCGCGGTGTTCGCGATGCTGTCTGGTGAGTAATGCGTGATGCGCGGCGCTGTTTCTCCTTTTATATTGCTAACCTGTGTTTTTCTTGCCTTGCAGGTTGCGATGTTCCTCGCCGAGCGCCGTAATGTTCCAGCAATGATACTGACCAGGAAATGACTACCCAGGTAAGAATTGTGTGGCCTTCTTCATTCGGGAGGAAACGTGAGTAAACGCTTACTAATGCTGTCTTTCTTTCTCCTCTTTCCAGGTTATGGTATTCCAGGATGCATGCAGTGCCGGATGATGGAGTTCGTACCTTCAGGTAAGTGGAACTGAAGTCGGCGATGGATTGAAGACAGGATACTACTGTTCCAGGTAAGTTTCCTAGTGTTCTTTCTCTCTCTGCAGGTCCTTGGTTTCAGGTAAGCTGGCATCAAAGAACTGGACACGGTGAGCGTTACGCTGCCCACAGCAGAATAACGCAAAGCATGTTCTGCTGTTTGGGTGCGGTTTAAATCATCTCAGGTAAAGTAGTCCAGGTAAAATAGTCCCAGGCCTGCCACACCCAAAGTAGTCCAGGTAAAGTAGTCCCAGGCCTGCCACACCCAAAATACTAGACCGCATAGCTCAGTTCCTTGTAACTGAGCTATGTGTGTGCCTCCATGTTGGCTGAATCCCCCCAAGTTAAATAGTCCAGAGTAAATAGTCACATTCTAATGTTGGTCTTCATGATGGTTATGAGCCTGGTGCCAAGAGAGTCTATGATGAGGTTTTAAGGCCTTTGACCTGGCCCTAACTGGAAGGCTGACTTAACAGTGAGGGCCAGGGGCAAGGGTCATGACAATTTCAGAGTTCATTCACTTTGTCGCTTTTTAACAAGACATCAAACATTTCGCGGAGACTTTCGAGTGGGCTATTTCCTTTTGCTGGACCACTTCACTACTCTGTATCACTGGCTTCACAGTTATCGGTAACTTTAAAGTTCACTACTGGTTTGCTTTCTTTTGCGTCTCATCTGCACGTGCGCAACCTTCAATCGTAAGATACACTGTTGCGGCTTCAATCTTTCCAAGACACAAACTGGCCTTTCATGTCTTTGGTAACTCACCAGTTGTGTGCATTCCTTTATTTTCTCTGCTATGATTGACGAGTCAAGGTTGATACCACAGGCTTGGTCTCACCTCCCCAACTCTGCCGTTCACCCCGGAGGGTCACTGGCATCCTTGAGACACAACACAGGCTTCTTCTTGGCTGGAATTTGGCTTTTTCCGCATATCCCTCATGGTTTCTCGGAGTCAACGACCTCCTGCAGGGATCTTCAGAGTTTCTCTTCCCCTCGCTCTGGTCCCTCGATCGGTCATCCTGCTCCAGTGGGTTCGCCTTCGCCCCGGAAGATCTGCTCCGTCTCGTGTCTCACCTTGCTCAGAGTGTGTCTCAATGTTCCACCTTTTATCCATGTGGGGGAGCTAATGGATATCAGATGTATGTGATTAAGGTCAACTGCCTGACTTTGCCTGACCTCATTACTGGGACATGTCCAATGAGATATGCAACGCTTAACCTTTTTACTCTCTGTCCTCCTCTTCCTCGGCCCAGTGTTTGTGTAGAAAGGGGGGGGGAGTTGGAACATCAGAGAATCCTAAAAAATAGGATAGAGTATGAGCTTGGGCACGGGAAAGGGGGGGATACCGCGTCTCACCATTGATTGCCTCACCCCCACTCCCCAAAGACCCCCCACCCAGGTGATCCTCCTGCACTGGTCCACCCCCAGGGTCTGGATCCCCAAAGGCGATGGCCGTGCCCTGGCCACCTGAGAGAGAGATCCCCGGGGACTATTAAGTGAGACACCCTTTGGTTTCTCACAATCCCTATTTCTAAGAGGAGTTTCCCTGCCTCAACTAAAATCCTAAGGATTTTGTCAGGATGTCCAAGAAAATAAATAGTCCACCGTCCTGTGTTAGCAAACCTATTTCCATCCCTTACACTAATAACTAAATCAAAAGGCTGCTCTACAGTCCGTGGTCCAAGAGAATGACTCCCTTCCCCTGTTCTTTCATTAATTTCCACAATGTAGAACACCAGGGGGAATTACTTCTGCTTGCCTCAGAAAAAGGACCCCCTGGCCTCAGAAGAAGGACTCTCTTTTCCCCGATATCTCTTTCTATGGATTTCACAATGCTACTGAGCAAGGGGGAAGGCCTCCCTTCCTCTGGTCTCTCTTGTTCTTGATATTGGTAGTTCACAATGCCAGGGGGAATGTCTCCCTTACCCTGGCCTTCTCAGGCTGAATTGGCAGTTCACAAAGCCAGGGGGAAAGTCTCCCTTCCCCTGGACTTTCACAGGCTAAATTGGCAGTTCACAATACCAGGGGGAATGTCTCCCTTTCTAAGGCTGAATTATCAGTTCACAATGCCAGGGGGAAAGTCTCCCTTCCCCTGGCCTTTCTCAGGCTGAATTGGCAGTTCACAATGCGAGGGGGAATGTCTCCCTTCCCCTGGTCTTTTTCCGATATAAAAACAGATTGATATGGCTCCCCAACCCTTGTTTTCTTAAAGATTTGTTTGGGCAGACCTGGTTCACTTGCCTGCCAGGTACTGCCACGAAGGAGATGGTTATGGAGTCTCTCCCTCTCAAGTTGCGTGGCCCTGACCCCACTTCCTCTTTTAGTTATTCTTCCCGATAGACTTGGTTCACTCTCCTATCAAGTAATATCATAAGGACACTTGTTCCAACTATTCTTCTTAACTCTACCTGGGTCCCAGACCCGGGGTTAAGGGTTTCTTCTCCCCTTTTCTCTCACCCGACAGCCCAAGAACCTTCTGGGGCTCTGCCGGTTCTCCTGCATCAGTTGCGTACTCTTCTGATGACCTCTTGGGCTTCCTTCACTGTTGTGCTGCGTCGGCTCTGTAGCGTTTCCCGCTGAGCGGCTTGCGCGTCTTTCCCCCGACTGCGCGATCCGGTTACTACTTCTTCCCGTACTTCCGCTCTTCCAGCACTCCTGTCAGCCCAGGCACAGCAGACAGGATAGGGACACCATGGCTCCCTCGCTCGTGTCCCGATCAGTGGCTTCCTCCTATCTCCACGCGGGACGTCCTTCATGCTCGCGGATCTTCCTGGGAGGGTCTGACAACAAAGTAAGTCTGTTCTTGCTTTTTATTTCCCATTGGTACGAACGACTGGACCTCTCACCTAAGTCAGATGGAGCGTTCTTCTTGGCTCTGCACCTCTTCCTTGTTCCAGTACTTGTCTGGTATTCCTCTTTGCGGAGTTCACTCTTCTTCGTCCCAGAACTTACTAAAGTTCTAGCTTCACAAAAGTACAAAGGAACACTAGGCACGGTTATGGTGTATTGAGGTGTGTAGAATAGGGAGGGAGGTTGTTAGCAGAGGGGGGGTGGTTATTGCATCTTCCCGTGTGTCCTCCCTGTATCCCAGAGAGGGAATCCCTCCCCATGGGATCCTCCGACTGAGTACCACCCACAGGGGGACTATTGGGTAGTGCCCCTCACCTTCCTATCCTCATGAGAAGGGTCTCCCCCCTCGGGGAGAAGTGACGGCATCACGAGATTCATCACAGTAGGCTGATATCCCTTGGTGAGGTCCCCAAGTGGTCGAGTGATTTTTGGCAAATCTCGTGACTAACCTCCAGTAGTACAATCCAAGGACACTCTGCAACTTCTCCAGGGTCTGAGGTTGTTGTCAAACACAACTCTGCATCTCTGAAAAATGCAAATCAACGTTTAGAATATTGTGGTATGTCTATTTATATTGTCCTCTTTCTCTCTTTCTCTCTCTAGGATGTGAAGAGCGTCTTGGGCAGGTACGTCTCCTGTTGCATTGATGAAACTTCATTGTGGACTCCCTTTTATTCCGGTGGATGCCCTCTGTTCCTCACATTTATTACACACTACAGACCCCGGCTCCATCTTAATTGAAGGAAGAGTCCTGCGCTGTGAGCTTAGAGAGAGGAGAGAGAGGCTTGTAAGGGGCAATAGTACAGAGTCTATATGGGGTATATAGGGTTAGACTGAAGGAAGGGTCCTGTCCTGTGAGCTTAGAGAGAGGAGGGAGATGGCTCCTAGAATGTCCAGGATCAAGGGTGGGGGATATTTATTTTGACTGTTATCTTGCTGAGCCCCAGCGTAAATCTATGCATGGTCGCAATTTTTTAGTATCCTTCTTAGGAATGAAAAAGAAAACAAAGCTTCAGCTGGTTATTTAGACTCCGTTATGCCAATTCGTTTGAAGGTACAGTCTCAAGACTTCTTTCTCTTGATAGAGCAATCATCTACTCTATGTGGGGGAAGTACATGGTAGTACATCGTAGGCAGGCCAATAGCACCAGGCCGTAGACATTCTGCGAGACAACATTCTGAATCTATGAACAAAGCACCCGTTGTCCAATTAATAATGGGGTAATGCAAACGGAGTCATAGTAGTCCCAATGAAAGGGGATAATGCATTGCCTTGATTAGATCAAAACGGATCCATTCCAAGTGGGAAGCAATGCACATCGCTAGCTCTGCTGTCTGCTCTTTGATGGGTCCAGAAGATAAAGGAATTCCATCGACTCCCTCTACAGGAATCAACATAGATTTGGGTAAATGAGGGATGTAATTAACTTCTGCCCACTTATCGTCCATGAAATTCCCTGCAGCCCCACAGTCAACTAAAGCAGGAATGTCTGCAAGGAACTTATCCCTGAGCCAAAGTGAAACTTTAAGTACAACCATGAGGGTTTCTTGGTGATTCTCTGGGGAACCTTGATTCTCATCCCGAACCGTAGTTACCTTTAAGATCGGGATAACATGTTCCTGGAACGCCTTGGTGGAGTGTTAGGAAAGATTTCTTTTTGTAGCAGCTTTCCTTCCATTTTTATGGACCCCCACATTTTCTGCTTTTATATTTTAATCTGAGGATAGCTTATGGTGAGGAACCTTTTAACACCGGACACTTATTAAGAAAAGAGACCTCAGCACCCTGTTTAATCTCTGATCAAGTCGCATGGATCGTGTAACATCAAGAGATAATGATTCCTCTACTCCGTTTTTATAAGCAAAGTTAATGGTGAGGTTACTCGAATTCCAACATGCGCCAGTTATTTGAAAAGAATGAATACACTTTAGTCAAAAATGTGATTTTTCTTTTTTCTTTATGAGTTTATAATGAGGTAGGTGCCCTTTTGATGACACGTGTTTCGACGACCACCGTCGTCTTTTTCAAATCAGGGCTAAATGGTGTTGTTTAAATAAGTCATAACGATGCTTTTCAGCAGCACAAGAAACAGTCCTGGGTTCAATCACGTTCTGCAGGCTCCATACAAATCAGTCCTGCTCTTTTTGCATTGCAGTGAAGCCTTCAGCTCATTTGTCAGGCTTTCAGTACTGGGAAACCATGTTTCCCTTAGTCTTGTTACTTTGATGCCACTTTTGGTAACCTTTTATCGTTGTACAGTACATCTTACAATGCAGTACAATGGGGTAAACTTTTTGTTTTTCCCTAGACTAACACTCAGAGGATTTTCGGTTACTCTAGATGTGCCTAAGGGACAAGCTGGTGGCAGCAGTTACTTTTTGCTATTTTTGGGTGTATTTTACTTTAGCCTTACCGCGTTTACCATGTTTGGCTACCAACTGTGGCTAGTGTCCAAACATGGCGGTCCAATGGTTTTTCGTTTATCCCTTGGCCATCTTGTCATTAGCCCTACTTGCTGGCCTGTTATATGGACTTCAAGTGCCCCAGAAAGCAGAGGCTTTTATCATGGGCTACTGCAGGGCCATGTGTGTTTTCTGCCAGGACGTGGGTTGGGACTGTCTGGCCCCAATCCACAAACTGGTTTCAGTGTGTCTGAATGGTATTCATGAGTTGTGCCACCAGTGGTCCTGATTGGACCACTGCTGGGGTGTGTGTGTGTGGGCCAGATCTTTGATTGGCTAGTGAGAGTTTTGACTCTTACCTGGCATTTTGGATAAGAAGAGGACCCATGCACCCATTCTAGAGAGATCCTGGAAAAAACCGTAGAAGGCAAGTATCCTGTCCTGCTGCAAGACTTGCAAGGAGACCGTGGACCCATTGGAAGAAGGCCTGGCGACCAACTTCTTTTGCTGCCCTGTCTTGTAGGTGATCTTCAGCAGTCCTGCGAAGGAGCTGCGATCCTTGGAGTGGAGGGCACATCCATTCTCGATGTCAGCTTGGAATCCTGCGAAGAAGAGCCTTTGGAAGTGTCCCTGGACCGCCCAGTGCCAGACCAGCTCAGAGTTTGGGCTACCGTGCTGCAGACGTTGCTGTTCCGACTTGAGGCCTGGAACTTGGGGATCACCAGTTTATGCTACAAGACTCACCTCTGCCAAATGTCGTCGTTCAAGTATAAAGCGAACCAGAAATAGGAGGCGAAGTCTGACCACGGCAAGTGTGTCCCCCTGCATCGCCGTGCATTGGTGGCCGTCATCCGAAACGGCTTCCCTGCATCCAGTCCTGTGCTGAGAGGGGCCCTGCATTGAGTACTTCTGCATTCTCCAACCTGAAGACCTTGCACCATCATTTGTCACAGACCAGGGAGAAGTGCTCGAACCTGCAACCCCTGGGCATCAAGGGCTGAAGCTGATGGTGGGAAGAGCAACCTTGGACCCTGTCTAGAAGGCCTGCCAAGTCCTAAGAAGAATCGAAGTACAGGAGGTTTGGTAACGTTTAGAAACTTTTACAACAGTTTGGCTTTGCCATTGCTGCGCAAGCACTCCGAAAGTTGGGGAAACTTTTGTTAATTGGAATAATGTGTCCTCTACCACTTAGAACTCTCCATTGGACCCAAAAAGCCCAACACTAATTTATTCCCATCTCACAAAACTGTGTGGAAGTTTGGTGAACGTTCGAGCACAAGGCCCCATACATCTTAGCGATGGACTTCTAAAGTTAGTGTTGTATCTCTGTTGTACCTTCCTTTACAGGGGTTTTATGTGTTATGCCCTACTCCATTGATTGTATATATGTATCTTTTATTGAGTGTTGTGTGATAATATTACATGCTAGTAGTCACGTTTCATAGTGTTACATAGCCATAAATAAATACATATTTTTATTACTGATTGTCTAAGCGTGTTGCTTGACTTTCCACTGTGTGTGCTCATTCAGGACCCTTTACAAGCTCAACACCTCTTGAGACTTAGCCTTAACTACTCATCCACGTACCTTGAACTGGTTTGGCTACAGCTCCCAGAGTTGTCCCTGTCACTAAACTAGGTTGGCCTTCTATACATCTGTCCACCAGGCCACAGTAAAGAAAATCAGTCCTAACAAATTGGAACAACGGGACAATCTCTCACTAAATGTTCCTTTGAAGCACAGTGCATGCAGAGTCCTTGAGACCTTCTGCGGTTACGTTCCTCTGCAGACAACGGACCTCACGCAGCTCCAACCTACGTAGGTTCTTCTTCCACAGGTGTATTAGGAAGCAATTTATTGCATTCCAAAGGCGCTCGCACAGTTCTATACATTTTCCTTTCCCCATGGCGTTCTTCAATGCAATATTCCAATTGCATGACCAACGCGATCATTTCCACCAAGTTTGGGGGGACCAGGTACTCGAGCGACCTTGTATTTCAATTCTTCTGTCGGGTCTCTTCTGAAGAGTGTTAATAGCGCATCGTCAGGCTAAGCTGTATCTGCAGCCATCTGCTTGAACTGTGTGATGTACGTCAAAGTGTCCAGGAAGACTTGTTTAATGTCCAACACATGTTCTTGTTCGGACACTGTAAGTTCCGTCCACCCGAACATTGCCCAAAACCTTGATATGAATCCAGCACCGGATTATGTGTTGTTACTAACGGCGTTGCCCAGGTAAGAGCACTTCCCGCCAAGTTTGAAATCATAAACCAATCTTTGGAACGGTCAGTAGGAAAAAATGCTAGCTTTAATGTAAATTGCACCTGGCATGCATCATGAATTCCTTACATTTTCTGTGGTTGCCATCAAATTTGCCTCCTGCAAGCAGACCCAGTGGCAATTCAGTGGGAATATTAGGTTGTGCCACCAATTGCCATAGTGTGGCGTTTTCCGTGTATAAAGTTTGGGCAACGGCAGTGAGTGCCTGTACAGCTGCCACCAGTTGCTACATTTGGTCCATCACTGATTACGTTTTTTGGGCATTGCATACTATCACAGTAATGCGAGCACTAACCTTTGTGAGGTCACAGCAGCAGCTGGAGTGAGAGGAAATAGCCCAAGGAATATCCAAACACCTGGTAGTAACAGGGTTTTGTTTACTCGTGATAAACCCAAGGTAAACCCTCCGGGAAAGAAAAGCCTTGATGTGATCCGGTGGCGATGATCAGCAGGATCACCTACAGAATGACCGGAACAAGGGCCAGGAGGGATGGTAAGTAACTCCAGGAGTTCTCTATTCCTATCACCAAGAACCTTAAGACTCTGACCCCTGCCAGCGCTGCACAAGTCAGAAGCAAAAAAAAACTCACAGAGGAGAACCTACGCCCATACCTCAATACCCCAGTGTTAGCCCCCCCATTCGCTAGCGATCCCAATATCCTAGCCGACATATACAAAGATGTCCTCACCAAAGCCATTGATGAAATAGCGCCACTTGAATGGAAAAAAGATAAGAAATCCTTACACTCCAACTCCTGGTTTACTGAAGAACTGCACTCAATGCGATCCCACAAAAGAGCAGCTCTAAAAAACTGGCAATCTGACCCCTGCACCAATACCAAAAACATATTCAATTTAATCTCCCACCAATACAAGAGAGCTATCTCCAATGCCAAAGCCAACGCCTTCAACACTCGCATCGCCAATGCCAAGTCACACTCCAAAGAGATTTTCGCAATCTTTAATGAGCTCATCTCCCCCCCTAATACTCCAGATGAAATAATCAAAGATGAAGCGTGGTGTACCAGCATTCAAGCTGCCATGCTTCACAAAATTGACCTTCTCCAAAGGAAAATCAAAGACCACTGCAAAGCACTTCCACACCAGACAGGAACCAAACCGACCAACATCCCACCCACCTCCTCCAAGCCCACCATACCTGACTTCTCCTTCAGAGATGTCACTGAAACAGAAGTTATTAACCTTCTAATAAACCTCAAACCCTCCCCATGCAAAGGCGACATCTGCCCACCTAAACTAGTCAAAGACTGCGCAGACTGCCTTGCGCCGCTCCTCACGGCATTTATCAATGCGTCCTTCAAAACAGGCATCATCCCAGCCAACCTCAAAGAGGCTTGGGTCCGGCCTCTCCTAAAAAAACCGACTCTTGACCCCTCACAACCCAACAACTATAGACCAATAACCACTGTGCCATTCTTGCTGAAATTACTGGACAAAGCTGCACACTGCCAAATCCAACACTTTCTGGAAACCCACTCCATCCTCGGGACGAGACAATCGGGTTTCCGGAAAGGACATGGCACAGAAACAGCCCTGGTAGATCTGAAGAGTCAGATCACCCAAATCATGGACAAAGGCAAGCCGGCTCTTCTGCTTCTTCTAGATCTCTCAGCCGCGTTTGATCTGGTTGATCACAAGATTCTCACCTCCCACCTCACGCACTCAGCCAACTTCTCTAAAAAAGCAGCCGCCTGGATCACTTCCTTCCTCGAAGGTAGGGCCATGAAAGTTTTCTCGGACATCGCTAACGCCACACCCACAACAATCCACTGCGGGGTCCCTCAAGGTTCCTGCATTGCACCCACACTCTATAACTTGTTCACCAAGCCCCTCTTTGACAAACTTGACTCATACGGCATCACCTACACGAACTACGCGGACGACACACAAGTACTTCTACCCCTCTCAGGCTCATACAACAAAGACGCAAAGGCACTCCACACCATCTACTCCATCATCAAGGCATGGATGGCAATTAATGGCCTCTGCCTCAATGGGGATAAGACCGAAATCTTGATACTAGGCCAACAGAACACCTTAGACAAACTGGACAAACTGTACACTAACTTCTCAATTGACAACTCCATCATTCCCGTGTCCACAGCCGCCAAGACACTGGGAGTATACCTTGACTCCTCACTATCCATGACCAGACAAGTCAGCGCTATCACTTCCGCATCCGCACACACCACCAAACTTATAAACGCCATTAAGCCCTACCTCTCTAAACCTAACTGCCTCTCCATAGCGAGGGCAACCATAGGAGCCAAATTGGACTACTGCAATGCTCTCCTAGCAGGCACATCAGCCAAAAACATAAATAGACTACAAATCACACAGAACAACGCTCTCCGGGCCGCTCTCAGTATCCCAAGAAGAGAGCATATCACCCAGGCCAGGCTCTCAGCCCAATGGCTCCCAGTCAAAGAACGGATCACCCTCAAAATCCTCACCCTCACTCACAAATGCCTCTCCTTCTCCGCCCCGTCCTATCTTTCAGATACCATCCTCAAACCTTCCTCCACACGTCCCACCAGGACGCAATACGCCAACCTACTCTGCACCCCACGCATCAAAAAAGCCAAAGCCGGAGGTCTAGGTTTTCCCTACATTGCAGCACAGACATGGAACGCTCTCCCTTCAGACATCCGAACGGAAAACTCACTTCCCATCTTTCGCAGGAAACTGAAAACCTTGTTCCTTGCTAAATAACTAGCAAATTTCAGGAAGCCATGTAAATATACTGCCTTGCTATTGTATATATTTCCTATGTAATTTATGTATTGATTGTAACTACGGTCTCCTTTGCAACTAAGATTTCTGTAACAAGCGCCACGATGCTTCTGGGCTGATGTGCGCTCAACAAATTTGAATAAATAAATAAACCAAGGACTGAATGGGAAGCAGCACAAGAGAAGGCAGAAGGATGAGGAATGGAACACAGCAGCCAGGAACAGGGAAACCGGGCAGGGAGGAAGAACAAAGGGGCGTCAGTGATTGGGAAGATGCGACGAGCGGCACTCACTGTGGCTCCCGATTAAATGATGTGTCAGATCCGGTCTGAGTGCCTAGAGGACAGGTGTCCTGGGTGCCGTGTTGGAAATTACTAGAACGTTTACTGAGTGTAACATAATGGGACAAAACAGTGCCATCTTGAAGAAGAAGAAGCACTGTAATACAGAGGCATCTTTGTCCATTTGTGCTAAAGGGACCACGAGGAGACCTTATTCCTGACAGTACTTACCAGTATTTTTCCTTCTGCTCAATGTATTTTGATCAAAACCACCAATGTGAATACTTGCCTCTGGGTCCTGGGGTAGACAATAATTCACAGTACTCACCCTCCGGTCTGGGTTGAGGTTCTTTGGAGAGGAGTCTTTACTGCCTTTCCCATAAACTTCTATTGAGAGTCCTCCTGCTCTGCTGCATCTTCCTCTTGGGCTCCTGGTTCGTCCATCGACCTCAGAATCTCTGGGTCTCTTATGGCCTTCCCTGGGGTTGTTTGCTACAGAATTCAGACCTGTGGGGTAGAACCGACTTTCCTCCATTAATGCCAATGGCCCATTGACTTTCCTCTCATTCTTTCCTATGAAACTTTCAACTTGCCCTAGAAAGCTCAGGAATTCATCTGCTCCTGGACGTTTTCTTGTTCCCATAAGGGGTTCAGAGAGTTTTGGTCCAAAAGTTAAAATGTTTGTATGTACCTGTGGTTTTTAATGCATTTTTCAAGTCATGCTATGCATTTCCCCAAAGAGAGGGCCTTGTCTATGATACTTCCTAGCCTATAAGAGAGCATCATCTATGAAAAAGGCTCATCTATGACAGGCTCATAAGAAAGGCAGAACAATGAGAGCCTCGTCTATGAGAAAGCTTTGACTAGGAGAGGGCCTAGTCTATGAGAGGACCTCGTTTACAAGAAGGCATCATCTATGAGAGAGCCTTGTCAATGAGAGACCCTCATCAAAAAGAAGGCCTCATCTACAAGAGAGCATTGTCTATGGAAAAGGCTTGTCTAAGACAGGCTCCTCCATGAGAGCCTAATCTATGACAGGCTCATCTACGAGAGAGCATCATCTACCAGAGGGCCTCATCTATGGGATTGGCTTGCCAATGACAGGCTAATCCATGGGAGATCCTTGTTTGCGACAGGCTCATCTACAAGAAAGTCTTGGTTAAGAATAACACACAATTATAAGGGGTAGAGTCAACAGGCTTCCCTAGCCAGTAGCGTGATGGGTGGTCGGTAGGACCTTGCAAAAGAACTACTGTATTGATAGTTCGCCACGAACAAAAATCACCATGGTGTGCATGAAACAATGATCAGCATTTATTTTCAAAAAAAGAAGTTTTGTCTGAAGGAATTCTTATGTGCCGTGGCACAACACAAGTACATATAAAAGTGCATGTATACTCTGCACGGTCGTGGGTTAGTAAAAAGTGGTTACAAAACATTCAGTGTATCGCCATTGTACAGTGAACATTGTTAAGTTGATGACAATCTCTTATACATATTGTTCAAGGTCACAATATATCGAACAGTGTCGACACTTAGATGTGTGTTTCTGGTTCGGTAGTTGGTTGGCGGGGCGCAGGGCTGGTAAACATGAGACAGCGCTGCAAGATGGATACCGAACTGTCTTCAGGACGTGTGCGTCAGTAGTCAAAATATGGCGTCATCCTGCAGTGAGACGGAAAACTAACATTTAAAATGGTGAATTTGTCTAACATTAGTGGAAAAAGGGAATGCAAGGAACAAAGACCTACCAGGCAGTGAATTAGTTAACACTCTGGCTGTAGTCCATAGGTGGGGCAGCTGCTTATGGTGCGGCTGGGGCGGATCTGCATAAATCAGGTGCTCGAGTCTATAATTGAGAAGAAAGACTATTAGGATTGGGCATAAAGGTTATGCTCCAACTTTGTGGGGGAGTGCTGTTAGCTGAAGAAACTGAAAAGACACAAGCCCAAACAGAGCCCGTGTAGATGCGGCGGCTAGGTGAGCAGTAAATGACGTGGTTGAGGTGGATGTTAAATAAATTATGCATCTTGCAGTACGACGTTGTTTCATATCTGCTGTGCATTTAAAGAGGATGAAGTGCGGGCAGTATTTAGGGCCCTGTGACTTCGTCGGCAGAGTTATCAAAAATGCGTGCCGTGACAGTAGTAGGTTGTAGATAAGGGCCGGAGGTCGAGTGCCGGTAAGATAGTGAAAATATGCTAGGTCCTGGAGGACTGCATCGGACGGATATTATGAAACGGAACGCAAAGATGCGGCCGTGAGCTTACCTTTAGTTGGCCCAAGTGAGCTGTATCAGTCGAAATCTGTGCGCAAGCGTAGTGGACAAGCCTCGGTATAAGTCGAGGTGTTTGTCAGTACGCATGCGCCGGGGAGTAATGTCTACGTAGTGCGCCAGTCATGTGATGCAACTAGGACGCCCCATCAGGCGCCTGTTTAGTATTACTAAATCAGTTCGACAACAATGAATAACATATTTAAATATCTGACATTGTGAGGCTTACTTACAGTGGGGAACCATTTATATTGCATGGAAAAACACTGTTTGACCTTCCTTATATTTCACATGGTGTGTCATTTGAATACGCCATCCGTGTGCATTAGATTGCAATCACAGTTCGCCCCAGTGAGCTGTGTAGGTCTGAGGCTGTGCGCAGGCGTGATGGACAAGTCTCGGTGTGAGACGTGTTGCCGGTAGCTGTGTATGTGCCGTGCGCCAGTTATGTGATGCGCAGGGCTGATGTATCTAGGATGTCAATACTAGATGTCCGTTTGTTATTAATACAAAAAAGAGGCAAGGCAATTGTAACAACATGTTATCAGAACGATTAAATATAATATTCAAATATTCGATATTTTATGACATTTTTGGAGACTTGCTTACAGTGGAGCTGCATTTGTTTTGCATGTGGAAACAAAAAAGTGTTTCACTTTGTTTTAATCAATGTATGTCATTGGAAAGGTATTTTAGACACTTTAAAAGATGTTAACAAAAGTCATAGTAAGAGAGGGGAGCAGATCCAGGGGTGTGCCATGGCAGTGGTCAACCAAGGGAATGGTATGGAGATGAACACACATGAGCTAAAGTTGTTGTGTAGTCTCTGGTGTAGCGAAAAATGGACTATTTGTTAAAGAAGAGATTCCATTCGATTGAGATATTGAGGCCATGTTTCACAGAGTCCAACCGGTAGATCCACTTTTGTTCGAGTTTGCGGAGGGCGAGATCTCTATCGCCTCCGCGGAAAGGGTTACGGACCGTTTGTAGTATTGCCCAGAACAAGTCGTTGTGGGTGTGTTTCATTTTCTTGAAATGTGCCACCAGAGGTTTGTCATCGACCTGATTTCGTATGCACGATCGATGTTCACATATGCGTAATCTGATTTCTCTTTTTGATTTGCCTATGTATATCAGCTTGCACGGGCACTTTATGATGTAGACACACCATTTGGTTTTACAATTGGTGAAGGAATTGAATGTCAACCGGTTTCCTTTAAGGTCAATGATCTTGATATTCGCTGTTAGGCTGCAGACAGAACAGTTTCCGCATTTGAAATGGCCTTTCACCGGGGGTAGATGCCATAGTGTGGTTTGGGTGTTGCTGGTGGTATCAACCTCAGTATATGTGTGTACAAAGATGTCCTTTAGATTCCGATTGCGTTTGAACGCAAATCGTGGTTTTTCGGGTTTGAAGCAATCTGTGTGTAGCTTATCCCAGTGTTTTAAAATCACCTTTCTTATAGAGTTACTCATGGGGGTAAAAGTGGTGACGCAGGTCATTTTTTCCTTTGATTGATTTCTGACAGTTGGGGTGAGGCAGATCTCTCGGTTGGTATGTTTGACTCTTCTTCTTGCCTGACGGATAATGTGGCTAGGATAACCACGTTCTTTGAGCCTAGTTGCTAGTTCTTTGCTTTTCAAATCATATTCACTCAATGTGGAACAATTCCGTCTGATACGTAGAAATTGACCGAAGGGCAGGTTGGTTTTGAGGCCCGAGGGGTGGGAGCTTGAATACTCTAGCAAGGTATTTTTGGAGGTTGGTTTGCGATATAATGTAGTGTTCAAGGAGTTGTCTTGATTCTTAGATATTTCTAGATCTAGAAAAGGAATCTGGTTTTTATTGTAGTCAATGGTAAATTGGATACAGGCATTTTGGGAGTTTAACCATTTCAGAAATGTGTGTAGGTCCTTCTCTGTGCCTTTCCAGATCATGAAAACGTCGTCGATATATCGTAACCAGCAGCCAATCGAATTTTTGAAGATGTTGTGTTCTGCGTAGATAGAGATCTTTTCAAAATTGTCCATGAACAAATTTGCTACATCCGGGGCAAAAGTGGCGCCCATGCTGGTCCCATGGCACTGTTGATAGCAGGTTTGTTTAAAGATAAAGTAGTTTTCCATTAAGGCTAAACGAATGCACTCAAGCAGGAAAGCAGTCGGGGGGTCCATAGATGTTCTGTCGTCTAGATAGGTTTTGAGCACTAGTATGCATTCTTTTTGTGGGATACTAGTATACAAAGATTCGACGTCTAGTGTCACTAGTAGGTCGTCTTGATCCGCTTGTAGGGTGTCTAATTTCCTAATCATTGATGTGGTATCTTGAACGTATGAAGGCATTTTGCAGATGAATGGTCTCAAAAAATGGTCTATGTAGATAGACAAGGGTTCCAAAACTGATCCTATACCGGCCACAATAGGCCTACCTGGTGGATTTGATGTGTTTTTATGGATTTTTGGAAGTAAATAGAAAGCCAGGATGATGGGATGGTTATTGATTAAAAATATTTTTTCGTCATCATCGATCCAACCTTCTGCAAGTGCGTGGCACATCAGCCTTGTTACTTCTGATAGAATCCGAGATGTAGGGTTCATGGGTATTGGTCGATAGAACTTGGTGTTGGACAGTTGTCGCTTAACCTCGGTTTCGTAGAGGGTGTTGTTCCAAAGGACGATGCCCCCGCCCTTGTCCGCTGGTTTGATCAAAAAAAGTTTGTTATTTTCTAGAGATTTGAGGGCCAGCCTCTGTTGTGCTGAAAGGTTGTTTTTAGAGTAGATTGGTTTGTCAAATAAATGATGCATCTCTAGAAGTATGCGGTTTTCAAAAGATAAGATCTCAGGGCAGACCATCGACGAGAGTGGCGTAAAAGTTGACAGTGGTTTTAGGCCTGTAGATTTTGGCGGTTCTTTCTCTGGGCTGTCTCTAAAAAAGTAATGTAATTGAATGGTACGAAAGAATTTGCGTAATTCGGCTTCTGTATTGAATTTGTCTGCGCTGGTGCTGGGTATAAAACTTAAGCCTTTACTCAGGACTTCAATTTCATTGGATGATAATACATGATCACTCAAATTGAAGATGGGGATTACCATGTTTGTTGCGGTCGTGGCACCCAATTGCGAGTGCGCATTGGGTGTTGGCCTTGGTAGCGGGTTCTCCCTCGTTGTCCTCGCCCTTGAAAACTTGAGGCTTGTGGGGTGTTACTTTGTCCAGCGCCAGTTGAATCTGAATCGCTGCTGTGCGAGCTGTTGGAGAATGTGACGAAACTATTCTTTTGTTGTCTTCGTGGGTTTTGTCTGTTGGTGTTGGCTTGTGAGTTCAGCTGATTGTAGTATCCTGGGACCAAATAAGGGTATGTTTTTTCCTCCTTATAGTTTTTTATATCATTCTGTAATTTCCACAATTTTTTATCGATGGTGAATTTTTTGAAAATTTTTATTTCCTCTTCAATCTTGTCCAGATGTGTTTTTATCTCTGGTATAATGGATTCAGTTTTGATTTTATCTTCCAGGGTTTTAAGTTCTTCGTCTTGTTTTTTGGTTTCCTCCTCAGCTGTTTCAATCACCAAAATGACCCAGTCGCGGGAACATTTATTACCAACACCACTGAATTTGGTTAAAAAACGGGGGTTATCAAGGAAAACCCGGGGTATATTTTTACTTGTAAACCTTCCGGGATGACCCCAGCTTTTTAGGTACTCTAGCATGAGTAACCCATGTGATTCTGTGCAGATCAGTTTCTTCTTCTTTTGTAAGAGAATATCCAAATCATTGAGTGCCGGATCTTTCACCGGTGCCGCTGGTGGTATGGTTGCACCTAGTAGCGACGGCGTGTCTAAAAGTTTTTTGTATAGATCGTCGGAGAAACGGACAATATTTACATTCTCCATTTAATGTATATCAAATAAATGAGGCCCAACAACCAAAGGTTGTCCAAAGGGAGAAAAATATATGGGCGAAGAAACCCTCTTTTTTAGGGGGCCTGACTCTTGAGGGTAGAAATGATACACAATTATAAGGGGGTAGAGTCAACAGGCTTCCCTAGCCAGTAGCGTGATGGGTGGCCGGTAGGACCTTGCAAAAGAACTACTGTATTGATAGTTCGCCACGAACAAAAATCACCATGGTGTGCATGAAACAATGATCAGCATTTATTTTCAAAAAAAGAAGAAGTTTTGTCTGAAGGAATTCTTATATGCCGTGGCACAACACAAGTACATATAAAAGTGCATGTATACTCTGCACGGTGGTGGGTTAGTAAAAAGTGGTTACAAAACATTCAGTGTATCGCCATTGTACAGTGAACATTGTTAAGTTGATGACAATCTCTTATACATATTGTTCAAGGTCACAATATATCAAACAGTGTCGACACTTAGATGTGTGTTTCTGGTTCGGTAGTTGGTTGGCGGGGCGCAGGGCTGGTAAACATGAGACAGCGCTGCAAGATGGATACCTAAACGGGAGGGGCCTTAAAAGGTGCATGTCCCTTTTGAAGCCCCTCTGCCCATAAAGTCCACTGCTGCAGTTACCTGTGCCTGACTTAGGGTAGTGGAACCGGGGACAAGGCACCTCTCCCGGGGTTCCCCTGGAGCACTGGGATAGGCAGCTGCCCCTTCCCTTCAAGGCAATAATGACGTTGCTTTATTACAAATGAGTACCCGGCGGATGTGCGTCCACGGGATACACTTAACGTGATTGGCTTGTTTCCTAGCCATACCATGGTGTAATCCTGTGGACGCACGTACGCGCCTGGGTTAGTTACCGGCGGGGGGCGTGGCAGCCCCTTAGCCAATGAGGAGGCTCGAAACGGGGCAATCCCCGGTCTGAGCCTCCCCACTTACCTTCTTTTTTCTTATTTTCTCGGGAGCAAACGCGCTGGGAACACTTCCACTCCCAGCATGTCCGCTCCCGATGGCCGCCATGGAAAGGGAAAATGGACTATGTTTTCCCTTTCCCGGTGGCCATTTTATTTGACTTTTTTTTATTATTTTTTTAAACGCGGCAGCGTTTCGGAACAGAAATAAATGTAGGCGGGGTACTAATGGCTATAAGCCCCTTGACAGCGAGCCAATACCGCCCCAGGTAATGCCCTCAGGGCCCCTAGTTACAGGCCTGAGCGTAGGTAATGCCCCTGGGGCCTCGTTAAAGCCCTTGCTACGCTCGGGCCTGTAACTAGGGGCCCCGGGGGCATTATCTGGGGCGGTATTGGCCCGCTGTCTCGGGCCTTATTGCCACATTCTAGTGCTGATTCTAGGACTGCCCCGTGTATCGAGCCTCTTTCTTCCCTACTGGGGAACTGTGAGCACTGCTACTAAGTATCCAAGAACTGGGCAACCTACCTTTGAACTTTGAATACTTGGATTCTATTGATTCTAGAATAGGGGCGGGATTTCCTTTTATGTGTTGATGTGCCTTATAGGTTTATAATAATTTACTAACCCTCCCCCGCTTTTGCTAATTGTTGAACCTGTTACTTGAACTGAATAAGTGGGGTGTGTTCCAATTATGGGCACCTACCTGTGGTTTGAATATGTGTAGATATTGTCTTACTTATCATGAAGTGTCTTTTACTTTGCATATGTGTTGTTAATAAATAGATGTCGTTTTGTACTTGCTTGAGTGGACATTTTATTACTTGTTAATTGTACTTTACACCAAACCCCTGATGTCTTACGTCTCAGTCTAACTGCTCGTCCTGGCTACCAAGGGAGCCTTATGTTCCTACCTTTGTGTAAAAACCCTTGTATGTCCACTAAGGACGGCGTCTCAGATTCCTACACCGGTAGTGGTTCTAAAAACCTAACAGGCAGAAAAGGTTAGAAAACTCAAATGGATAGATCAGGAAAAATGTGGCACTTACCCAGCATCTGGCATCCCTCAGACTTGCAACTATTTAAATATTGATAATAAAACAAACAGACTCCAATGGGAATATCCACACTGCTAATCCCTCAGGTATAATTACTATGTCACACTAGAGATTCGCCAGCCCACCCTTTCCTTCCCGAGGGTCTCCCCTTCAAAGTCTATTTCTTAAAAGTAGAGATTCCCCAGCCTGCCCTCTCCTCCCCGTGGTCTCCCCTTCAGAGATTATCAATTAAAAGTAGAGATTTGCCAGCCCGCCCTCTCCTCCCCAGGGTCTCCCCTTGAGAGACTATTATTTAAAAGTTGAGATTCCCCAGCCCACCCTCTCCTCCCCGGGGTCGCCCCTTCAGAATGTGTCTCACAGTAGTGGTTCCTCTGCCCCTCCTCTCACCGCTGCCTGTCTCTTGTTCCTCATTTATGAGCGGTGCTCTCCGTCTATCTCTTTCACGCGGGATGCGCCTCCCCTTCCTTTCATGTGTAATCATTTAGAGCCTTCCTTTCCCATCTTTAGTAATGGGGTCTCTTTTTCCTCCCCTTATCTCACCGTTGAAACCCTCTTTCTCTTATTTGTCTCAGGAGGCCGAGGGTTATATACAGTGTCTTTCTATAATTCTCAGGTGCAGTGCAGTGAAGGCTCTGAAGCCCCAGGAAGATGCCCCTGGAATGGAGATGACGCTGCAGAGCATCAGACGCCATGCCCAGCTGCTTGCAGAATTACAAGGTAGATAAGAGGCCAGGCCCGGCCAAGAGATGATGGTGGTTGGTAAGGATTATCCAACCATCTCACTGCACTTATTACATTGAAAAACATGTAAATACAATGAGGAACAGATATGCCTGTATTCTTGTACTTGCATACATCAAACCCTAGATACCAGGCAATGGAGCGCATCACAGTGGTTGAGTCAGGGTGAGGCTGGCTGCCTGGTGGGTGAGAGCTGCATTATCTGACCGCTATTACCTGGTACACTAGGTTTTTAGAGAAACCCTTAAATATCAAAATCTTTTCATATACTGCAGGCATAATGGTGCTGTGCGGAGGTGGGTTGGACAGCGTTCCACAGTGGCGATAGATCTTCTTCTGTTAGCCGCCCCATGTTTTACCTTTCCTTTTCAACATTGGTTTGTTTCCAGTCTTGCAATGATGTGGCTTCTAAAATTGCTCTGGCCTCCCCAGTGTTTTGGCCAGGTACGGTTGTGACTGGGTTGACCTAGCCTTGGATGTTATAAAGGCTATTTTAAAGATTATTCGGTCTGGCATCAAGGTTGGGGGAAATGTGGTCAAAATGTTTGATGCTGATGATTTGTGTGGTGCGAGGGTTAAGGGGCAACGAGGAGTAGGTTTCCACTTTCAGGTGTGCTTGAACATGGGACTTCTACAGGCAAGAAATCTGAGGCTGGCCACAAAGGTTTGGTTTTGTGCAGTCATGCTAATTGGTACCAAGCCGTCTGGGCATTTTTTTCACTTCGGATATCTTCAGCATGAACCCTTCGAGATTCATGTTAGCGAGCCACAATCAGATGAGCCACGATCGGATGAGCCACTATCGGATGAGTGTTTGATTGGATGAGTCATGATTGGATGAGTCATGATTGGATGAGTGTTTGATTGGATGAGCCTTAATTGGATGAATCATGATTGGATGAGCCATGATTGGATGAGTGTTTGATTGGTGGGGTTCCTGAGAAGCAACCCCATGTTTTGAATGGGGTTGAATTTAAGAAATGAACTGGTCATCCATGACTGGATGAACAAACTAAATACATAAATATTTCACTGATAATGCACTAGTTGAGTTGTACACAAACTCTTCAAATTTAGCGAAATAAATAGTGTCGTGAAAAAAGATGAATTGTAACATTAAACTCAAGATATATAACTGTCAGTAAGTCAGAATAACTCAGAAAAAATTGTAAATGCAAGGATTAAAACAAATCATTAAAGAAGGGGAGGGGGAGAAGTTAGAAGGGGAGAATAAAAGGAGAACCCGTCTTCTACCATTTTACTTTAGAGAAGGGAGGAACACAACATTAAAAAACATAATAAATTATAATACAGAAAAATAATTCAAAAGGGTGTAGGAGATGTGCCCAAAAGCCTTTTTTTCATTGGAAAAAAGGTGTTGAAAAAATACATTCTTATTTCGGTCAGAAGTATTGTGGTGAAAAGACAGATCTGATAGAATATGTGTGACTTGGACCCTCCCCTTCCTACAGTGGAAACTGAACTGGACGGCAGCCGTGACTGCAAGGGCTGTTGCCGTCCTGTACCATTTGTTGGAGGTTGTAATGACGGATGTGCATATGATAGTGTACGTTTAGTAGTTTTGCTTACCTGTGACTTTCCATTTATAAGAGTTGGTTCAAGGCCTAATAAATATGACTGTTTTTGTACACATTTTGCCTAACTTGAGTTATTAGAGTGCTCTGTGTGTGCTTCACTGAACCCTTCACCTCTAAGTCTACGCCTCGCCTTAGTGCCCAGTCACTCTACCTTGATAGCATTTGGCTAGACATTAGTGTCGTCCTGTTCACCAGAATAGAGTGGCCTCTCAGAATCTGTCCACAAGGCTGATTCTGAAAATCTATCTTTACGACCTCAGTAGACTATGGTTCCTGATTATAGCACAGAGAACTACAAAAGGCCAATAAAGACATTATTTATATCCTGCGGGCGGTACAAAAAGGAACCCCTCAGCTTCTGAATAGTTTCAATACAGGTCTGACCGCCCTCGTGAAACGACAGTCTAGTGTACAAGAGGGCGGAGTGACCTCTGATGGGCCCATGGGATCAGAGCTCACCATCAAGTACTTTTAAGACGAGATAGCTGCACCTTGAGGAGGATGGGGTACAGGATTCTCTTACTCCAACACAAATCAATAAGGACAAGTCAATGGTTTGGCAAAGGGAAGTCCGTTTAATGACAAGTACAAAAAAGGGGAAAACAAATGGAAATCAACAGTGATGCGATCGCCTGTCTCGCTTCAACTCCCAACTTCTTCATTCAGACAGCAATAGCTATAGTACATTCTCATCATCATTGACGTTTAACACTCAAAGTTTGTCATGCAATTCTATTGGTCAGGAAAGGTAACTTAATTATAGGTACTATATCTGTATATGATAACAGAGTGTGAGGATTGGATAACTCTTATCGGGTGGGCGTCTACGCCCATCCCTCTGCATCACTCGTGATAGACGTCACTACAAGTACGACGTCTTATTGGTTCTAATCGCTATAGGACCCTAGATTATTTGGTCCATTGTGATTGGGTGGGTTACACCCCTAGGCATAAATCTCCACTTTAATTAGCAGCATGCAGAATGGACACGCAGGTGCCTTGTGCCCCAAGATTCACCCTGCCTCCCTTCCATCAATCAGTACTTTAGGGCTATGTGTCAATTAGTTGGCTGAGGATGGCCTCGAAACTGTAGCTTCTTATCAGGAAAAGTTATGGCATCCTCGGGTTCTGGGTGACATCAGACGTCGGTACTTCTTAGCGCTCGGCTAGTCACGTGTCTGCTCACCGTGAATCTGCTTCATTCTCCTTCTTTTTGTGTATTTGATTCTTACTTAGCCTTGCCACCTGCCTCGGGCCTCCTTATCTCGACCTTCACAGGGCAGGCTGCTATGCTCTGAAGTTTCGATTCTTCGAAGTTGCCGCTCTCCTCCCTTCCTTAGGTTGACCTCGAATTCCCAGGCATGAGCTACTTCTTACTGAGTTTCGATTCCGCTCTTCCCTTCTGGTTTTAGCTGGAATATGAATCTCGGCCTGTTTTACCCCTTGCAGCCTAGGCTTAATTCTGCTTTTACAAAATGGAGTCGCACTTGTATAATGTGCTTCGTTGAGGTAGTTATATAATCGGCGCTTGCCGCTGTATTCTTCTACTAAGCATTGCAAGCAGTATCGTTTCTTTAGCTTCTTGCGTTCCAAGCCTATTTACAGGCATTTGCTGGTTGAATTCTTCCATCTTGTTTTACAGCTACATTTCCCTATGTTTCAACATCGTTTCTTCTTATAAGTCTATTATATCATTATTCTTTACATTTCGTCCTTGTGTGTCATCTTTCGATTGTCGTTTATGTTCATCTGTACGCCTGTCCGGGCTCTTATGTCGTCACCATTTGCCTTCCATTAAGGCTCTTTGGGTCTCTTCGGGGACAGTCTGTAAGTAGTCTTCATTTCGTGTCAGCTGCTGGTACGGTTGTCTCAGCGGGTACAGAGCTGCCCATGGTTGTCTGGTTATAGGCACTTCAACAGGTATTACTTTTCTGATGGGCACTAGGCAGAGGCCCAGTGCTGCTCTCTATTGGTTCATTTGTTCCTCATACGTCACATACCTTGGCGAGTATGCTCCTGGTACCTCAAAATGGGGGTCTGGGGTGCAGGCCGTGTCTGGGACCTCCTCTACACTCCCCCATCTGGTCGGTTCATCGACCACTTCTGCTTCCTCCTTTGAATTCTTGTTACTTTGTTCTTCCGTATCTTGTTCGTCGTCTCCTGGGTTTGTACATGATGGTGCGAATACTGGTGTCTTTGGAGTCCATATTTTTATCACTCTTTTCAAGCCTCGTGCTGTTTTTACATGTTCATCTTTGTTCCAGGTCATAAGCTGACATTGTCCATTTGGGCTGCAGTAGATCCACTTTCCTTCATATTTTCTTCGTTTTCTGGGATACACAAACTTTGTTCCTTCTGCCGCAAATTCACTGGCCTTCACACAGTCTCTTATTTCTTCATCAGTCAGGTCTCTGGGCTTCCATCCTGGTTTGACATCGATCATGATCTTCATCCCAATGGCTTTCTTCGCAGTTTTCTGGCATTGTGTGATGATTATCTTGATAACACAAAATCCTAGTAGTATCATCAATAGCAGGGCTCCCAGAAACTTGAATATGTCCGCCATCCATTGTGGGACCCATGAGAATAATTCTCCAAACAAGCTGTCATCATCTACTTCATCAGTTTCATCAATCATCTGGTTCTGTAGGTTTGTCAGCATACTTATGGCTTCTGTTAAGGTTCCATTTTCTTCATCATGCGAAGGTATAAATGTGCAACATGATTCTCTGATTTTTGCGCATACATCTCCATCCATCGCGGTGATCATGTCAAGTACATATCTGTTCTGGAGGGTCATCAATCGGATTGCTCTTAGTTCTTCTTTGATCGCGTTGAATCCTTTTATGGTAGTGTTGATGGTCTGCAATAACTCCCATCTGGTTATCTGCAACCATTTCGTATTTACTCCAACCTGGATGTGTGGCATGAAAATCGTTGTGAATACTGATGAGGTGAGGCTAAACAGTCTGTGTTCATATGGGATTGCATGAAATGCTTCTTCTGATTTGGCAGAAAAGTAATTGTCTCTCTTCATTTGGTATACCAGTTCCACAGACCTCCTCTTCCTTAGGTGAGCATCTGCCTTTGGGAAACTGTCAATATTCAGGTCACTTTTCGGGATCACAAGTGCGGGAACGTGGACGTTCACTTTTGTGCATATGCCTCCCCAGTTTTTCCGCAGTCTTATGTATGCCTTGGATCCACACGCCCAGTAATGATCCATAATTACTGCGGTTCCCTGAGTCATTCCGGGAGCTTCAAAGATTTGTCCGCAGTTTTGATTCTCTCCCATCTTCCTTGTGCCATTGTTCCTGAAGCACAATTTCGGGCTTTCCAGTGGTACTATCTACAAGGGTCCTCCTCTGTCTTCGACCCAAGTTAGTAAATTTACCAATTTTGGCCATAGAGGTTTGCATAACCTCTGTGAGTTCTCTATTGCTTCTTGGTAGGCTCCAAGGACCATCCAAGCTTGGCAGATCACCACACCTTCTTCCCATTCGTTTGGGGAAACCACTATCCCCCAGAACTGCATTTGGCCTCTGTTCTTCCAAATTTGAGCCTCTTCTGGAGTCTTTCCTTGGACGTTCAGCCTCAGATTTATCTCCCATCTTGTTCCTGATCCTTTAACTTCAGGCTTCTCATACTTGATCAGGTGATTCCTAGTATGAGCTCTATTTCTTGTCTTGATGTCCTGGACGTAGCCGTCTTCATCTGGGTAATCCGTCTCAGTTGCCCATATGAATGAGGCATCCCTCCCCATAAACTGTCCTCTGGTGTTGCACATTGCCACGTGTGACATACAGTGGGCTGTTGGAACATCAATTTCTACAGCCACAAAGATCTCGGATTTTGCCATGCTGTACAGTAGAAGTGCACAGACGAAGCATTCTCCTTCTGATTTCTTCTTCCGACCTCCTTCATATGTTGGTACCAAATGTTGTTTCCTAGATGTGCCGTGCTGTCCAGGTAATCGTTTAGTTAATTGCTATCTTCGTGTGGGCTTCTCTTGATTCTTAGTGTCTTTTTGTATATAGCTATGACTACATCTTTAAATGCGTCAGTGTGACTTTTCCTTGCTGGAGGACTCTCGGGCATTCTGGTTGGTGAAGCAGTTTTCTTCATCTGCATCAATGTGCTAAGAGGCGGTTTTGCTTTTCTCTTCCTCTCCTCTTGTATTCTTTCGTAGAGTGCCTTTACCCACAATCCGTCTGACATCAGCCCAACATAAGGCTGCATCGTGGGCCTGGTGCTTGTTATTTGTGTTGGATCTGGTGTGCTTATCACTGCAGTCTCTGTGGTTCTATTTTTCAGTTCCTCATGTAGTTTCCTTGCTCTAGCTATAAACGGGAATAAATGATCTATCAGCATTGGCGTCCTTGCAGTGAATTCTCCCGTAGCCGCTTCTGTCTTCTTGAGGGCTTTTGCTATATCTTCTTTAGTCGGCCTTTCATTTGATTCTTTTCGGTCAGCTTTACTATTTTCTGGGACTGGTTGTTCGGTAGGCAGTCTCATACTTTCTGTTGTCTTCGTTCGAGGTTCTGTAGCCATTGACACTTGCCCTTGTTTGTGTGCATTCAGTGTGTGTGTGCGTGTAGTAGTCAGTGCTACATTTTCATTCATTCCGCGCTGACCCTGTCTCCAGCTTTTCTCTTCATTCTCTTCAAGTGTGTATGAATCACTACTAATTACATTCAATTTTAGTTTGTTTACCTTACCATCAGGTTTTCTTGGAACCGGAATAACTATATAGGGCCTGGGTGCCTTTGTGGGACCCATGCGTACATTATCTGGTGGGTGCACTGAAATTGGAGCGCTTCGTGCGCCAATAAAGAATGCAGTTCTGATTGTTAATGACAGAAAAACAATGATAATCACTATGCATATAAACATAATCGAGGAGTATAAAAGTTAGCAGCATTTCTTTCCAGGGAAGCGGGGCGCCCCTCTGTTTGTGGGAGGACCAGGTTACTGTTCTGGGCCCCCATTTCAATCATATCAACTGTTAAAGTTCTATTCTTTTCACTTACTACATTATTGTCTCTCAGAAAGTTTGTAACAAAGTGTCTTGTGCTTCGTAAGTGTCCCCCTCTCCCGGGTGACGATTGTCTCTGGTTGTGCGAAACAGTTCCCTTGCTAGACTATGGAGAAAGATTAGACGAACACCTTTGGTAAGTCACATTCATTGAGCATATTCAAAAATAGGGCAATTCCCTGTCCACCCCCCGAATTTGCTTCTGTCCTGAAGACATGCTGGATCCTGTTCAATGGAAAAAATGGAAAAAATAGCAATCAATCAAAATCAAAGGCAAAAGATAAAAATAAAATTGAAAAATAGGACGGTGAAGTTCTCGTCTCAGCTCTCTCGATCTGTCCATCGGCGGAAAGATGAAGTGCTTTGTCTCTGTCTCCTGGGTCTGTCCCTCGGTGGAAGGTTTCACTGGAATCTCCTCATGTAGTCTCTCTGAAAGTTAGACAGCTCCACTTGCAGCATTATGCCATGGAGGAGCGTTTCCATATGCGCGAAATTAGCTGGATCTCTGATGAAGGTGATGACGTCAACCTCGGCAGGTCTCCCTACCATTTCTGGAAAGGCAGTGACGAAACGAAACAGGACTTTGTGCGCCAGTTGGCTGTCCTCGGGTGACAGGGACATTTGACCTGCTTTGCTGGGTTCTGGATTACAGGCCTTTCTTTTGACGTGAACAGTCTCTACACTTTCCTGCTGCGTGGATTGCGACCACGTAGTTCAGTTTGACCCACAGCTGGTTCAAATGTTCAGTGTTTGTTGGATCTTGTATAAATGTAAGCGTGTCAGTGGTCCTCCCGACGAGTGCTGGGCATTCCTCTATGATGCGAAAGAAAAGTGTACTTGTGAGTTCATCTATTATCACCTGTGGTGGAAGCATTTGTGTCCTTATCACTGTATTCGGGTAACACAGCGAAGGCTTCCGTGAGGACAGTCAGCAGTTTCCAGACTACTTTCTTGCTGGCAGCATCTTGAATAAAGTCTGTGACACTGGTGACTCTCCCTACAAGTGACGGCTATGTCTCTAGTACTAACTGGAAACAGGACAGTACATCCCTTGTGATATTTCTGCTGGGGGATACCATAAATTCTGGCAGAACAAAGTCTTGGTTGCTTCTGGACACTGTGTTAATCTCTTAAAGGAAAAGTCTTTGCTCACAGTCTATCAGAGTCTCGTTTTCCAAGTGTGGCTTGGTTCAAAGTTCGTATAATCCATGTGTTGTGGCTTAGATGCGCAATTCTCTTCTTCTCCCTGCAACTATGATGCACAGAGTGTTCGTTATGTCCTTATGCCCTTTTTTGCTTAGAGGAAATGTCCAGGTTAAGCCACAACTTGCAAACGGGTTCTTTTGTCTTGGCTTTTGCTGCTCATGCGTCCTTCTTCCTCGTCATGGATCTTGTCTGCACGTGCTGAGGTTCTTCCCCGTTGTCTGTAATTTCTTCGCGGTGGGGTGCAGCTAGAGGGATTTCCCCAATATAGGGTTTGATTTCATTCAGAAAGATCCATGCTCTCCTGCCTTGCAGTTTGACAGCTGACGGAGTGCAATCCTCTACGATTTAAGGACCATTGAATCTTGGCTCGTCCCACCTTTTCCTCGTGTGGTTTTTTACCAACACGGCGTCTCCAGGGAAGATGAGTGGCATGCATAGACCTTGAACTGCGTCTGTTTCAGCATCTCCTGCTGCGTTTTGTGCTGCGCTGTACCCTTTTCGTCGTCGCAGTAGTTGGTCTGAAATGATAGTAAGGCTTGATGTCATGCAGTTCAGGTATTCCTGCAGCTCGGTTCCCAAGACCTCTCGGGTTGACTGGGCATCACATCTAGCTCTGTCTCTGGGGATAAGGGGGGTGTTCATTCTCCTTCCTGTGACTATCTCGTGCGGCGTAAGATGATGGTCGGAGCCGGGTTGGTTCCAAAGAGCATACAATGCCAGTGGAAGGCAGTGCAGCCATCCCCTCTTTAGAGTAAGCTTCAACTTGGCTATCTTTACCTTTAACAAGCCGTTGAGCCTCTCACAAATACCATTACCTTCCGGATGATACGCCGACGAGAACTTGTGCTTTATACCAAGCAGCAAGCTGATCTGCTCGAAGACTGCGTTAACAAAATGAGCCCCATTGTCTGACCTCATCACCTCACACACCCCCCATCTAGGGAACACGTACCTCACCAGGAATTTGGCAGCACAGGTTGAGTCTGGGTGTGTACAGGGACCTGCTTCTATCCATCTAGAGAATGGACACACAACTATAATTAAGTACCTGTACCCGTTACACACTTGAATCATGTCGACATAATCAATATGTAGGTGCTGAAAGGGCTCATTTGGCCGGGGGATGATTCCTCTCACTACTTTTAACGTGTGCCCAGCGGTGAATTGCTGGCAGATTATGCAGTTCACCATAAAGAATGCAACATGCTCAGCTAAATTCGGTATAAACCAGTCTTCTGCAAGCGTTGCTGCAAGATTCTCTTTTGACATGTGAAATGGGTAATGCAACTGTTCTAATGCTATTTTTAGTAGGGTTACATCCATTACTGGTTTACCAGTGCTGTCTTGCCGCCACAATCCGTCAGAGGGGTTTAAAGAACACCCTCGATGCCTCCATAGGTTCTTTTCATCCTCCCCTTGGAGCTCCATCAATTGAATCTGCCCCATATTACTATAGGCCTCTGGTGTGGCTCGTGCTACCATCATACGTTCATGGGTGCGTGCCACTTCTACTTCCATGATCGTTTCACTTTTAGACGCCATACGCTTGGCCTCCGTGTCTGCTGCATGGTTTCCGCGTGACACGAAATCTGTCCCTTTTGTGTGGGCGGCGCATTTCACGACCGCTATGCCCACTGGGAGCTGTAGTACCTTTATCAGCCTGTCCAATAAGGCTGCATGTTGCACTGGCGTGCCGTCTGCTCGGAGGTAGCCCCTCCTTTTCCAGTGCGCTAGTCCTGCATGCACTGTGGATGTCACATAGGTGGAGTCACTGTATACTGTTACTTCCTGGTCTGCGTGATTCTCGATGGCGAGTATCAACGCCAATAGTTCTGCAGCCTGTGCTGAATAATGAGATGCACTAACGAGTACTTGAAATTCTCAGTTTGCTATGTGTTTTATTACAGCCACGCCTGTATATCTTTGTCCGTCTTCTTGGTCAATTCTCGAAGACCCGTCAATAAAGACGATCTCACCTCCCACCAGGGCATTTTCTTTCACCCTGGGGATTTCATCATAGAATTCTGGCTCAGCTATGAACGTAGCTGGGTTTACTGTTTTACATCAAACTATTTTGATCGATGGATTAGATATGATCACTTCATATGCAGAAGCTCTCTGAGATATCAATGTGCCTTTTGGTTTCTCTAAGATGGCGAATAATGAGTGCTCGACATATAACGTCATGGAGCATCCCATTACAATGGTTGTCGCCTTCTCTATGGCGAACGCTGCGGCAGCTAAGCTTTGTTCGCATGGGAACTGGCCTCTCATTACTGGGTCCAGATTCCCACTGTAATACGCCAGGGGCTTGTACCCCAACAAGGTTCTTTGGGCGAGCACTGCCGTCATAACGCTGCCATTCGTGTGTGAGAACAGGTAGAATTCCTCTGCATTATTAGGAATCCCGAGAACTGGAGCCGTACAAATCGCTCTCTTGAGTTCCGTAAACCCCTTTTCCATTGTCTCAGTCCATTCAATCTTTTCCTTTGTCGCCTGGGCCTTCTTTAGGGCCTGGAGCAAGGGCTTGGTATATGAGCTGTAATCGAAGATCCATGCTCTAACATAATTGCACAGGCCTAAGAAGCTCTGCATTTGCTTTATCGTGAGTTGCTGAGCCGTGTTCATGATAGCTTGAGCCCTTTCTGGGGTTACCTTTTTCCCCTCATGCAAAATTAACTGGCCAATGTACAGCACCTATTGTTGACAGTATTGCAACTTTTCCTTGTCAACCTTATATCCTTTCCCAGCCAGTATAGTCAGTAGCTGGACAGAATCGCGCCTGCATTGCTCTTCAGTGGTGCCGCAGATCAGAATGTCATCCATATACTGCAAAACAACACTGTCTACTGCAATATTGCTTAGGTCCATTTGCAGGACTCTTTTGAAAATGGACGGGGATTCACAATACCCCTGTGGCAACCTTGTACTTTTCAGACGCATTTGTCTGAAAGTAAATGACGTTAGATCTTGTGAGTCACGGTGCAACGGGATTGAGAAAAAAGCCTCGATCGGTATGTTACACAGGAACGCAGATGAATTAGGGACCAGAGGGAACTCGGCTTCAACAATATCGTTTAATGCTCTTAAATCTTGGATTAAATGCCAAGACCCTCCTTTTGATTTCTTGACAGGATAGATCACTGTGTTACAGGGTGACTCTGACGTCACTAGGATGCCCTGTTCCATCATGGCGTAAATTGTCTTCGCGATCCCTTCATCCGCTTCTCTGGACATGGGATATTGTCGCGCTCTTGGTAAAATTGCTCCTGGTTTCAGTTTAATTTTCACTTCTCCCACCCCCTTCTGGAGGCCTAAGTCATAGGGTCCTGTAGTCCATACTGAGACAGGCACTTGGGCCATGTCGTCATCAAAATATTCCCGACGCTCCAGTGCCAACACCATTCTCTGAGGCACTTCTCGTTTGATTATTTTGACCCAGAATATGAGACTTACTTACACCTTCGTCTCTTCTAAGTCAGGGTGTTCTTTGAACAGATCGTCATCGGTGACATCAGTCACTCGATACGCTTCTTCAATGGCGATAATCGCGCACCATTGCCTGCCATCGTCACTGTACCCTTCGACCAATGCTACCTTCCCTCGTACTGCTGCAATATGTATCGTCAAGGGAAATACTTGTCCCCCTTCTTCATGCAGAGGTATTCTTGGTCTGAATAGAAACTCGTCAGGGGTTCTCATGGTCCTATCTGCAAGGCCTGGCAATCCCGCCATAAGCAAACATATGCCATATGCGAAGACTTCTGGTTCTAACGGTATAGCTCTCATGGCTATGCGTCCGGAGTATGCTCGGATCATTTCGCACACGTTTGAATAATGCATTCCTGGAGTGGAGCATACTATGCCCTCCTCCGTGAACGAGATTGTCATATTCAACTTTGTCATTAAGTCTCGACCCAAAATGTTCACTGGGGTCTGACGTGAATATAATAAAGGCAAATTCATCTCACATTCTCTTATGGAGACTGGGAGATTGTCGGTAAAGGGAATTCGACTATGAGCTCCTGTAAAACTCTGAGTATCTATGGCCTGCCCGGACAAGGAAAATTTGCCTTCTCGAGCGTGTTGCACCCGTGTCAACTAAGAAGGAATATTCTTTACCCCCTATGACGACATTCACCCTTGGTTCCCTGTTAGGGTCTGCTGTCACTGATAGGATAGAGCACATCAGGGTTCCCAGTGAGCTGTCCTAGTTCATATATAAGTTCGGTCCACTGTATACTTGTGGATTTTCTCCATTCCCAGGGTTGCCTCCCCTTCCGGAGTTTGTGCCCTGAGACATTTGCGGTGGTGCCTGTTGGGATTGCCCTTGTGGCAGGTTCCCCACGCTCGGGGGTTGAACCCCTTGTTGCGCACCTTGCTGCAAGCCTGGTGCTTGCTGCTGCACTGTGTGATTCTGTGCACCGCCCTGTTGTGGGATAGCAGTCGGATTCACCATGCCTGCTCCCATTCTTTGTCCATTTTCCCACATGCCTTGGCTTCTGCACGAGCGCGCCACATGCCCTGTCATTCCACACAGCCAACACACCGGTGGTGGTCGGGCTATTTGTCCATTGGACATATCGGGATTGCCCATCTGCACGTTTTGAAAGCCTCCTTGGTTACTCTGGGAACCTCCCTGATTACTCTGCCATCCTCTTCCTCTAAATCCCCTTCCCCTCGGGTAAAATCCTGCATTACCCTGGTTGTTCTGCGGCGGGTTAGTTACCTGTTGTACGTTCGGTTCAGCTAGGCTTCTCAGCATGGCTCCTTCGAGAGCATACTTTGATAATTTCTTTTGCACTAGCTTCGCTTCCTCACCCTTACGAGTTGCCTCCTTTTTTCGATTCTTTTCTTGCAACAATCTACAGCAATGTGCAATAGTCAACTGTATTTCGGCCCATGGTTTAGCTTCTACTCCTACCAATTTCTTGAGCTGTTTCTGCACCGGTTCTGGCAATCCTTGGCAGAATATATGGTAGAATACAGGGATAGATTTTGTCCAAGATTCATGCGTTTCCAGCACCCACGCGTCTTGGAAATTCTGGATATAAATCAACGGATCTTCTGACTCCTTCATTTTTCGAGTCATTCTAGCTCCCATTTCGGAAGTGTCTGGGTACAGCACTCGTAGCGCTTTCCACACTGCTGCTCTACAGTTATTAAATGGTGTGCTGTCATGCGTAGTGTTAATTATGGTTACACCAGGGTACCCTGCTCGTTTCCACACATCGTCTGCTCTCTTACCAAGTATAGCGATTAGGAGGCCCTTAATGTCCCCTATAGCTAACGTGACACCCCCTGTCATCTTTTCTAACTCGCGTATCCACTTCCCAGATCCTGATGTCAGCATTGGAAGCTTGTTTTTCAGGTTCTCTCGGTCCATGTGTGGCCATGGAATATATTGTGGTCTTACTCCCCTTTTTCTAGCAGCGGGAATTGGAATGCACAGTCTTCCTTCTCTTTCCCCATGGCTCTCCTGTCTATCACCGGGGTAACATTCCTGCATCGCCGTCTACCTGCCAATGTCCTCAATCTGTCTACATAGGCGGGTGCTGCCACCCCCCCTCTGACCGTGGGGTGTTCCCACATGTCGGTCATGCTGCGCGGCAGACCCTGATGTCCTGGTTGTGGACTCGCTAGCGCCTGACCATCGTACCCCTTTGTCCCTTGGGAGCCGCTTTCCACGCTGTCTCCCTTCTTCATTTGTCTCGTCCTCCGTCTCCTCCCTGGAGTCGGACACTGATTGTTCCCAATTCACGCAACTCCTTGCATCTTCGTCGTTCCTACTAATTTCTAGCCTGTCCATGGACAGCCTCCTGCTCCCACTACTTCGGGTGACATCCTCTGTGTCATACAGCTGAGTGCTTTCCAAGCGCTCTTCTTCCCTTCCCCCGTGGGATGTTGGCTCCAACCCCATTTCATCATATATTTTATCGATCGTTTCACCGATGCTTCTGGTGTCAAAGTCATCTTCGATATTCGCCCCACTCGTGCCTGGTACTGAATCGTACGCAGGAAAGAATTCTTCAATGTCTACCCATTCTACAACAGGATTGGGTTTTTTAACTTCCCGCTCCAAATACTCGAGATCCCGAGCCCTCTGTCTACGCTTAAGTTTTATATCATCATCGACTTCCTTGCGCTTCCTCGATTCTGCTCTAGTCTTATCTTCTTCCTTTCTTCTTTCATTTCTACGTTCATTTGCCCTTCTAACTTCCTCATCTTCTTGTCTCTTTAATCTCTTTTCACGTACTCTTTGCTCTTTTTCCAACCTTTGCAGGTGCTGTCTGTACTGATCATAGGCTGCACACTGTTTGAGACTGAGCGGTTTTCCTTGCTCTTCGCGATATAGCTGTTCTCGCCTCAGCCTATCTTTCTTTTTTATTCTCTCGTCCCTTATTTCCTTTTCCTTCTCCTTTTCCCTTCTCTGTGCCTCATCAGACTTCTCTCTCGGTCTCACATCATCACTTCCTCTACCATCGAGTTTCAACAATATCTGTCCTCCCATCCATTTGTTTTTTGCAAATGCTATCTAATCAGTTCTGTCTTCACTTCCTTTCCATTTCTTTCCCTCTCTCTCTCTTTATCGAGAGGTGCACTAATCTGTGCCTGATCCTTCCTTTCATCATCGCGTCTCTCCTTGTCCCTCGGGAGTGTGCAGGTAAGATTAATTTCCTGATCCTTCCCCTTAATTTCGTCACTACTGTACGTAGGTGACTCATATGCAGGGTTACTATACCCCTTAGCTGCCTTTAGCTCTCTTAATGGGAAGATTCCCTCTGACTTACTTCCCTCGATTTCTGCCTCCGGCGGGGCTGGTGGCGCGGTAGGCGTCTCACCCCCCTCCGTGCATACGTTTAATATCCAGTCTGCGGGTGGCTCTTCCTCCTTCGGCTGTTCGAACATTTTCCAAAGTTCCAGAACAGCAAGACGTTTTTCTAATGTTTTGCCTGTATATGTGGCATGCAAGTAGGTCGTCATATGTTGTGAGACGGGTTTGGATAAGGACCCGTACTGTGGCCACGGCATAAACATCTTGTGGGCGGTACCTTTAACCCACTCGGTGCTATATTTCTTAAGCTTGGGTGCATGTTTAGGCAGTTGTTTACATAAGTGAGCGAGTGGAGTAATCTCCTCCATGCTTGAACTCTATTTCTAACAATACTTTCATGCAATTTCACCACTCCCAACAATACGAGCGAGCACCAAATACCGCAAACTCCAATTCAATCTTTCCCGCCAAATTTTTATATCATCAATTTACTCAAGAACATCAATCCGTGTGCGATTCCCTCTCAACTACAGAATCGCGTAAAACCCAAACTTCGTTTCAAACAATCAATGATACACAATTCTTTACATGTGACGTACAACAGAACACGTACAATAGACACTTGACAGACTAGACAGACACCAGCTGGACACATATATCTCTGCCTTCTAATCAATACCCCGACATGGGGTGTAAACGAACTGCCTTAACGACGTCTTTAAACGTGGTCGTATCCTAATTGTCCCCTATTCTGTGGGCTCTGAGTTCACGTTTCTTCTGACCGCTATATTAAAGCGCAGGAACAAGGCGAATCCTCTCACTTTTATTTCAGGTGTGCTCCCTGGTATCCTCTGTTTTTCTCTCGGGTGACTATGCCGGTACCCTCTGTTTTCTCTCGGGTGTCTATCTCAGTAACCTCTGTTTTCTCTCGGGTGTCCATCCCGGTAACCTCAGTTTTCTCTCGGGTGTCTATCCCGGTAATCTCTGTTTTCTCTCGGGTGTCTATCCCGGTAACCTCAGTTTTCTCTCCGGTGTCTATCCCGGTAACCTCTGTTTTCTCTCGGGTGTCTATCCCGGTAACCTCAGTTTTCTCTCCGGTGTCTCTACTTCTGACTATTTTGTTTTCTCCGCCACCCTCCGTTACCGTTTCCCTTACTTGTTCTAATGCCTATAAGACATTTGCCAAAGTATTGAATTTTTTTGGTTCACTCACCGCTCGCATGGTTCCTCTCTGGGTCCTCGGGATCACTGCCCCTCCTTTACCGCCTCCTTCGGTCTTTTCGTCCGATCAGCTGCCCGTAGGAATGAGAAGGGTTATGCTCTGTAAGACGGTTTATAGTCATAAAATCGAATGCAAAAATGTCAAAAGTCAAAAGATCGAAAAAATAATGTTGAAAAAAAAATTGAATTTCTTTTTTAATACGTTTTTTATTATATATTATTTATTTATTTTTTTACCTTTCTTTTTACATGCGGAACCCCAAAAAAATATAGAAATACAAAAATTAAGAATTCGATTTTTTTTTTTTTTTTTACATTAAGTTTTCGAATTTATTGTAATTCGACATTTTTTTTCTCGATATTATGACTGACCAGCCTGTAAGACAGGTTCCTTCAGACCCACTGCAGTTTTTTTGATGGACTTACACTATCATTGTCCATGGGAAGCTTCTTAGTCTACTCAGCCGAATGGCGAAGGACTCGTGATATTGCCGAAGACCTACAGTTACTTCATGTCGAGGGTCAATAGGTGTCTTATCAATAATTGATATTCGCTAATTGATGGTCAAAACCATCCTCTGCTACCAAGTGTACAAGAGGGCGGAGCGACCTTTGACGGGCCCATGGGATCAGAGCTCACCCTCAAGTACTTTTAAGACGAGATAGCTGCACCTTGAGGTGGATGGGGTGCAGGATTCTCTTACTCCAACACAAATCAATAAGGACAAGTCAATGGTTTGGCAAAGCGAAGTCCGTTTAATGACAAGTACAAAAAACGGGGAAACAAATGGAAATCAACAGTGATGCGATCGCCTGTCTCGCTTCAACTCCCAACTTCTTCATTCAGACAGCAATAGTTATAGTACATTCTCTTCATCATTGACGTTTAACACACAAAGTTTGTCATGCAATTCTATTGGTCAGGAAAGGTAACTTAACTATAGGTGCTATATCTGTATACGGTAACAGAGTGTGAGGATTGGATAACTCTTATCAGGTGGGCGTCTACGCCCATCCCTCTTGATCACTCGTGATAGATGTCACTACAAGTACGACGTCTTATTGGTTCTACTAGCTATAGGACCCTATTGGTCCATTGTGATTGGGTGGGTTACACCCCTAGGCATAAATCTCTACTTTAATTAGCAGAATGGACACCCAGGTGCCTTGTGCCCCAAGATTCACCCTGCCTCCCTTCCATAAATCAGTACTTTAGGGCTATGTGTCAATTAGTTGGCTGAGGATGGCCTCGAAACTGTAGCTTCTTATCAGGAAAAGTTATGGCATCCTCGGTTCTGGGTGACATCAGACGTTGGTACCTCTTCGCGCTCGGCTGGTCACGTGTCTGTTCACCATGAATCTGCTTCATTCTCCTTCTTTTCGTGTATTTGATTCTTACTTAGCCTTGCCACCTGCCTCGGGCCTCCTTATCTCGACCTTCACAGGGCAGGCTGCTATGCTCTGAAGTTTCGATTCTTCGAAGTTGCCGCTCTCCTCCCTTCCTTAGGTTGACCTCGAATTCCCAGGCATGAGCTACTTCTTACTGAGTTTCGATTCCGCTTTTCCCTTCTGGTTATAGCTGGAATAGGAATCTCGGCCTGTTTTACCCCTTGCAGCCTGGGCTTAAATCTGCTTTTACAAAATGGAGTCGCACTTGTATAATATGCTTCGTTGAGGTAGATATATAATCGGCGCTTGCCGCTCTATTCTTCTACTAAGCATTGCAAGCAGTATCGTTTCCTTAGCTTCTTGCGTTCCAAGCCTATTTACAGGCATTTGCTGGTTGAATTCTTCCATCTTGTTTTACAGCTATGTTTCCCTATGTTTCAACATCGTTTCTTCTTATAAGTCTATTACATCATTATTCTTTACATTTCGTCCTTGTGTGTCATCTTTCAATTGTGGTTTATGTTCATCTGTAAACCTGTCCGGGCTCTTATGTCGTCACCATTTGCCTTCCATTAAGGCTCTTTAGGTCTCTTCGGGGACAGTCTGTAAGTAGTCTTCATTTCGTGTCAGCTGGTACGGTTGTCTCAGCAGGTACCGAGCTGCCCATGGTTGTCTGGTTATAGGCACTTCAACAGGTATTGGTTTTCTGATGGGCACTAGGCAGAGGCCCAGTGCTGCTCTCTGTTGGTTCATTTGTTCCTCATACATCACATACCTTGGCGAATATGCTCCTGGTACCTCAAAATGGGGGGCTGGGGTGCAGGCCGTGTCTGGGACCTCCTCTACACTCCCCCCTCTGGTCGGTTCATCGACCACTTCTGCTTCCTCCTTTGAATTCTTGTTACTTTGTTCTTCCGTATCTTGTTCGTCGTCTTCTGGGTTTGTACATGATGGTGCGAATACTGCTGTCTTTGGAGTCCATATTTTTATCACTCCTTTCAAGGTTCCTGCTGTTTTTACATGTTTGTCTTTGTTCCAGGTCATAAGCTGACATTGTCCATTTGGGCTGCAGTAGATCCACTTTCCTTCATATTTTCTACGTTTTCTGGGATACACAAACTTTGTTCCTTCTGGCGCAAATTCGCTGGCCCTCACAAAGTCTCTTATTTCTTCATCAGTCAGGTCTCTGGGCATCCATCCTGGTTTGACATCGATCATGATCTTCATCCCAATGGCTTTCTTCGCAGTTTTCTGGCATTGTGTGATGATTATCTTGATAACACAAAATCCTAGTAGTATCATCAATAGCAGGGCTCCCAGAAACATGAATATGTCCGCCATCCATTGTGGGACCCATGAGAATAATGCTCCAAACAAGCTGTCATCATCTACTTCGTCAGTTTCATCAATCATCTGGTTCTGTAGGTTTGTCAGCATACTTATGGCTTCTGTTAAGGTTCCATTTTCTTGATCATGCGAAGGTTTAAATGTGCAACATGATTCTCCGATTTTTGCGCATACACCTCCATCCATCGCGGTGATCATGTCAAGTACATATCTGTTCTGGAGGGTCCTCAATCGGATTGATCTTAGTTCTTCTTTGATCGCATTGAATCCTTTTATGGTAGTGTTGATGGTCTGCAATAACTCCCATCTGGTTATCTGCAACCATTTCGTATTTACTCCAACCTAGATGTGTGGCATGAAAATTGTTGTGAATACTGATGAGGTAAGGCTAAACAGTCTGTGTTCATATCGGATTGCATGAAATGCTTCTTCTGATTTGGCAGAAAAGTAATTTTCTCTCTTCATTCGGGATACCAGTTCCAAAGACCTCCTCTTCCTTAGGTGAGCATCTGCCTTCGGGAAACTGTCAATATTCAGGTCACTTTTCGGGATCACAAGTGCGTGAACATGGACATTCACTTTTGTGCATATGCCTCCCCAGTTTTTTGGCAATCTTATGTATGCCTTGGATCCACACGCCCAGTAATGATCCATAATTACTGCGGTTCCCTGAGTCATTCCGGGAGCTTCAAAGATTTGTCCGCAGTTTTGATTCTCTCCCATCTTCCTTGTGCCATTGTTCCTGAAGCACAATTTTGGGATTTCCAGTGGTACTATCTACAAGGGTCCTCATCTGTCTTTGACCCTGGTTAGTAACTTTACCAATTTTGGCCATAGAGGTTTGCATAACCTCTGTGAGTTCTCTATTGCTTCTTGGCAGGCTCCAAGGACCATCCAAGCTCGGCAGATCATCACTCCTTCTTCCCATCCGTTTGGGGAAACCACTGTCCCCCAGATCTGCATTTGGCCTCTGTCCTACCAAATTTTAGCCTCTTCTTGAGTATTTCCTTGGACGTTCTGCCTCGGATTTATCTCCAATCTTGTTCCTGATCCTTTAACTTCAGACTTCTCATACTTGATCACGTGATTCCTAGTATGAACTCTATTTATTGTCTTGATGTCTTGGACGTAGCCGTCTTCATCTGGGTAATCCGTCTCAATTGCCCATATCAATGAGGCATCCCTCCCCATAAACTGTCCTCTGGTGTTGCACATTGCCACGTGTGACATATAGTGGGCTGTTGAAACATCAATTTCTACAGCCACAAAGATCTCGGATTTTCCCATGCTGTACGGTAGAAGTGCACAGACGAAGCATTCTCCTTCTGATTCCTTCTTCCGACCTCCTTCATATGTTGGTACCAAATGTTGTTTCCTAGATGTGCCATGCTGTCCAGGTAATCGTTTAGTTCATTGCTATCTTCGTGTGGGCTTCTGTTGATTCTTAGTGTCTTTCTGTAGTTAGCTATGACTACATCTTTAAATGCGTCAGTGTGACTTTTCCTTGCCAGAGGACTCTCGGGCATTCTGGTTGGTGAAGCAGTTTTCTTCATCTGCATCGATGTGCTAAGAGGCGGTTTTGTATTTCTCTTCCTCTCCTCTTGTATTCTTTTGTAGAGTGCCTTTACCCACCATCCGTCTGACATCAGCCCAACATAAGGCTGCATCGTGGGCCTGGTGCTTGTTATTTGTGTTGGATCTGGTGTGCTTATCACTGCAGTCTCTGTGGTTCTATTTTTCAGTTCCTCATGTAGTTTCCTTGCTCTAGCTATAAACGGGAATAAATGATCTATCAGCATTTGCATCTTTGCAGTGAATTCTCCTGTAGCTGCTTCTGTCTTCTTGAGGGCTTTTGCTATATCTTCTTTAGTCGGCCTTTCATTTGATTCTTTTCGGTCACCTTTACTATTTTCTGGGACTGGTTGTTCGGTAGGCAGTCGCATACTTTCTGTTGTCTTCGTTCGAGGTTCTGTAGCCATTGACACTTGCCCTTGTTCGTGTGCATTCAGTGTGTGTGTGTGCGTGTAGTAGTCAGTGCTACGTTTTCATTCATTCTGCGCTGACCCTGTCTCCAGCTTTTCTCTTCATTCGTTACCTCAAGTGTGTATGAATCACTACTAATTACATTCAATTTTAGTTCGTTTACCTTACCATCAGGTTTTCTTGGAACCAGAATAACTATATAGGGCCTGGGTGTCTTCGTGGGACCCATGCGTACATTATCTGGTGGGTGCACTGAAATTGGAGCGCTTTGTGTGCCAATAAAGAATGCAGTTCTGATTGTTAATGACAGAAAAACAATGATAATCACTATGCATATACACATAATCGAGCGGTATGAAAGTTAGCAGCATTTCTTTCCAGGGAAGCGGGGGCTGCTCTGTTTGTGGGAGGACCAGGTTACTGTTCTGGGCCCCCATTTCAATCATATCAACCGTTAAAGTTCTATTCTTTTCACTTACTCCATATTGTCTCTCAGAAAGTTTGTAACATAAAGTGTCTTGTGCTTCGTAAGTGTCCCCCTCTTGCGGGTGACGATTGTCTCTAGTTGTGCGAAACAGTTCCCTTGCTAGACTATGGAGAAAGATTAGACTAACACCTTTGGTAAGTCACATTCATTGAGCATATTCAAAAATAGGGCAATTCCCAGTCCACCCCCCGAATTTGCTTGAGTCCTGAAGACATGCTGGATCCTGTTCAATGTAAAAAATGAAAAAAATAGCAATCAATCAAAATCAAAGGCAAAAGATAAAAATAAAATAGGAAAAATAAGACAGTGAAGTTCTCGTCTCAGCTCTCTCGATCTGTCCCTCGGCGGAAAGATGAAGTGCTTTGTCTCTGTCTCGTGGGTCTGTCCCTCGGCGAAAGGTTTCACTGGAATCTCCTCATGTAGTCTCTCTGTCACAAGTCTCTCCCCTTCTCACCTGTTTCTCTTTACTTGCAACCTTCTTGGATGTGACTTCCTTCTTTCGCACGGTCCGGAATTTATACAGGCCCGAGTGCAGGTCTTCGGATTCCAGCGTGAGGGCTGCAAGTCCTACGCTGAGTAGCGTTCATACATCCAGGACCGGGAACCAGGAAGGGAACAGTATCCTGACTCGGAGGTATGGAACACCGTGGAACCGAGCACAGGAGGAATCCAGGAAGATAGGCACGGAAGAAGGTAGGGCAAGGGAAAGGGACGAAAAGGAGAAATAATCAGGAAGATGTGTATAAGGACACGGAAGGGAGCACCGAGCGAACTCTGGGACCACACGTCTGACTACTCCAAGCAGTAGCGTTGAGACGCGCAGAGCCGCGGGGGCGTGACTGTTTTGTAGGAAGTTGAACATAGCGCGTAAAGGCTGGTAAGCTGCGTTTCGGATTCAACGGCCATGTTGGAAGGATCACGGAATTCAGTCTTCGATGGATCATGGACCACAAAGTCCAGAATGGACGTAATCGGCGGTTCATGACAGTATACCTCCTCCGAAGCCCCGCACCTCTGGGTTTGCCGGGGTGGATAAGATGATATCTTCATATCAACTGGGGGGCATTCATGTTTGAGACGGGTTCCCAGGTGCGCTCACTGGGAGGATATCCCTTCCATTCGACCAAATACTGGAGTTGACCTTGTCGGTACCTGGAGTCACAAATCCTAGAGACCTCGTATTCAAGTTGGTTATTGACAATTACTGGAGTAGATCTTGGAGCAGTTTGAGTGGACTGTGTATATGGTTTTAACAGTAGTGTGGAAGTCTGGATGAATCTTTTTCCACGACTCTTGGAGTCGGAGTCGAAAGGCCACTGTATTAACAATTCCCTTTATGGAAAAAGGTCTGTAATACCTGGGAGCCAATTTATTTGGTCGTAGATGTCGAGGAAGGAGTTTCGAAGACAGCCAAACCTTTCTCCCACTGAATAAGAAGGACTAGGCCTTCTTTTGGTGTCTGCATATTGTTTAACATCTTTTCGGGCCTTTTCCAGGTTTTCCTTGGCTTCCTTGTGTACATTGATCAGTGTTTCAATCCAGGAATCGACCGCAGGAACTGGGGTAGGATGTGGAAGAACGGATGGTAGAACTGAAGGGTGAAATCCTTGACTGCAAAAGAAGGGGCTGGTCTTGATAGCTGAATGATCCGAATTGTTGTAAGCAAATTCAGCCACAGGAATCAAGAGTGACGAATCATCCTGGACTTTGCTGGAGAGGCAGCAAAGATACTGTTCCAAGGTTTGGTTTACTCGTTCTGTTGCTCCTTTGGTCTGTGGATGATAGCCCGAGGACAAGGCACGCTGGATCCCCAATATCCGACATAGTTGTTTCCAAAACTGGGATATGTACTGGGGCCCTCTGTCAGAAATGATTTTGGAAGGTAGTCTGTGAAGCCTGAATATGTGTTCCAGAAAAATCCCAGCTAATTCAGATGAGGATGGTAGCTTGTATAGAGGTGTAAAATCAGCCATATGTGTAAACAAATCGATGGTAACCATTATGGTCGTGTATCCTCTGGAAGAAGGTAATTCCACGATAAAATCCGTGTCAATGATTTCCCAGGGTCTTGTTGGTATTGCTGGTTGGTGTAGGAGACCCGCTGATTTTCTGTTATCATATTTATTCTGATTACACACTGCACAGGATTGGACATAGGTTCTTATGTCATGTTTCATCCTCGGCCACCAGAACTGTCTCTGTATGAGATGGATGGTGTTGGAGATTCCACGGTGTCCTGAATGGAGGGTATCATGGCATAGGTTTGTGATCTTATGTCTCAGCCCTTGAGTGGGAATAGTTAGCCGAGTATCCTTGAATTGATATCCGTCCTTTATTTTGAGATTCCATCGATTGTCTCCTTAAAACTCCTTCCAAAGTTCGGAAGACTGTGTCTTGGCTCGAAAATCCTCCAAGAGAGTAACGGCTTGGGCTACGAATACTGTGTTGGGAAACATCTTGGGAAAGGTCCGGTTCTCAAGGGGTTCATAATCAGGACGTCTGGACAAGGCATCAGCAATGATGCTATGTGCTCCAGGAAAGTGGTGGATTTGAAATTGATATTGGGCAAAAAAGAAGGCCCATCGGGCCTGACGGCTGTTTCTGCTCTCCAAGGATTGCAAGACTTGTAAGTTCCGATGGTCCGTACGGACTTGTACTGGGTGTTTGGCTCCCAGAAGGAGATGGCGCCTGTCAGTGAAGGCTTGTCGGATGGCTAGCAACTCCTTCTCCAGGACGGAATGATGAGTTTCACTGGGAGTCAAAGTACGAGAGAGATAGGCAATGGGATGTTCCATCTTGTCATCAAGTTCTTGTTTCAGAACTGCTCCGATGGCGTACTCGGATGCATCAGTCTCAACAAGGAAGGGACGGTCTGTGTCGGGTTGAGCCAGGATGGGGGCTCGTGTGAACTCCAACTTCAACCGTTGAAACACCGATTCTTGAGTTGAGGACCACTGAAAGGGGGTGTCTTTCTTTAACAGTGTGACAATAGGGTGTACTGAAAGGGGCCCTTAGGGGTCCCTCGCGTTCTGGAAACAAGGCAAATCACCATACGCGAAAAGATACGCCAGACACGAGGTTGTAATCCCAATGCTAGGGATTATTGCAAAGAAAAGAACTCAGTTGGCCAACTCGGGTCTCACGGCCCGCAACGTGTATCTCTAGACCTCGAGAGACGCAAGAGAGCGAAAAACATACATCAGTTACATATATACAAAATGCACTTCATATAATCAGTTATGACACGTTTATTACCGCCCCTTGCTGGGTTCCTTTGAACTCAGTGTGATGATGTACAGTTCATCATGTATGACATCTTCAAACATCTATTCTAGTAACGGTATGCAACTATATTGCAACAATATGCAACTTTGGTGAGTATAGAGACATATTTCTGTTGTTGAACAGAACACTGTGCTTCTGTTCTTCCGAGCAGCTACCTACGGGGGAAGAGTCGAATTCCAGGCCTTGATATCTGTGAGTTGCTATTCGTGTCTTGGGAGCCGACACGCTCTATGGGCTACTGCAAAAGGGGGGCCGTAGGAAGACTATAATTCAGGCCTCTTGCTGCCTTATTCTAGTATTTAACTGTTTCTAACGAGACTGGCTGGCAGCTGTGGCATGATTAAATGCTCTGCGGCCCTCCTTCAAGGCTACAGAGAGGGAGTGTGTGCATTCCTCTCTGGGCTGCTTGCGAGGAGTTTCAGCGAACTCTCCAGCCTCGCGGCCTTGCCCTTTCATATTCAGACAACAATGAATAATAATAAAGCAGAGTTGAGCAGAATTCACAAGGAGTGCAAGCTGCACGGCAGTGGAAACAGAAAGCAATAAGCAATGGTTAAGAGAGCAAAATGGCGATTCTTGCTATATAAAATGGCCGCACATTGGTCAAGTATTTCAACTTGTTGTTTCTAGTGTAATGTACATAAGACGGTTTGGCTTTCGGCCACCAAAATACATTCGCCGTTCCAAATGAAAGGTGTTCATTTTTTCTGGACCGACAAACCCTCCTTTTGGCCGAATGCCAAATGTTTTATTCGTTCTTTGTATCCTCTTCTGATGAGGATTCGTCTGAGCTCTGTATGTTATTATAAGCATCATCTTCATCACTAATGTCTATAGCCATAAATTGTTTCATTATTTTGGTTTCATTAGTATCTTTGCCATTTCTGGCATCAGTCTGTTTTCTTCTTGTTACCATATGCACACATCCCTTCGTACATCCTTCGCTTATTTCAGTACAAACTATGGGCAGGCATTGAATGCAACAACAGCACGTTGTTAATATTCCAAACACTATCATTAGTATTGAAATCAACTTCCATCCCCAAGATCGTAATAGTCCCCAAAACCAGGATCCCATTCCCCAACCCCCTTCTCCAGTGGTGAGTGAGGAACTTAGGATGTGTAGTTTCTTGATTGCTTTAAAGATTGTAGGGAAATAGTCATCTGTATATACACAGCACGCAGTTTTTACGAGTTTACAAACTCCCCCACGATCAACTAGTATTATATCAAGAGCCATTCTATTTTGCAGGGCCATTAGCCTAACTCCTTTTTCTTCTAGTGTCATGTTGTACAAGATATCTGTTGTTACATTTATTGTATTACTCAATATCCTAGACAGTTTCCTTATGTTATAGGAATTTACTACATCCGCCAACATTGGGATGAAAGCTTTAGCTATATCTAATGCTATCAGTCCATCTTCGATACTCCCCTGAGTCCTACATCTCAATCGCCTGGCTACTTCTGCTGTTTCCAAGAGGAACACTCCTGGAAACAGTCGACCCAGGTAACATGTACCTCCCCAGTTTCTAGGTAACCATGGATACGCATTCTCCCCACATATAAAGTAAACAGGGTCTCCTACGTACACTGGTTCTATTTAGTTCTTTAAAACCACTGTGTTCATGCAGTTGCTAAACGTTCCTACCTTATAGGAACCTTTTTTCTTTAAACATAGGGGGACAGTTCTTGGGCTGTAATCTACCGTATAGGCAGGTGGCACGGCATCTTTATTCCATTCATCTCTTATTCGAAATGTCATTACTGATGTTTTTTCTGCTGGCGGGGTTGGTCTACCCTGCCTATTCAGTCTATTTAGTCTTGTTATCTTTCGTGTATTTTTCCTCGTGGGATCTGGTGAGAACACACAAGTCTTATGGAATATGGAACAACCCACAGGTCTCATTATCACTTCCTCAAATTCATTTATATTTGTCTCATCTAGCTGACCCGTATTACTCTTGTTCCATTTCCCAAAGAACATTGCCCTCAATGACACTTTGCATGCATAACTTAATGGTAATGGTTGTACATACCAGCCTATCCCTTTTCCACCATGTTGTGGTAAATGGGCACAAACCCAGCAATCTTTTTTCTTTAAAACCGCATGGGTCATATTCATTATGAGCAACAATGTATTGTTGCCATATCCTTCTCTATGTCTCTCTTCCATTGGGGACAAAGTACCAGTGATTACATGAACCGGGCTTTCAGTAACTGCTTCTGGCAGGAGTGTTTCTAATGGGCGTGCAGACTCCACGAACCATAGTGTAATAGCTATTATTGTCGGTATTACCATACTTAGAGAACATAGGACCAATGTCCAAATCAGTACCTTATTCCTTTTACCATGCTTTTTCCCTAAATTTACAGTCTCTAAAACTAACATTTTCTCAGCAGCAGTGCAGGAGGAGGCTGAAACCGTTCTTGATTTGCTCTTCATTGTCCTTCTTCTTGCTGGCAAAGTTCGTCGCAAATGTCTCTCGTTCTTGATGCCAGAAAAGTTCAACGGAAATGTCACAGTTCAATTCTGCCAGTTTTTCCCACAGCCTCAATCACTTATCCACTCCAAGCAAGATTAGTTGTCTTTTCTTCCACTGCTCAAACTATTTCTGAACAGTTCTTTGTGGACAGAGTACTATGTGAATCGAGCTTGTCCAACTCTGGCGTCTGACACATGTACCCTATCAGCCTTAGTACTTATGTGCGTCCAGCTTGTCCCACTCTGGCTCCTGACACATGTACTCTATCATAAGCGCACCGAGGAGCCGTGTGTCTCGAATTGTCCGATTTGCACAATTCTCACACCGCTCTCCTCTATGCCCCTGGTTCTTACTCCGCCCGTGAGTGGAACCAAAGACAAAAGAAAAGCAGCAAAGATCTGTTGATCACTTTGTCAGTCGGGGCCGCAAATCATACCGTTTCACTCCTGGTATTGTGTCATCCATGAATAGTGCTGATGCACTTCCGGTATCAGGCTCAGAGTCAGCCTGTGATGCAATGATAGGCAGCGATGAGCGCCGCGGCAATGATGTAGTTTCTTTCTTTGGCTTTGGTGCGTTTGCAGAAGCTGGTGGGCACCAAAGGGGTACTCGCGTTGTTTTTGCTGGTGTCTGCAATTCAGAGTTTGTGTCGCTCGGCAGTGATGTTGTTTCTGCTTGGCAACGTTGGGGCGTTTTGCGCCCTTTCCCCTTTCTGGCAGCCTCCTTAGGTTCTGTTTTGAGTTTCACTTCTCGCTTGGCTTTTGTCTCAAGTTTCGGCTGATGCTGTGGCAGTGGACTGGCAGCAGTTTCTTTCTTGCTCAGGACCGTTGGCTCTTTTTGGTCGTCTGAATCATGTAAAGTCTTCAGTGAAGCTGGGAATTTTCTGGCATGCGTCGCGTGGATCCAAGCCTTGCGGCCGTCCACCCTTATGGCCGTCTGCGTCGCCAGCAACACTTGATAGGGGCCGCGCCACCTGGGTGCTAATGCTGTCTTCCTCTCAAAGTTCTTCAGCAGCACCCAGTCGCCAGGCTCCAACGCGTGCCCTGGTCCGGTGTACCTCACGGGTAACGCCTCCTGCACCTGCTGATGAATCAAACGCAACTTCTGCATTAAAAGGCCACAGTAGATGCTTAACATAGGATGCTCTATTTCACATAGTTTTCTGGGCTGAGGAGCACACCATACATTTGCTGGTCTCCCCATAATTATTTCATAGGGGGAGAGCCCAGTTTTAGCCTGCACAGACGTGTGCATACACAATAGCGCTAGGGGTAATGCATCCACCCAACTCAACTTGCTCCCAGCACAGATCTTGGCTATTTTTGATTTTAGAATTCCGTTATGCCTCTCAACAAGCCCGGCAGAACTGGGATGCCTCGAGCTGTGGAATCGCTTTTCTATTTGTAGATCTGCACAGATCTGTAACACTACTGCGCCTACGAAATGCGGGCCATTGTCGGACCATAGGACACGTGGCAAGCCGAAGCGGGAGAAATACTCTTTGAGCATTACTTTCGCTGTGCTCATCGCCATGCAGTCCTTTAAGGGATATGCCTCCACCCACTTGCTGAATGCACAGATCACCACCAAGACATACTTATAGTTCTGACACCTTTCCATTTCTATGAAATCAAAGTGTATCACTTCAAATGGCATAGAGGGCGGGCCAAAACTGCCTGTTGGAGTCACGGTTATGCTTTCCCACATTGTGTTGTAAGCACGTAATGCAATTCTGCACTAATCTTTCTGCATTATTTTTTATGTGTGTATTCTTCCATACTGTGGATAAATGCAGGACCATCTTTTTGGCGCAGATGTGGGTAGGGCTATGCGCCATCGTGACCATTGCAGTCACGTAACAATTTGGCAACATCCAGTTTTTTGTCTCTTTCTCCACCCTCCAAATGTAACTCAGCAGAGCCCTCAGCCCACTCTTGGATCTCATCGGTCGTGGCCTCGGCCTGCATTTCTTTGACAGTGGCAATCCCATCCTCTATCATACAGGGTACTTCCTCAGTCTGCACTGTCATCATTCTAGTACTCAAATCACTGGCTGTTTGTTTCGCAATCCTGTCTGCAAATGCGTTGCCCTCTCCCACTTTGCATGTTACCTTTTTATGCGCCTCACATTTTATTATTGCTAGGTGCTTTGGAAACGTAAGTGCAGACAACAATCGTACAATCAAAGGGCCATGTTGAATCCTAGCTCCATGTGATGTCAAGAAACCCCTTTCAGCGCAGAGTCGACCAAAGTTATGAACCACGCCAAAGGCGTACTGGTTATCAGTATATATGTTTACATTCAAGTTTTCAGAAAGTTCACAGGCCCTAGTTAGCGCTATAATTTCTGCGGCTTGTGCCGAATTGTAGGGGATTCTTCTGCTTTCTACAACACTCTCTAGGGTAGTCATTGCATATGCGGCAGTTGATGTGCCATCAGGTAATTTAAAACAAGAGCCGTCACAAAACAACTGCCCATCTGGCTCTTTCTGTGGGGTGTCGCTCAAGTCGACTCTTCCCTTTGTCTCTTCTTCAGTGACCATTAAACAATCATGGGGTGGTGATTCGTTGTCACCAATTTCTGCTATGGGTAGTGGCATTAATTCTGCAGGATTCAATGCGCTACACCTCATAATTTGGATGTGGGGTGCAAACAAGATGAGCTCATATCTCGTTAGTCTGGCAGAAGTGAGATGTTGCGTCTGTGTCCTATTTAATAGAACATCTATAGCATGTGGCACCATCAGAATTAAAGTGTGCCCCAATACCATTCCTTCAATTTGTTTCACTGACGCAGCAGCCGCTGCAACAGATCGCAAACATCGTGGTAGTGCGCGCGCTACAGGATCCAGCGCGGAAGAATAATAGCCGCACGGCCTATTTCTTCCACCTTGTTCCTGTGTCAGAACCGCCAATGCACATCCTTCACTTTCGCTCACAAATAGTCTAAAGATTTTTTTATAGTTAGGAGTGCCTAAAACTGGCGCAGCACACAATGCAGCTTTCAATTGCTCAAACGCTTTCTGGCATTCCTCATCCCACTGTAAAGGCATCACTGCATCCTTCTTCGTCAGGCTCACCATCGGCTTCACAATCAACGCAAAGTTACTGATCCACTGCCGACAATAAGACGCCATGCCTATTACACCTCTCACTCCTTTTTGGGTCTTTGGAATAGGCATACTAGAAATACTTTCTATTCGCTCTGGTGTTAGTCTTCTCCCTTCTTTCGAAAGTAGGTATCCCTAATAAGACACCTCCTTTCGATTATATTGGAACTTCTTCAAGCTTGCCTTGTGGCCATGTGTTGCTAGGTGTGTCAATAGTAATATAGTACTCTCTTTACAAATGTCCTCTGTGTCAGCAGCTAGCAATAAATCATCTATGTACTGCAAGAGCACGCAACCTTTGGGTAATTCTAGCATGTCCAACTGCTCTTTTAGCGCTCTGCTGTAAATACTCGGGCTTTCAGTGTACCCCTGTGGGATACGCGTGAATGTGAATGATCGTCCTCCTAGTGTGAACGCGAACAAATATCTGCTATTCTTGTCCAATGGAATGCTGAAGAACGCATTCTTTAAATCAACTATACTAAAATATTCAGCTGTGGCAGGTGTCATTGTTAGTATTGTCGTGACATCTGGAACCAAAGGGAATTGTGGATCTACCACCTTGTTTAGCGCGCGCAAATCAATTATGAAACGGTATGGCACCTCATTGCCTCCCTTCTTATAAACTGGAAGAATCGGACTATTACATGTACTGCCTGTAATCTCTTCAACCACCCCCAATTTTACCAAATCCGTGACAATGCTTTTCAATCCTTTGTCACCTTCAACTGAAATTTTATACTGGGGAATTTGCGGTAATGTAATACCTTCTTTCAACGTTATCCTCACTGGCTCTATCTTTAAGCAGCCTACATCGTTATCATGCATCGCCCATAAACAAGTTGGTATTTTATTTAGCTCTCCTGGCAGTGCTTCAGACATGAATTCTGTCACTGGGGTGTCGTGTGGCAACATCGTTAGGAACACCCCGTCTGCTGTACAATGTATAACTGCCCCCAATTTTCTCAATAAATGTAATCCCAACAGGTTCTCCCCGCAATGTTCTGTTAGAAGAAATGGACACTTCTCAGTAAATGGTCCTATCGTAACTGGGACTGGTTGGGACACGGGGTTAATGACTGGTGTACCTGCGAACCCTACAGAAACGTTATTTTGCCCTGACAGTGGTATCTCCGGAACTAAGTGGTGGTCTATTGAGCACCTTTGCGCCCCTGTATCCACAAGGAAACTATGCTCCTTATTCCCGATCCTCATTTTTACGTAGGGTCCTCTTTGATTCACGGGAATAGACACTTGTTCCGACCCCTGTCGTGGGCTGTCCTATTGGGGAAACAACACATTGTCCAATGTGTAGTCACCACTGCTACTGTAGTACGTGTTTGGCTGGGTATCAAAAATGTTCCCATTTCTCCCTCTATTTCCCCCACCTTGATCGCTGTTCTGTTGGTTGTGCTGGCCCTGATTGTGGCTCGGGGCATTTTGGTGTTGGGCCTGGTTTTGTTGAGGTTGGGATTGTTGGCCCTGGTTTTGTTGACCCCCATTATTATAGTGCTGCTGCATACTATTTCTATTTGGCCCATTCGACCCTTGGTGCCCTCTATCATGTCTTCTCTGACCAAACCCATTTCTGTTATGCAGATGTGGGCACTGTGCTCGCCAGTGTCCTTCTTCCTTGCAATACGCACATTGATTTAATCCCAACGACCCATCATGCATACTGTTCGAATTGCCTCTGCCTTGTGCGTTCCCTCTTCCTCTATTGTGTCCCGCTACCTGCTGGAGTAGCACCCTCGTTTTCAAATTCACCCTATCCTTTACCTCTATCTCTTTCTTCACATTCACCCTATTCTCATAGTACTGGGCCATAAGCAATACCTCGCCCACCGATTTTCCTTGCCATGCACTTTCTGACGTTAATATCATATCTTGAATTGGGAGTATCGGCCCCCTCATGTATTTGTCAACAAACAACCTTTTCCCTGCTTCCGTGCTCACATCCTGCCCACTGAAGTCTGCAAATACTTCCTCGAATCTGTTAAAATAGTCCGTTACTATCTCATCCTTGCCCTGCACACATGCAGTCAATTTGTCCCACTGGATTCTTTTTTCTGGAACTATTTCTTTCAGTCTCCGCATTATGCGTTCTGGTAATTCTGCCAAATGTACTCCCGGTATTCCCCCAACTGCTTTGTTTTTATCCTCAAATATCAAATCTGCCCATGTGGCGCCAAAAGCCGTTACGTCATCTACCCTCCTTATTTGTTTCCATATGTCAACTGGCAAGATAACTGGAAATATCAAGTCTATATCTCCCATGGTAAGCACTGATGATCGTAGGCAGGACTCAACTTCCTTGTAAAACCCTGCAGGATTCTTCCTTATGTCCGGAATCGTTTGCTTTATACTATTCACCTCTTGTCTTGAAATGGGGACAAACACATATTGGGCGGTGTAGTGGGCTGGTGTTACTTGCACCGGTGCTCCATCGCCCACTCCGGGGACCTCTGCTTTCGGTACGAATGTGGGAGGTACCTCTCTCATTGGAAATGCCCCACTCACTGTCCCTCCCCCTTTCCGCAAATCCAATAGTATTCCCAGATCAAGTGATAGGTCTGTTTCTCCCGTACTTCGCTCAAATGCTCTTCTATATACTGCTAATATTTCGGGGGGGCTAACCTTATTTTCCTTTAAGTTCTTAGCTATCAAGCGTTCAGCCATTGACTGCAAGGTTTTTCTTTTCGTAGGCATAGAATAGTCATCAAACATGGCATGTATGTCCATCATGGGGATATCAGGATTCGACATCCATCTCATCGCCTCCCGCGTACATACTTTTAGTTTATCGCCCCTCTGTGCTGACGACATTGAATGCCGTCTCTGTATATATGGCTCTGTCGTCTCTTTTCTATCCCTCCTAACATCATGACTCCTATACCCAGGTATAACAAGCATTTCAGCATAATCATTATCCAACTCATTTTTAAGCTCAAAAAGTCCATTCACATGTTCCCTTACTTCTTCATCCTTATGTCTACAGAGCGCCAATATGTTCAAATCCAACAATCGCTGCGGCGGTAATTGCCCAAGTAACTGTTTCCATCTTCCCACCAAAAATTCACCCATGCATTCCAACACTACCTGTCTCTCGTTATTCCTTCGGTAACCGTACAATGAGGCCAATGCTGCCGTCCCGTCATTCCCTTCTATGTACATCTCTGCCTCTTGCTGTAATTCCACCCTTCTTTCTTTGCTGATCGTGCTGCGAGTTAGCCGTTCAAATCTAACTTCTTCAGCCCCGCCTCTCACCTCCCTGGTTTCAACTTCAACTCCGGGAGGGGCGAACGGTGCAGAATCTGTATCTAGGGCGGGAGGTGCAGATGGGACAAGGTGCATAAGAGGTGTCTGTTGCGGGCCTTGCTGACTATCGGGAAGTGCTGTGCGCGCGGTCAGTGACTGTGGGAGGGCTTGAACTGCGGGAGGGGCTCGGGTTGCAGGAGGTGCTTGGGCTGCAGGAGGGGGAGCTTGCGCTACTGGGGGAGCTTGAACAACTACCACTGGCAATGCTATGTTTGGTTTCGATTTTGGTTTTCGGCTTTGGCCTGTCTGTGTTAGCAAATGTTCCATCAAATCATCTACTATTTGTAATTCCCGTTGCATGTATATTTTTTCTATGTCCATCTGTTCACGTCTCCCCTCCCTTCTTATACTCGCCGTCCATTCCTCCTCCTCCTTCTCTTCCGCTTCCTCCTTCGCTCCTTGATTTATGTCTGCGCGCATGCTTCTCTCTACTTCTAAGTCGGAGCATCGCTTCCCTCCTCCTCCCTACGGGTCGCGCTTGTTTTCTTATCAACACCCTTTACAGGTTATCTATTCTTGCAATCTCAAAACTACCATTAATCGGCCACTGATGATCCTGTTGCTTTCTAGTTTGCCTATGCCAAATTTCACAAAATATTATTGCGCCCACACCATATTTTGCATACATATCATACGCCGGCGTTCCCCCAGGTGGTGCACTTTGGCCATTTTCCAAGGTCTGTCTACCGCAGCGGAAAAGCCCCGCTAACGTGGACAGTACTCCAGGTATGTTTTTAACCTTCCCCTCTGGTTAACCAACCTTACACTGGATGTTTGAATTTGCAAAATCAACTCTCAACCAAAAATCAGGGTACGTTTCTGAATCGGGGAATGACTCACCTGATAAATCAAATTGTCCTCCTAAACACAAACCGTCTGTATACTGAAGCAACCTATGACGTTGTGTCTGCGTTTCTCTGGCTTCTGCCTCGTTTCGGGACCCTCGCCTCCTTTGCCCTCTGCCCGGTACGCCGATCAGGGATCAGATGTGTGCAGATCTGCGGAAGGAATCTCTCCTCACTTCTACAGGGCGCCCCGTACACCTCTTGATCCCGGCTCGGTCGTCGCGTCCTCGCCGTTCTCCGCCTTTACTCTGTTAAAACGTACACGTTGGGGCAAGTGGGGAAGGGTCCCTATTGGGGCGCCATCTTGAAAGGGGCCCTTAGGGGTCCCTCGCGTTCTGGAAACAAGGCAAATCACCATATGCGAAAAGATACGCCAGACACGAGGTTGTAATCCCAATGCTAGGGTTTATTGCAAAGAAAAGAACTCAGTTGGCCAACTCAGGTCTCACGCCCCGCGATGTGTATCTCTAGACCTCGAGGGACGCAAGAGAGCGAAAAACATACATCAGTTACATATATACAAAATGCACTTCATATAATCAGTTATGACACGTTTATTACCGCCCCTTGCTGGGTTCCTTTGAACTCAGTGTGTTGATGGACAGTTCAACATGTATGACATCTTCAAACATCTATTTTAGTAACGGTATGCAACTATATTGCAACAATATGCAACTTTGTTGAGTAAAGAGACATATTTCTGTTGTTGAACAGAACACTGTGCTTCTGTTCTTCCGAGCAGCTACCTATGGGGGAAGAGTCGAATTCCAGGCCTTGCTATCTGTGAGTTGCTATTCGTGTCTTGGGAGCCGACACGCTCTATGGGCTACTGCAAAAGGGGGGCCGTAGGAAGACTATAATTCAGGCCTCTTGCTGCCTTATTCTGGTATTTAACTGTTTCTAACGAGACTGGCTGGCAGCTGTGGCATGATTAAATGCTCCGCGGCCCTCCTTCAAGGCTACAGAGAGCAAGTGTGTGCATTCCTCTCTGGGCTGCTTGCGAGGAGTTTCAGCGAACTCTCCAGCCTCGCGGCCTTGCCCTTTCATATTCAGACAAAAATGAATAATAATAAAGCAGAGTTAAGCAGAATTCACAAGGAGTGCAAGCTGCACGGCAGTGGAAACAGAAAGCAATAAGCAATGGTTAAGAGAGCAAAATGGCGATTCTTGCTATATAAAATGGCCGCACATTGGTCAAGTATTTCAACTTGTTGTTTCTAGTGTAATGTACATAAGACCGTTTGGCTTTCGGCCACCAAAATACATTCGCCGTTCCAAATGAAAGGTGTTCATTTTTTCTGGACCGACAGTACAATATCAGAAAATACGGGTATGAATTTCCTGTAAAAGTTAGCGAGCCCCAGAAAGGATTGAATTTGTTTCACAGTGGTAGGAACAGGCCAAGATAGGATGGAATCAACCTTGGAAGAATCCATCCCAATACCCATAGGGCTAAGAACAAATCCAAGGTAGTGAACGGTTGATTCATGAAAAAGGCATTTTTCAGGTTTGGCCAGGAGCTTATGTTCTCGTAAACGCTGTAAAACTGCCTTAACGTGTTCTTCGTGTTTCCGAGGTTCCTTGGAGTAAATCAGTATGTCGTCTAGGTATACAATGACAAAAAAAGGAACAACATGTCCGAAAAAACCCGATCCATGAAACGTTGGAATATTGCGGTAGCATTAGCAATTCCAAAGGGCATAACCAGATACTCAAAGTGGCCAAAGGGTGTTCTGAATGCTGTTTTCCACTCATCTCCTTCTTTTGTACGAATGAGATGGTAAGCACCCCTTAGATCTAGTTTTGTGAAGATGACTGCACCCCTCACAGCCTCCAGGATGTCCGAAATAAGAGGTAATGCGTAACGGTCCTTGAGGTTGCATTGGTTGAGGCCACAGTAATCCAAACATGGTCTAAGCTCCTTTGTATCTTTCTTAGGAACGAAGAAGAGAGAGGCTCCCGCTGGGGACTTGGAGGGTCGAATAGTTCCATTTGTTAAGTTGGTGTCCAGATATTCTCTGAGGGCCCTCTTTTCTGGTTCAGATAGAATGAACATTCTACCAAAGGGAATCACTGCTGAAGGCTCGGTATCAATGGCACAATCCTCAGGTATGTGAGGTGGGAGAGATTGAACAATGGCTGTTGAGAACACATCTGAGTATGTCTGGTAAGCTTGGGGAATCTGGATAATGTTGGAGAAAGTTACTGAGGATTGCTGGGATTCTTGGAGGTCTTCTGCGGGGCTTGACAAGGTGGTAAGAGATAAACAATGGGACATACAATGTTCTGAACCAAGAAACAAGGAGCCTGGTGCAGAATTGATGTATGGATTGTGTTTCTGAAGCCAAGGCATGCCTAAAACCATGGGATAGTGGGTGTTAAGAAGGATTTCTGAACTCTGACCAGGAGGGGCAGAGGTTCAGAAGGCCAACCTAGTTTCTTGGAACAGGGTAACCTCTGGACAAGCCAGACCAATCAGGGTAGCTATGGCAGGCGGTCAAGACTAAGTCTCACAAGGGGTGAGGGTGACTGAAAGACCTCAATGAGCACACAAAGCAAGGACACTTACACATTACTCCAGACAGGTGTTATATTAAAAATAAAGACACATTTATTACAAGGCCTTTGTAACATAGACCATAGCAAAGAATCACAGTAATATCAAAGTAAACCAATACATCACAACCAACACAATATATATACAAGACCATAGGGGTCTCAAGGATTATAAGCACGAAATATGTAGACCACCTAGATGGGGGAGAAAAATAGGCAGTGCAGGTAATCTTTAAACCCAGTTCGTCATCAGAAATACACCTAACTAAGAGGCAGTCCAAACCCTACGAAGAGAGGAGCCTATTGCTCAATAGTACATGCACGCGCTTGTGCCAATGGACAAAATAGGGTCTCTTCAAGGGTCTCTAGCAGCTCAGGAAGGTGGATGAGGCGATGAAGAACAAGTTGCCACTATTCAAGCAGGACCTCCACTTGAGGACAGAGGCAGTTTGAGAGTGCGGGATGGAGTCGCTATTTCGCAATAGCTGTGGAAAGGAAAGGGGCCCTTACGGGCCACTTTGTGCGTAAAAATGGGCTCCTGCACTAGGGGCTACCGGTTGGGGTAAGGATTACTCACCGGTCCCCGACGCAGACAGACCCAAATTTCGCCAGTACAGTCCACTTCGCTGGCAGGTTCGAATGCGACAATCAGGACGTCTTGACACCGTGTAGTCTCAGAGATACAGCGAGGATTCCCAAACGGGACAGTGGCGATTTCTCCGCTCCGGGAGGAGGAATCGGCCCAATTCCACTGCAGCAGGCTTCAGGGGCAAGGGGGTCAACAGCTCGTTGCCCCAGCAGGGCAACACGGTAACAGCGTTCACTCCGGTCTGGGCGCACTCGTCTCACTTCAGACCTGGGAATGCCAAGTGTACGAAATTCGGTGTGAGTGTGCCGTGGACACAGAGCAAGTAGTATACCAAGTTTCGAGGGCCTCCTCAAAACGGCGGCGGTATCAGAGCAAATGTCCCGTGTAAGCTGGTCAGCCCACTGGTTGGCCCAGGGACACTTCCGAAGAGGCTTACTTGCAGGGTTTGATGAAGGTGCCGAGAATAGTTGGTCCCACTATTCCAATGGGTCGAAGCTTCTTCGCAGACCTTCTAGGACGATCAGATGCAGAGGGGTCCCACAGGACGACAGTGCGCTCAGGGTGCCAAACCTTCCAGCGGGTCACCAGCGGTTCCTCGAATCGGCTTCTTGTTGCAGGATACTTGGCTCCTTATCCTTTGTTCGTGTGAACTCAGGAGATCGACATGGTAGTGGTGTTTCCAGCCTCCTCTTGTCCAAAGTTCTGTTCGAGCCAAAACGGAGAGGACCGAATGGGAGATCTGCTCACAAACACTCACTCCATACGTGGACCAATCACGGACCACGGTGGTCCCAGGCATTCAGGACACTCCAGACTCTGTGGCACCCATTTTACATCGAACTATTTTGATCGATGGATTAGATATGATCACTTCATATACAGAAGCTCTCTGAGATGTCAATGTGCCTTTTGGTTTCTCTAAGATGGCGAATAATGAGTGCTCGACGTATAACGTCATGGAGCATCCCATTACAATGTTTGTCGCCTTCTCTATGGCGAACGCTGCGGCAGCTAAGCTTTGTTCGCATGGGAACTGGCCTCTCATTACTGGGTCCAGATTCCCACTGTAATACGCCAGGGGCTTGTACCCCAAAGAGGTTCTTTGGGCGAGCACTGCCGTCATAACGCTGCCATTCGTGTGTGAGAACAGGTAGAATTCCTCTGCATTATTAGGAATCCCGAGAACTGGACCCGTACAAATCGCTCTCTTGAGTTCCGTAAACCCCTTTTCCATTGTCTCAGTCCATTCAATCTTTTTCTTTGTCGCCTGGGCCTTCTTTAGGGCCTGGAGCAAGGGATTGGTATATGAGCTGTAATCGAAGATCCATGCTCTAACATAATTGCACAGGCCTAAGAAGCTCTGCATTTGCTTTATCGTGAGTGGCTGAGCCGTGTTCATGATAGCTTCAGCCCTTTCTGGGGTTACCTTTTTCCCCTCATGCGAAATTAACTGGCCAATGTACAGCACCTCTTGTTGACAGTATTGCAACTTTTCCTTGTCAACCTTATATCCTTTCCTAGCCAGTATAGTCAGTAGCTGGACAGAATCGCGCCTGCATTGCTCTTCACTGGTGCCGCAGATCAGAATGTCATCCACATTCTGCAAAACAACACTGTCTACTGCAATATTGCTTAGGTCCATTTGCAGGACTCTGTTGAAAATGGACGGGGATTCACAATACCCCTGTGGCAACCTCATGCTTTTCAGACGCATTTGTCTGAAAGTAAGTGACGTTAGATCTTGTGAGTCACGGTGCACCGTGTTAGGCAGAATCCTGTGCAGTTCCCTTGGGGAACACTGCAAAAATATTAAGACTACAGGAGTAAGCAGTAAACCCAATTGGTAGCAGTCTGTACCACCCAGATTTACCTGGTAGCTGTGGCTGAGCAGTCAGACTTCTCTCAAGAAGAGTAGGGCAGTAAGCAGAGTATACACAATAGGGCCAAAAACACAGTAGAGCAAACAAACACTGACCAGAGCTTTGTATCAAAAGTATACAGTTATTTATTTAAAACACACTATAGGCCATACACTAGCACTCTTAATCAAAAGCAAGTTAAAACACAGTCAGATAAAGTATACACACCTCCCTTAATAACTATTAGACAAGTCAGAGTTAAAACACCACTATTTGTCAAGACAGATGTGAGCGTGTAACTTAGATGGCACTCCAATAGTTTGGTTAAAGGGAGAGAAAAGGGCAGAGCATAAAATAATACAGTTCCCAACACTTTTAAGAGTTCAGAGCAAGGGAATAAAGGCAGTATATACTATAGAGCCAAAGTTCATAGGCCAGGCCCACTTTAAATGGAGCAAAGCGAAATGTGCCCAAGATCACACAGTTTAAGTTGCACTAAAAGTCTTTGCAGAGGGTTCAAAAGAGGTTGGTTCGGTTAAAGAAACAAAGCTAGAAGGTCTGGGGCCAACCCAGTTGGAAAGCCAAGGATTTAAGGGTCACCTTTAGCAATCCGTAGAAAGGGAGGCCAGGCAGGACACAGTACCTTAAAGAGAGAGGAAGCTCAAGCGGTGGCAGTTGTTCCTGGCAGTGGCTGCAGTTCATTGTTCCGACCAGGGGAAGAGAGGATCTCGTCGAGGAGGAAACTTGGAGTCGTTGCACTGCCCAGGGATGAAACCAGCCACGGAGTTCCTGATTAAAAGGTGCAGTCCTTTAATTCGCGGTCAAAGTGGTGAAGCTTGGCTATCCGGCCACCGGGGTGCTTGGCACAGGCGATTCGACCAAGAGACGTCTTTGGAAGGCGAAAGGGGCGAACTGGTTGGTCCCACCAGCTCAAAGGAAGAAGACTCGTCCAGCAGAAGATCTTCTCTTGTCGTTGGGAAAGTGGTGAGTTTGTTGCAGCAGGGCTTCACCGGTGTTGTCATTGTTGCAGATGGCTCAGCTTCTTCCCTCTTTTCGGATTCTTAGGTCCTGTGGCGACTTCTGAAGTTCCAGTCCCAAAGGCCCTGCTTTTATGCAGAAAACCCCCAATTCATCAGCCTAGCTGTCACTCCACATGCTAAGTGGTGAGCCGGGCGGCTCACCACTGGGCCAATCAGAGAACAGTGCGACTTGGGTTGCTACAGCAACGCAGTCCAGGGTGCCAATTCCCCCCTCCACCCCTCCTGTGGAACCCAGACAGAGTGGCACCGTTTGGAGGGCTTCTGTGGAGAAGCCGGCCAAAATAGTGGAACAAAGGGCTCGACCTTGGTCAGAGTTACAGAGACGGACACAAACGCCATTTTGGAACCGAGTTCTGGCAAAAAGACCCAACCATGGATTTAATATTAAATAAATAAAGCAGCGATATCTTTAACATTGCACCAAAAAGTGGTGTGTTTAAAATCAAATGGGAAAATCCCATAGAGAATATTCCGAGTGAATATTTTGCGTGGTAACCACTGCCACCAGCCAGGAACTCAACAAGGGGGGACTGCACAGTGCCCACTTGGAAACAGACCCAGGGTCAATCGAATTACCCCTACCAGTACTTCCACAATATGATGGTTTGTACTGGTTCTGTTCACAATTTAGGACTAGTAAAGTCAATGGTGACTTTACAGGCCCTGGGAGACAGTAGTCAGTCCCAGGGTATGGAGTCTATGTTGGGGGGTCACTATGACACCCCTGTGTTACTGCACTGAGAGTGCTGTGTAACACACATACAAAAACAGATGATGCCCTATGGAGTAAAAAGAGGTTACCCCATAGCCCATGAACACATACTAAGTCAGAAAGCACCTCAAATCATGTCTAAGAGTGGGAGGAAAAGAGTCTCACTCTTAGCAGGAGAAAAAAACAAACCCCAAAAATCCAGCAAAGCTGCTGGGGGACTCACTAGGTTTGGGAAATTAGCCTTAAAAGAGAATTCTCCCTAACACTCGCCCCCCCCCCCTTAGACTAAGGGACAGGAGGATTGAATCCACTCCTGGATGAATCTCATACCTCTAGTCGGTTACAAACATCCTAGAGTGACCATCAGCATTTTGGTGGTGACACCCTGACCTGTGCTCAATGGTGAAATCAAACCCCTGGAGGCAGATTGACCATCTCAATAGTTTTGGATTTTCCCCTTTCATTTGCATTAACCATCTCAAGGGTTGGTGGTCAGTCTGAATAACAAAAGTAGAACCATACAAGTATGGCCTAAACTTCTTCAGAGCCCACACAATGGCAAAACACTCTCTTTCAATTGTTGCCCACCTTGTTTCAGGATCCTTCAGTTTTCTACTGATGAAGCAAATGGGGTGTTCCCTACCCTTCCCATCCAGTTGACTAAGGACTGCACCTATACCTGCATTAGAAGCATCTGTCTGTACAATGAAAGTTTGGTGGTAGTCAGGAGCTTTTAGCACTGGAGCTTGACAAAGGGCTTTCTTCAGGTTTTCAAAAGCCTGGTTGCACTCCTCATTCCATCTGACCTTTTTTGGGAAATTAGGAGAGGAAATTACATTCAGTGGAGAAGCTATGGTCCCATAGTTCTCTATGAAATTCCTGTAGTACCCAGTGAGGCCTAGGAAGGCTCTCACCTGGGTCTGAGTAGTAGGTGTTGTCCAATTTTGCACAGCTTCAATCTTACTGGGAAAAGGCCTTATTTCACCACCTCCTACCTCATGTCCAAGGTAGACCACTTTGCTATGTCCAATTTGGCATTTACTTGCCTTGATGCTCAGATTGGCCTGCTTTAGAGCCTGCAAAACATGTCCTAGGTGGTCAACATGCTCTTCCCAGGAGTGGCTGAACACTGCAATGTCATCCAAGTATGCCATGCAGAAGTCCTCCATCCCGGTTAGAACCTGATTTACCATCCTTTGAAATGTGGCAGGTGCATTCTTCAGTCCAAAAGGCATAACCTTAAATTGGTATAGGCCAACTGGGGTAGAAAATGCAGTTTTCTCCTTGGCATGGTCTGTCAGGGCTATTTGCCAATAGCCTGACGTTAGGTCAAATGTGCTGAGGAACTTGGCTGCACCATGTCTATCCACTAGCTCATCTGTCCTTGGCAAATGATGGGCATCAGTCTTGGTGACTGCATTAAGAGCTCTATAGTCCATGCAGAATCTCAACTCTTTGAATCCTGCCTTTGGTACTAACACAACTGGGCTAGACCATGGACTAGTAGGGGGCTCTATTACCCCGAGGTCCAGCATCTTGTGACCTCCCCTTTGATGTGGGCTCTGACATGTTCTGACATTCTGTACCCTCTGCTTTTTACTGGCAGCCAGTCACCAGTGAGTATATCATGCTGGCCCCAAGGGGTCAAGCCTGGTGAAAGTGAGAACAGAGAGGCAAACTGATTTAACATAGATTTGCACTCTTCTTGTTGCTCGGGTGTCAGATTTGAAGAGAGATTAACTCCTTCAATCTTTTCATCCAAAGGTAGGCCTCTGAGGAGATCAGGGAGAGGTTCATTCTCTTCTTCCTCTTCTGCTGAAGCTAGAAGCAAGGCTCCTACATCAGGTCTGGAGACATAAGCCTTTAGTCTGTTGGCGTGGAAGACTCTGGGAGCCTCCTTGGGATTGCCCAAGTCCACCAGATAGTTCACCTCTCCAAGTTTTCCCACAACCTTGAAGGGTCCCATCCACTTGTCCTGCAAGGCCCTCTGCCTTGTGGGGATCATAACAAGAACTAGCCGGTCTTGAGTGAACTCAACCATGTTAGCCTTTTGATCATGCCAATGCTTGACCACAGCTTGACTAGCTTTCAGGTTATCACTAGCTTGTGCCATCATGTGTGACATTCTCCTCCAGAGACCTATCACGTAGTCAGTCACTCGGACTGGCTTGGGGGAAGGAGCACTCTCCAACCCCTCCTTAATCAGGGCCAATGGACCTCTGACTGGATGGCAATAAAGAAGCTCAAAGGGACTATAACCTACTCCCTCCTGAGGGACTTCTCTATAAGCAAAGAGAAGGCATGGCAGTAGAAGATCCCACTTTTTCTTAAGGGGTTCTTCTAAAGCACTTATCATGGTCTTCATTGTCCTATTAAACCTTTCGACCAACCCATTTGTCTGAGGGTGGTAGGCGGTAGAGAACTTGTAGGTAACTCCACAGTTTTCCCACATGGCTTTCATGTAGTGGGACATAAAATTGGACCCCCTGTTAGAGATTACCTCCTTAGGAAACCCAACCCTGGTAAAAATACCATGGAGGGCCTTAGCCACAGCCTGAGCTGTAACAGTCCTCATAGGAATTGCCTCAGGGTACCTAGTAGCATGGTCTACTACAACAAGGATAAACCTGTTGCTTGAGGAGGTTGGGGGATCAAGGGGACCAACAATGTCAATCCCTACCCTCTCAAATGGGACTCCCACCACTGGGAGGGGCACTAAAGGTGCCACATTCTTGGAACCACTCTTACCAGAAGTTTGGCAGGTGTGACAGCTCTTGCAAAACCTATCTACCTCAGCCCCCATCTTTGGCCAATAAAAGTAGAGTGAGAGCCTTTCCTTGGTCTTCTTGAAACTCAAGTGACCAGCCAAAGGTATCTCATGGACTAGTTGCAAGAACTGGAGTCTGTTTTCTTGGGGGACTACAAGTCGTTTGTAGTCTCCAGGGGTAGACTCAGTCGGTTCACTGTAGAAGAGGCCATCTTCCCAGTGCAACCTATACTTCCCAGGCTCTTGCCCATCAGCCTGAGAAGCTGCCTGGTGGCGGAGACCTTCCAGAGTTGGACATTCTCTTTGTCCCTTACGAAAAGCTGATCTGCTGGGACCACCTTCTGGCAGTAAAGACTAGAGCTCAGGATGGTCAGCAGGATCCAGATCTCCAATAAGTTCTTGGCCTCCTACTAGCTCTTCTTCAGAGTCTAGTTCAACCACACAGGGTTGTACCTCCCTCTCAGCCTCAGCTGGAGGTGGAGTTACAGGTGTAACTTTGCACAACCTAGGGGAAGTCCTTGTTGGAAGCACTGGAGTGCTTGCTGCTGGTTTCCTTCTAGAAGTCTTGGGTTTCCCCTTTGCTTCTGGTTGTTCAGCTATAGCAGTAAGTAGCTCCAGTGGAGTAGGAGGGATTTCTTCTTCTATCATCTCCTTAGGAGAACCTCTCAAGGTTTTCTCTCGTGCAGGTCTGGTTAGCTCTTGTAACCTTTTACTAGGAGGTCTGGGGGTGTGTGACACTACTCCAAGAGTTTTCAGGTCATTTCCCAACCGAACCCTTCCTGGTTCTTCACATTGTACACTGACAGGTATCTTCACAGTCATATCATTACACTGGATGAGAACTGGTAACTGGGGACACATCTACACAGGCCCTCCAGCTAACTTGGTGAGGCATTTGGGTGCCCTAGCAGCCTCCACTGCCTTGAAAAATGATTCATCAACCACAGTTATGCTGGCCCCAGTGTCCCTAATGGCAGGAATCTCCTGACCATTCACCTGGACACTGTCCTTATAATACTCTTTAGTATTATCTGGGATAGAATTATAGAGATCTAAATTCTGTTGTTCCCACAACCCCAGGGACACTAAAGAAACACTAGCTAAGACTCCTATGGGATCATCAGCCAGTAGTAGAAAGTTTCCACTTGTCATAGGTACTTCCTCCTCTGGAGCGAAGGCTAGGGAGACAGTGTGGACCCCTGAAGGTTTACCCTTACATCTGGGATCCCCTTTCACATGGTCAGTTGAGCCACACACATAGCATTTACCAAATACTTTCACGAATGGTGGCTTACTCTGACCTCCTTCTGGTCTGGGACCAGAAGGTACACTAGCCTGATTCGGTTTCCCTTGTGGCTTACCCTTATGGTTTTGTTTGGGGACCTCTTTGGAATTATAATTATTTGAATTCTCTTTGGAGTCCTTTTTAGGCTGTTTCCCCTCATCCTTTTTCTGAGTTGCCCCAGAATCCTTGTGAGTAGCCCTGTTGGCAACCTTAGCTAGCTTCTTGGAATCTAATTCCTTTGAATCAGCTAAGTGTTGTCTGAGCTCAGGAGAGCAGGCATCATAAATTGACTCCAACATCACAAGATTTCTCATTCCCTCATAAGTGTTCACTCTGTAACCCTTAATCCATCCCTCTAAGTTCTTCAAACTTTCACTCACCCAGGTAGCCCAAGGGGTACCATCATGCTTTTTGAGGGTCCTAAACCTCTTAAGATACTGGGAAGGGGTCTTCCCAAATCCAGCTATCAAAGCTAGCTTCACACATTCATAGTCCATCCTATCCACCTCCCCCAATTCCATTACTACATCAGATGCAACAGAGGGGAGCCTAGAGAACAACCAAGGAAGCAACTGATTCCCTGTAATGCCCTGGAGCCCATGATTATATTCAAACATAGCCAACCAATCTAACACATCCAACTTAGGTTCATACATACCCACAATCTCTTTAGGCATCCGGGGTCTTTTGGGACTGGAACTCCTAGAGGATCCGGGGAGAGAAGCAGTTTCCACAGATAATTTCTTCATCTCTAGCACATGCTTGAGCTCCATTTCTCTGAGCCTTAGTTCTTGGTGCTTTTGTTCAGATTGGGCACTAATTCTTTTGAATTCTAACTCAAGTCTCATTTTTTCCAGTTCAATGAATTCAGGACTTAGTGTGGGACCTGGTAAGGGTCCAGTAGGCAAAGGTTGAGGTTGTAGGGCAGGTAGAGGGCCAGTGGGAGCAGTTATATCAGCCTCCCCTTCCTCTTCTGTCTCTACAGCAATACTATCATTACTTTGATCCATATTATCCTCAGTCATATTGTCTACATTTGCTGGGGAGTTAGGCCCCTCTGAACCACTACCCAGACTTTGGTTTGCTAACAATCTTTCTATAAATTCTATTTTCTTGCCTTTCAGAGGAAGATCTTTATGTCTACAAAGAACTCTTAAACAATCAGCAGTTTTTGCAGAAAGAGACTCATGGCTGTAACTTTCCATAGTTGACTTGTTAGAAAATAGCTTTTACAGTGCTAAGCTTTGTGGTTAGTTGCACTAAGGTATTAGAAGCACTCTAAAATGTACACTCAATACAAATCCCACCGCTGTACACCAGTGTTAGGCAGAATCCTGTGCAGTTCCCTTGGGGAACACTGCAAAAAGATTAAGACTACAAGAGTAAGCAGTAAACCCAATTGGTAGCAGTCTGTACCACCCAGATTTACCTGGTAGCCGTGGCTGAGCAGTCAGACTTCTCTCAAGAAGAGTAGGGCAGTATGCAGAGTATACACAATAGGGCCAAAAACACAGTAGAGCAAACAAACACTGACCAGAGCTTTGTATCAAAAGTATAAAGTTATTTATTTAAAACACACTATAGGCCATACACTAGCACTATTAATCAAAAGCAAGTTAAAACACAGTCAGATAAAGTATACACACCTCCCTTAATAACTATTAGACAAGTCAGAGTTAAAACACCACTATTTGTCAAGACAGATGTGAGCGCGTAACTTAGATGGCACTCCAATAGTTTGGTTAAAGGGAGAGAAAAAGGCAGAGCATAAAATAGTACAGTTCCCAACACTTTTAAGAGTTCAGAGCAAGGGAATAAAGGCAGTATATACTGTAGAGCCAAAGTTCATAGGCCAGGCCCACTTTAAATGGAGCAAAGCGAAATGTGCCCAAGATCACACAGTTTAAGTTGCACTAAAAGTCTTTGCATAGGGTTCAAAAGAGGTTGGTTTGGTTCAAGAAACAAAGTTAAAAGGTCTGGGGCCAACCCATTTGGAAAGCCAAGGATTTAATGGTCACCTTTAGCAATCCGTGGAAAGGGAGGCCAGGCAAGACACAGTACCTTAAAGAGAGAGGAAGCTCCAGCGGTGGCAGTTGTTCCTGGCAGTGGTTGCAGTTCGTTGTTCCGACCAGGGGAAGAGAGGATCTCGTCCAGGAGGAAACTTGGAGTCGTTGCACTGCCCAGGGATGAAACCACCCGTGGAGTTCCCGATTAAAAGGTGCAGTCCTTTTATTCGCGGTCAAAGTGATGAAGCTTGGCTATCCGGCCGCCGGGGTGCTTGGCATGGGCGATTCGACCAAGAGACGTCTTTGGAAGGCGAAAGGGGCAAACTTGTTGGTCCCACCAGCTCAAAGGAAGAAGACTCCTCCAGCAGAAGATCTTCTCTTGTCGTTGGGAAAGTGGTGAGTTCGTTGCAGCAGGGCTTCACCGGTGGTGTCGTCGTTGCAGATGGCTCAGCTTCTTCCCTCTTCGGATTCTTAGGTTCTGTGGCGACTTCTGAAGTTCCAGTCCCAAAGGCCCTGCTTTTATGCAGAAAAACCCCTATTCATCAGCCTAGCTGTCACTCACACATGCTAAGTGGTGAGCCGGGCGGCTCACCACTGGGCCAGTCAGAGAAGAGTGCAACTTGGGTTGCTACGGCAACACAGTCCAGGGTGCCAATTCCCCCCTCCACCCCTCCTGTGGAACCCAGACAGAGTGGCACCATTTGGAGGGCTTCTGTGGAGAAGCCCGCCAAAATAGTGGAACAAAGGGCTCGACCTTGGTCAGAGTTACAGAGACGGACAAAAATGCCATTTTGGAACCGAGGTCTGGCAAAAAGACCCAACCGTGGATTTAATATTAAATAAATAAAGCGGCGGTATCTTTAACATTGCACCAAAAAGTGGTGCATTTAAAATCAAATGGGAAAATCCCATAGAGAATATTCACCAGCCAGAAACTCAACAAGGGGGGACTGCACAGTGCCCCCTTGGAAACAGACCCAGGGGCAATCAAATTACCCCTATCAGTACTTCCACAATATGATGGTTTGTACTGGTTCTGTTCACAATTTAGGACTAGTAAAGTCAATGGTCACGTTACATGCCCTGGGAGACAGTAGTCAGTCCCAGGGTATGGAGTCTATGTTGGGGAGTCACTATGACACCCCTGTGTTACTGCACTGAGGGTGCTGTGTAACACACATACAAAAACAGATGATGCCCTATGGAGTAAAAAGAGGTTACCCCATAGCCCATGAACACATACTAAGTCAGAAAGCACCTCAAATCATGTCTAAGAGTAGGAGGAAAAGAGTCTCACTCTTAGCAGGAGAAAAAAACAAACCCCAAAAATCCAGCAAAGCTGCTGGGGGACTCACTAGGTTTGGGAAATTAGCCTTATAAGAGAATTCTCTCTAACACAACGGGATTGAGAAAAAAGCTTTTTCAAGTCAATGACCGTGAAATATTTCGCCTCGATCAGTATGTTACACAGGATCGTAGATGGATTAGGGACCAGAGGGAACTCGTTTAATGCTCTTAAAACTTGGATTAAACGCCAAGACACTCCTTTTGATTTCTTGACAGGATAGATCACCGTGTTACAGGGTGACTCTGACGTCACTAGGATGCCCTGATCCATCATGGCAGAAATTGTCTTCGCAATCCCTTCATCCGCTTCTCTGGACATGGGATATTTTTGCGCTCTTGGTAAAATTGCTCCTGGTTTCAGTTTAATTTTCACTTCTCCCACCACCTTCAGGAGGCCTACGTCATAGGGTCCTGTAGTCCATACTGAGGCAGGCACTTGGGCCATGTCGTCATCAAAATATTCCGGACGCTCCAGTGCCAACATCATTCTCTGAGGCACTTCTCGTTAGATCATTTTGACCCAGAATATGAGACTTACTTCCACCCTCGTCTCTTCTAAGTCAGGGTGTTCTTCGAACAGATCGTCATCAGTGACATCAGTCACTCGATACCCTTCTTCAATGGCGATAATCGCGCACCATTGCCTGCCTTCGTTATCGTACCTTTCGACCAATGCTACTTTCCCTCGTACTGCTGCAATATGTATCGTCAAGGGAAATACTTGTCCTCCTTCTTCATGCATAGGTATTTTTGGTCTGAATAGAAACTCGTCAGGGGTTCTTATGATCCAGAATCTCGGAAGCCCAATCTAGCACTAAAGAAATATTCGCCATTTTCAGAGAGCTCGAGACACCCACTCCCGCCCCCCAGAATTTCACCAAAGACAAAGACTGGTGTGACGAAATACAAAAGGCCATGCAATCCAAACTAAGCCTCCTCAAAAACAAAATACTAGCCCCTAAACAAGCCCTACCAAACAAGCACATCCCAGTCCCACCGCCTGCCCCTGATCCCCCCCTACCCTTCTCCTTCAAACCCATTCAGGAAAAAGACATCATCAACATAATGAGGAACATCAAACCCTCCAACTGCAAAGGTGATGCATGCCCAGCCCCCATTATCAAAGACTGCGCGGAAACGCTAGCTCCCTTCCTAACAGCCTTTGTAAAAGCCTCCTTTACCACAGGGAAAGTCCCTACCTCCCTCAAGGAAGCTTGGGTCCGCCCTCTTCTAAAAAAGCCATCGCTCGATCCCACCTCCCCCAACAACTACAGACCCATCACCACTGTCCCTTTCCTCCTTAAAATACTGGACAAAGCAGCCTACCTGCAGGTTCAACACTTCATTGAAGAGAACAAACTCCTTGGACTCCGCCAATCTGGCTTCCGCCCAGACACGGAACCGAAACAGCCCTACTTGACCTGAAAAACCAGATGGACGATGCGAGAGACTTGGGTAAACCAGCACTTCTCCTACTCCTTGACCTCTCAGCGGCCTTCGACCTCGTGGATCATGGCGTCCTATGCCACCACCTCTCCACCACCGCCAAATTCTCCCCAGAAGCCACAGCGTGGATCACCTCCTTCTTACAAGACAGAACCATGCAAGTATTCTCGGACCTAGCCGCCGCTTCACCAACCATTATACTCTGTGGGGTGCCCCAAGGCTCCTGCCTCTCCCCCACGCTATACAACATCTTTACACGCCCCCTCTTCCTCATCCTCGACGCCATGGGCATCTCCTACACCAATTACGCCGACGACACACAGATCCTCCTCACTCTCACAGGTAACTACAACACTGACTCCCTGACCCTCAACAACCTCTACAACACCATCCAAGCCTGGATGGCAGACAACGGCCTATGCCTCAACTCTGACAAGACGGAACTCCTCCTGGTAGGTTCTCCCGACACCCTAAAAAATCTAGATGCCCAATTCAGCCACTTCACCATTGATTCCATTAAAATTCCAGTTTCCGACTCTGTCAAAACTCTGGGAGTTTACCTGGATTCCAACCTATCCATGGACAGAAAAATCAATGCAATAGCCTCTGCAGCTGCATATCATGCCAAACTTATCAATGCAGCCAGACCCTTTCTCTCCAAAGAGAACTGCCCCTACATAGCCAGAGCCATCACCGACTCTAGGTTAGACTACTGTAACGTACTCTTTCTAGGAACCTCCAATAAAAACTTAGAGAGATTACAAGTAATACAGAACAATGCGCTCCGGGCAGCCCAAGGCATTGCAAAAAGAGAACACATCTCTGAGGCCAGAAAACTAGCCCACTGGCTCCCAATAAAAGAAAGGATCGTATTCAAAGCCCTGACACTGACCCACAAGTGCATCCACCTCACTGCTCCTGCATACCTCTCACAAAGGATACACCCTGTCTCCTCCACCAGGCCAACCAGATCACCGTACACCAACATGCTCTTGGTGCCACTAGTAAAAAAAAGCAAAAGCGGGCGGATCCAGCTTCCCTTATCTCGCGCCCTCTCACTGGAATGCCCTACCACCCACTATCCGTGGCGAGGCCTCCCTCACCACCTTCCGCAAAACGCTGAAGACTACCCTCTTCACATAAGGCCATACACACCAGCACGAATACTTTCATGTATACTGTATTATATGATCAAAAGCAATATCTGTAACAACATTATGTTCTCCTGTAACATTCACAATGTGTCAACAACCGCTATCATGCCTGTACCATGTAACTAAGTTTATTGCAAGTAACAGCGCCTCAATGCCCGTGGGCTGCTTGCTCGCTATATAAATGTAAATAAATAAATAAAAATAAAAATGGTCCTATCTGCAAGGCCTGGCAATCCCGCCATAAGCACACGTATGCCATATGCGAAGACTTCTGATTCTAACGGTATAGCTCTCATGGCTATGCGTCCGGAGTATGCTCTGATCATTTCGCACACGTTTGAATAATGCATTCCTGGAGTGGAGCATACCATGCCCTCCTCCGTGAACGAGATTGTCATATTCAACTTTGTCATTAAGTCTCGACCCAAAATGTTCACTGGGGTCTGACGTGAATATAATAAAGGCACATTCATCTCACATTCTCTTACGGCGACTGGGAGATTGTCCGTAAAGGGAACTCGACTATGAGCTCCTGTAAAACTCTGAGTATCTATGGCCTGGCCGGACAAGGAAAACTTGCCTTCTCGTGTGCACGAGCGTGTTCACCCGTGTCAACTAAGAAGGAATATTCTTTACACCCTATGATGACATTCACCTTTGGTTCCCTTTTAGGGTCTGGTGTCACTGATAGGATAGAGCACATCAGCGTTCCCAGTGAGCTGTCCTAGTTCATATATAAGTTCGGTCCACTGTATACCTGTGGATTTTCTCCATTCCCAGGGTTGCCTCCCCTTCCGGAGTTTGTGCCCTGAGATATTTGCGGTGGTGCCTGTTGGGATTGCCCTTGTGGCAGGTTCCCCACGCTCGGGGGTTGAACCCCTTGTTGCGCACCTTGCTGCAAGCCTGGTGCTTGCTGCTGCACTGTGTTATTCTGTGCACCGCCCTGTTGTGGGATAGCAGTCGGATTCACCATGCCGGCTCCCATTCCTTGTCCATTTTGCCACGTGCCTTGGCTTCTGCACGAGCGCGCCACATGCCCTGTCATTCCACACAGCCACCACACTGGCGGTGCTCGGGCTATTTGTCCATTCGACATATCTGGATTGCCCATCTGCACGTTTTGAAAGCCTCCTTGGTTACTCTGGGAACCTCCCTGATTACTCTGCCATAATCTTCCTCTAAATCCCCTTCCCCTCGGGTGAAATCCCGCGTTACCCTGGTTGTTCTGCGGCGGGTTAGTCACCTGTTGTACGTTCGGTTCAGCAGGGCTTGTCAGCATGGCTCCTTCGAGAGCATACTTTGATAATTTCTTTTGCACCAGCTTCGCTTCCTCACCCTTACGAGTTGCCTCCTTTTTTCGATTCTTTTCTTGGAACAATCTACAACAATGTGCAATAGTCAACTGTATTTCGGCCCACGGTTTAGCTTCTACTCCTACCAATTTCTTGAGCTGTTTCTGCACCGGTTCTGGCAACCGTTGGCACAATATATGGTAGAATACAGGGATAGATTTCGTCCAAGATTCATGCGTTTCGAGCACCCACGCGTCTTGGAAATTCTGGATATAAATCAACGGATCTTCTGACTCCTTCATTTTTCGAGTCATTATAGCTCCCATATCGGAAGTGTCTCGGTACAGCACTCGTAGCGCTTTCCACACTGCTGCTCTACAGTTATTAAATGGTGCTCCGTCATGGGTAGTGTTAATTATGGTTATACCAGGGTACCCTGCCCGTTTCCACACATCATCTGCGCTCTCACCAAGTATAGCGATTAGGAGGCCCTTAATGTCCCCTATAGCTAACGTGACACCCCCTGTCATCTTTTCTAACTCGTGTATCCACTTCCCAGCTCCTGATGTCAGCATTGGAAGCTTATTTTTCAGGTTCTCTCGATCCATGTGTGGCCATGGAATATATTGTGGTCTTACTCCCCCTTTTTCTAGCAGCGGGAATTGGAATGTGCAGTCTTCCTTCTTTTTCCCCATGGCTCTCCTGTCTATCACCGGGGTAACATTCCCGCATCGCCGTCTACCTGGCAATGTCCTCAATCTGTCTACATAGGCGGGAGCTGCCACCCCCCTCTGACCGTGGGGTGTTCCCACATGTCGGTCAGGCTGCGCGACAGACCCTGATGTCCTGGATGCAGACTCGCTAGCGTCTGACCATCGTACCCCTTTGTCCCTTGGGAGCAGCTTTCCACGCCGTGTCCCTTCTTCATTTGTCTCGTCCTCCGTCTCCTCCCCGGAGTCGGACACTGATTGTTCCCAATTCACACAACTCCTTGCATCTTCGTCGTTCTTACTCATTTCTAGCCTGTCCAGGGACAGTCTCCTGCTCCCACTACTTCGGGTGACATCCTCTGTGTCATACAGCTGAGTGCTTTCCAAGCACTCGTCTTCCCTTACCCCGTGGGATGTTGGCTCCAACCCCATTTCATCATATATTTTATCGATCGTTTCACCAATGCTTCTGGTGTCGAAGTCATCTTCGATATTCGCCCCACTCGTGCCTGGTACTGAATCGTACGCAGGAAAGAATTCTTCAATGTCTACCCATTCTACAACAGGATTGGGTTTTGTAACTTCCCGCTCCAAATACTCGAGATCCCGAGCCCTCTGTCTACGCTTACGTTGTATATCACCATCGACTTCCTTGCACTTCCTCGCTTCTTCTCTAGTCTTATCTTCTTCCCTTCTTCTTTCATTTCTACGTTCATTTGCCCTTCTAACTTCCTCATCTTCTCGTCTCTTTATTCTCTTTTCACGTACTCTTTGCTCTTCTTCCAACCTTTGCAGGTTCTGTCTGTACTGATCATAGGCTGCGCACTGTTTGAGACTGAGCGGTTTTCCTTGCTCTTCGCGATATAGCTGTTCTCGCCTCAGCCTATCTTTCTTTTTTATTCTCTCATCCCTTATTTCCTTTTCCTTCTCCTTTTCCCTTCTCTGTGCCTTATCAGACTTCTCTCTCGGTCTCACATCATCACTTCCTCTACCATCGTGTTTCAACAATATCTGTCCTCCCATCCATTCGTTATTTGCGAGTGCTATCTCATCAGTTCTGTCTTCACTTCCTTTCCATTTCTTTCCCTTTCTCTCTTTGCGAGAGGTGCACTAATCTGTGCCTGATCCTTCCTTTCATCATCACGTCTCTCCTTGTCCCTCGGGATTGCTCAGGTAAGATTAATTTCCTAATCCTTCCCCTTAATTTCATCACTACTGTACGTAGGTGACTCATATGCGGGGTTACTATACCCCTTAGCTGCCTTTAGCTCTCTTAGTGGATATAGTCCCTCTGACTTACTTCCCTCGATTTCTGGCTCAGGCGGGGCTGATGGCTCGGTAGGCGTCTCACCCCCCTCCGTGCATACGTTTAATATCCAGTCTGCGGGTGGCTCTTCCTCCTTCAGCTGTTCGAACATTTTCCAAAGTTGCAGAACAGCAAGACGTTTTTCTAATTTCTTGCCTGTATACAGTGCTTAATTTGTGCCAGTGTTTGCCGGTGGGCAACACCGGCAGTCTTTTTTGGGCACTGGAACATCAGGGGGCCAGCTCTCAAGTGCAATTTAAATTGTTTTGTTTGTTCTTCTTCCGCAACTCTTCCATCATAAATCATTGCAGGCCATGGACGTTTCCCGAAATCAATTTCGCTATAAATGGGACGATTTTATCTCCTAATGTGTGTGGGCCAATTTTCCTCCAGCTGCCTTTCATTCAAGTTTTACTTTTGTTAATTTCTTGCTGAGCTGCACCTATCGTGTCAGCTCTGCAAGAAACATGGTGCCATTTAAGAGTTCAAGAAGTGATACAGTCCTGCGCCAGCCCAGGTTGTATGGCAACGAGCCATTAATCAAGTTCCCGGGCCCTCACATGTGTTGTGATTCCTGTCACAGACGAGGCCGGCGCTCTCCAAACCCTGCTTCTGACAGACACTGGAGCCTCGGAGATAAAAATTACTAAAACTTGGGAAACTGAAGGTAAGCAAACCTTAAAAGGTGTACGAGTTTATATGCACGTAAGGGAATTTTTCAAATTGTATAAGCTCTACAAACAGCTGCTCTATTAGAGCTGAGATGCAGCCCATGCATGCATTTATTGGTACTGTAGGCAACTTGCAATGAAGGGTTAAAACGCTAGTCTCTCTCCACTTTTCGGCTGTCTGTTGAACTAGAAATAAAACTTTGTTTTACTTCAACATTTCCCGTCCTCTAGCTGCATTTTGCATTTTCAAATAGTGCTTGTGACAGCTGCTGTAATGTGAAGTGTTAAAGAGAAATAGATTCCATTTTAACCATGTATTTTCACGTCCCAGGATTGCTTGACAGATTTGCCTTTTTGTTTGTTTATTCTTCTCACTTCTGCGCCCTGTGATAATCAGTTGTAACATGGACCTAAGTTATGGAAATAATATTTAGCCAGTAAAGTGGATGATAATAACCTATCAAATTGGGTATTCAGTTGATCAACTTTCCATTTTGAAGTGCACTTGTAGGGTTCAGACTGTGGCCATCCATCCGTTTGGTGGGATAAAATGACTCCGAAGTCTACGTACACCATTTCCCAGTCCTGGGCTTTCATGAAATAACAGTGTATTCTGGGAGCTGTAGTCTTTTAACTTCAATTAGACATAAGTAGCCGATTCATGTGATTTGCAAAAAAGGAAGCCCAGGACTGGAAAGTGGTGACCTGTTGTCATGAAGCTTTCCGGAAACTTTATCCTCAGTACTTTTTTAGCATGTCTTCTTGAGGGCCTCTGGACCTCTTGGGAAATGTGGGACATTTATTTTTGGTGCCCGGGTAGATTTGTTGTTCCAGTCCGACCCTGTATGTTGGTGTTTGCTTGTGTCAATGCTGTTTGCTTTTATGTATGCGTGCATGCAAGGAGTTGTGTGACTGGTGAATGAATACATAGGTAAAAATGTTGTATGTGAGAGTGTGTGTGCCAGCCCCAACTCCTACATTTATCGGCCAACAGGCCACTAAATTTAGGAGTAGGGGCATGGCATCAGGGTTACACCTAGGATACAATTTCAGGGGGAGGAGCTAAGACCTAAATGTTGGGAGAGGTGCTAACTTCAGAGGCTATGGGGCAGAGGCTAACTTACTTGTGTGGGGGCATCTAACTAAATTGTGCATTTGAATGACACTATTCTGGTGATGCTTCAATGTTACAAGCAGTTAACCCTCTCCTTCATTTCTGAAATGTCACACTTATGGACTGGTGTGAGAATGAGCTGTCTTATGTCCCATGTCCCCACTTACCTTCTTATCACTCCCATTGCATGCAAGTGCTAACCCCACATCATGATTTCAATTGCCTAAAAATGTATGCATATGAATGCAGGTGCTAAAAGTGAAATGTTTTATTAATTGAAAGACCTTTATTAACAGCGAAGCCCAGGCACCATTTAACGTCTGTGTCCTGTTCCATCCGCTATGGCTCTGTATGTCAGCCAGGCAGGGCCCAGCCAGCCTCAACATTTTGGGGGCTAGATGACAGTTTTGAAAGCGGCTAGTGAGTGGGGTCAATTAAATAATTGCGCTGTTGGACTCTCCACTGAGGGATGGTGTCTGGGCCTTTCAGCTCTTACAGTTGAAAGGGTCCCTCAAGCAGCTACCCCATATTGGCAGTCTTATGACACAGAAACATACTGATAGTTTGCAGCTTTTAACCACCTTTCTGCATTCTTTTGATTTCATTATTGATTTAAGCACTCCATAGGTGCCTTGGCCTATTTTCCCAAACGGTAAGGCAAGGGGTGCCCCCCCCCAGCATCAAGATGAAATGGGCCCCCACCAGCCCTGACACATCTTCATCCAGTCCTGCTTCCACTTCCCTCCCAATTCCCTGAGCCCTGTTAGGAAGCTGAATAGTGGTTTCGTATTCCCTTTGGCCATTAGTCGTACCACCCCATTTCAGTGGCTATTAAATTTCATAATGCTATGCTAATCACTGGAGGCGTAGGCCATCTAAACGCTGAGCCCAGAAGTTAAGACATGACCAAAGCAAACACAAGTGTTGCTACGGGGCTAAACTGGACCACATTGAATGTAGGCAAGTCTAGCCAGTAATAACACTTATGGTGCACCGCCAGCCTGGACATGCTTTCTGTGGCATGGCATTTTAACTGGCTGGGAGTCCTTGAATGGTAATACTGGCATATATTGGTGCAGCCTGCATGAACATACATTGGAACAACCAGCATGAATATATTTTTATACTGGCATATGTTGTGGGCAAAGGTTGGTGACTTGCAACTATTAGGTTGTTCCATGTGCTACCATACAAAACCAATTGCAAACTGTATGGCTTTCTAACCAATTTGCAAAGAAAGTGCTGTAAAATGCATCATTTTAACCCAATGTTTCAAACATTTTCATGGGAGTGAGAAACCCCCTCAAGCGCCCCTTGGTTGGTTTGTTTCCCCTTACTGTGCTCTGTCAGGCCTGCATAATTGGTGCAAACATTTAAACCTCTTCAGTTCAGAAATTCACCAGCCTCTACTGTACCTCATCTATCTGTCACTGTGTATGACGTGTGTTTTAATGCGCACACAGGGGCAGGGTTCTCCTCACGCACCACACGCTGTCATGCCATCCGACATATATTTATGCATATGATACAAAAGTTAGTCTGGCATAAACCTCTCTTCAGTAGAGAAATCAAACTTTACTGTAGTTGATTTGCAGTTGTAGTAATAAAGCATATGTGTGTCCTCCACACAAACTCAATGGGAGATTTCTCGCATCTCCTGTTTGCAGCAGTGCCTCTGCTGGCCCAGTGCAAAACATTGTAAGGGGGCCTCACCAAATGTTTTGCCCCGGGCCTCACCAACCCTTTTGACAGCCCTGGGTACCAGCAATAGCAATGCAACAACAAACTGTTGCAAATAGCCAATGAAAACTACCATTCTGTTGTTCCTGTGCAGTATTTTGATAAATTCTGTATAGTAACCAGAATGTGCAATTTTCATTGGCTGTTCTGACTGACATGGTGACGTGTTGTTATTGCCACAGGAGACAGTGCAGCACCACCTTCGTTTCATGAGTTACTGTGAACTGAAGGTGTCTAGGCGTGGCATTGGTCTTCGAGAGAGCCTGCTGCACTGCTTTGTTGCATGTGGCCTAGTTGCTGGGGGCTGGGCCCTGCTTTTTCACTCACACTAGTGCCTGCCAGTCTGCTACTGCCCCCCCTCCCCCAGGCCCTGACAGGAGACAGAGAGTCCCCGCCAGCAGCCGACTTCAAAATCAGGTAAGTGGACACTCTCTGACCCTGTAACTTAAGCTTAAGATTCCAAAGTCCGGGCCGGCACGGAACGGCGGCGTGGTCCCCTGGTGGTGTCCACACTCCTCCTGGGGCCTGGCTGGGCCTGGGCCCTTGCCAGGACCGAGGACCCAGAGCCAGGACTCAGGAGTCACTGAGCCAGGACGACACCAGGAGACCGCGCTGCCACCCGGGCCCGGCTGTCTTGTGTTCCCGCTTCTAGTCACAGAGGTATCCCCCCCCACCACATACAAAGGCAGATGTCTGTCTGGAAGCCCTTTCGAGAGGGAGAGCGAGTGCGCCACGAATCGCTAGCTTTGGTCCTGTTGGTTAGATGGACACAACGTAAGCAGAGGACTGTGGTTTTGTTCAAGAGGAGTCAAAGAGGGACCAGCATCTTTGTCATCGTTCTAGTCATGTGCGTCACGGTTCTCTTCAGTAGCCATTTGTGAGGATGTCCTCGAAGGCTCTGTTTTCTTGTAATTTGGCACTCCAACTCCTTTGAAGTCAGTGGCGTTTGGTGTTTGCTAGTGATTTTCATTTGCCTCAGTGTTGAACCCTGAAGTGACTTTATGCATTTCTTCATCCATGTTTTTTTTTAACCAGGTGTTTGCTGCCAGTACTATGTGGCTCTTGTCCCCCAATGTGCAGTTTCCCCCTTGGGAATTCAGGACGGTGTAGGTATGAGGCCAGTATTGTGCCCTCCAGGAGTGCTGTTTTCAGTGCTGTTATGTTGATTTTTACTGTGCACAGCATAGGCTCTTCCAGTTCCGAAATGTTTTTCTGCGGTCAAAGTGAGTACCCCAGATGTTTTCGGACTATATTATGATAAGGTACCGTGGAACTTGTGTTTGTTTATCAGGCTGTTAGGGGGCGCTCCGCCTTCGCAGGCGCTTCCCGACCCTTTATCATCCTGAATACAATGCTCGCATGGGTTTTTAATGCGCTGCCTATGGTGTTGGTGTGAGGCACTCCAATCTTTGCTCCGACGTGCGTGCCATGTATTCTTTAGTCTTTGCTAGTCTTGTAGTATGGGTCCAGAGAGTGGGGTAGCACAGCATCACCCGTCACGTAGTCCCGTTATATGTAACCAAAGGGTCCCTCGCCGCTACGTAGGGGGCTCATTACATTGTCCTCGGTTTCCCTTCCATCTGTGTCCCAGGGAATTCAGGCCACATTGATTGGGAGTCCAGCTATATGTGTTTCAAAAAACGATTACCACGTTTTGGACGCACAATGAGTTTGGATGTTGCTTGGTTCGGGTGATCAGTATTGCGAACATTGGTTGGTGTGTGCTGGGGGTGGAACTCATTTGTACTTGCTGGAGGCCGCAATGCTCCGAATACACATTTGCCAACATGATCCATTCCACTCTGTCTCTGTGGGTGATTGCAGTCTTTGTTTTTTCTTTAAATTTGGGGACTTGTAGTCTGAGTTTTATAAAGAGATAAGCAGAACTACAAGTCCCAGAATGCAAAGAAGAGACCTAGACTGCATAAGCACCAGATTGGAATGGAACATGTTGGCAACTATGTGAATATTGGTTGGTTGTGTGAGCTGCAATATGTTGTTTGTTATCATTCCTTGTTTTTGAGCTGCACTGTAAGAACATTAGCAGTAGTACTGGGAGCTGCGCTATATTATCATTGGGTTGTGGCCACAATACAAAGAGAGTGAATTTCAATGTATTCTCTGTGGGGGCTTGGGCCCTGCACAGCAAGTACTGCAAATGCTGCATAGAGCTTCTCCGAAGAGGACGGATTTCCCTCCCAACCATTTGCAACCCTACAGAAGTAATACAATGCTGGCATGCACCGGGTCAATTAGAAGGACCAGGCCATGTAGTCTTGATAATAACACAGGATCTCATGAGTCAGAGTCTGGTGTTACCGGTAATACTCTGTGTCATTTCCAGTACCGTCTATTTTTTAAATACTGCCTAATTATGAGTTGGGATTGTATGGAGTATTTTCTGCAGGCAAGGGGTTCATACAAAGTACTGTATGGGATAATATGTGTTATATTAGACCCATGCAGTACTTTTCTATGTACCCCCAGCCAGGAAATATCACTTTTGACCCCAACTCATAATTTAGGTCTTATTTAAAACACAGGTGGTATTTACAATATCATTTTTTTTTTTTACCATTACCACCATACTCATAATGTTCCCCACGGAGTAAAACATACGTACAAGGCTGACACTGGGCATGAGCAGGCAGCTAGAGAAATCATGACGTAGGGCCTGCAGATGTTCCCGAGCAGCGAGCCAGCATAGGGCAGGCCATTTTATTGATTTATGTATTGTTCGCCTAACAAGCAAACAATAAATAAATAAAATGGTAAGCCATCTTGACGTGATTGTTGCTTGGCATGCTTGTATTGCAGCGCACAAGTACATAACACCCATTGCAGTTGATTAAAATTTGTCAGCGCGCCCTCGGGATAAAGAACCGAAAATGCACATACATGTGGTGTGGCCAGATTCTTGGTGTCCCCATGGCAGCAGGTTGGGACACAGAGTTCAGTGTCAGGCCGGCGGGCGCCCTGTAATAATATTATCTAATAACATATAGTTTTATTTAGCGCTACAAACCCTCAGGTATCTAAGTTGATATTATTATCCCACTGTGTGGTACTCAATTCTTTGACCTCAAAAGGATAAAGGACTGAGTTGGCCCTGACAGGATTTGAACCAGCATCAGCAAGCTGTGCACAGATGTCAGAATGAGCACTCAACTTGCTGTGCTATCTGACAAGCTAGTGCAGCCTTTTGAAGTTAAGAAAATAATTCAGCAGATTGCTCACAAGTGTATTGTTCACACCAAAGCAAACATTCCATAACATCACCTAACAATAGCATAGCATAGCGAAACATAACTTGACCCAGCACAGCATGCCATAGTGTAATAAAAAGCATAGCGTAGAGTACCATAGCACAGCATACTTACATACTACGGCAAAAAAGGCTAATGAACATAGCATAATACATTTCATAAAATAACACAACTAAGTAAAGCAATGAATCATAGCATAAACCTCGCATAAGGGTGTGTCATGAACACGTGTCACTTCTTTTAACAGTGATCGAATGCATGCGACAAGTGTTTATCTAGGCCATGCTGCAAGGTGGTATGGGTTATTGAAGTACAACTATGCAAGTGCTGTGTGTGTTACATGCATATCACAGAACGTTGCTGCTGAACACTCATTGGCTTCCGAAACACCCTTTACAGCTGGACGATTGGCCTTGTGACAGAGTCCTTTGGGCTTCACAGACCCGAGAATGATCTCCACCTTCCCGTATCACACGACTGTCCATTTCACGTATTTCCATGACTTATTTCACTTCCTTTGTCTCGTTTTTAAATCTCTTCATGATCTCGCACCCCCTGTCTTTCCTCTCCCCTTTCTTTCTACACTCCCTTCCGCTCTCTCCATTCAGCTGATCTCTTCCTACTTACTGTTCCTCCCTCCCCTTGTGCCTCTTCTCGTTTCCCTTTCTTTCAACTCCTTGCCCCCTACACGAACTCTCTACCTCTCTCTATCCGCTCCATTACCACCACCTCCTCCTTCTGCGCCTCCTTAAAATCTCTTTTCCTTTCCCCGTCCTGACTTTCCTCATCACTTCCCTTCATCTTCTCTCTCACCTCCCTCTTACACTTCCTATACTCCCCTTGAAACTTCATCTTATTCCCCCCTGACTCCCCTTATCTCTCCCCCTACTCCTCCCTCCTTCACTCCTTTAACTTAGGTAAATTGTTCTACATACTGTTTTTCATGCTTGTTTCATGTTTGTAATTATGCTTCTAGTTATCATGTTCTTTGTATTCTTGCTATAATGTAAAGCGTGTTGGCGTAAAGCGCTATATAAACGTAATAATTACAAAAGATATTATGGAATCTATCATGTACTCAAACTGAAGGCCACTGTAGTGCAGGGGTCTGCATCCTGTGCCTCAGCCGATGCTTTCCCCATCCATCCCACTATTAGCCTGTACCAGCAGTTGCTGCAGCACCAAACATGTGACATGGAGCAGGAGCAGCAGCAGTGTGTTGGGCTGCTGGTGGGTCGATCTAGGTCTATCACTGAACTGGCCCGGGCCGTGGCGCCCGTACTGCGGGCGGCAGCCGGCAGCCCCGGGGCCGGCATTATTGGGCCAAGATTTTTTGGGCCCTGGCACTTATTTTTTTACAAATTAAGCACTGCCTGTATATGTGGCATGCAAGTAGGTTGTCATATGTTGTAAGACGGCTTTGGATAAGGACCCGTTCTGTGGCCGAGGCATAAACATCTTATGGGCGGTACCTTTAACCCAATCGGTGCTATATTTCTTAAGCTTGGGTGCATGTTTAGGCAGTTATTTACATAAGTGAGCGAGTGGAGTAATCTCCTCCATGCTTGAACTCTAACAATACTTTCATGCAATTTCACCCCTCCCAACAATACGAGCCAGCACCAAATACTGCAAACTCCAATCCAATCTTTCCCGCCAAATTTTTATATCATCAATTTACTCAAGAACATCAATCCGTGTGCGATTCCCTCTCAACTACAGAATCGCGTAAAAGCCAAACTTCGTTTCAAACAATCAATGATACACAATTCTTTACATGTGACGTACAACAGAACACGTACAATAGACACTTGACAGACTAGACAGACACCAGCTGGACACCTATATCTCTGCTTTCTAATCAATACCCCGACATGCGGTGTAAACGAACTGCCTTAACGATGTCTTTAAACGTGGTCGTATCCTAATCGTCCCCTATTCTGTGGGCTCTGAGTTCACGTTTCTTCTGACCGCTATATTAAAGCGCAGGAACAAGGCGAATCCTCTCACTTTTATTTCAGGCGTCCTCCCTGGTATCCTCTGTTTTTCTCTCGGGTGAGTATGCCGGTACCCTCTGTTTTCTCTCGGGTGTCTATCCCGGTAACCTCAGTTTTCTCTCAGGTGTCTATCCAGGTAACCTCAGTTTTCTCAATTATACTTGAGTCATTATCCCCTTTATATATATACAGTCTTCTCTACTTCTGACTATTTTGTTTTCTCCCCCACCCTCCATTACCTTTTCCCTTACTTGTTCTAATGCCTATAAGACATTTGCCAAAGTATTGCATTTTTTTGGTTCACTCAGCGCTCGCATGGTTCCTCTCTGGGTCCTCGGGATCACCGCCCCTCCTTTACCGCCTCCTTTGGTCTTTTCGTCCGATCGGCTGCCCGTAGGAATGAGAAGGTTTATGCTCTGTAAGGCAGGTTCCTTCAGACCCACTGCAGTTTTTTTGATGGACTTACACTATCATTGTCCACGGGAAGCTTCTCAGTCTACTCAGCCGAAAGGCGAAGGACTTGTGATATTGCCGAAGACCTACAGTTACTTCTTGTCGAGGGTCAATAGGTGTCTTATCAATAATCGATATTCACTAATTGATGGTCAAAACCATCCTCTGCTACCAAGTGTACAAGATGGCGGAGTGACCTCTGACGGGCCCATGGGATCAGAGCTCACCCTCAAGTACTTTTAAGACGAGATAGCTGCATCTTGAGGTGGATGGGGTGCAGGATTCTCTTACTCCAACACAAATCAATAAGGACAAGTCAATGGTTTGGAAAAGGGAAGTCCGTTTAATGACAAGTACAAAAACACGGGGAAACAAATGGAAATCGACAGTGATGCCATCGCCTGTCTCGCTTCAACTCCCAACTTCTTCATTCAGACAGGAATAGTTATAGTACATTCTCGTCATCATTGACATTTAACACTCAAGGTTTGTCATGCAATTCTATTGGTCGGGAAAGGTAACTTAAGTATAGGTGCTATATCTGTATATGGTAACAGAGTGTGAGGATTGGATAACTGATATCGTCTACGCCCATCCCTCTGCATCACTCGTGATAGACGTCACTACAAGTACAACGTCTTATTGGTTCTACTAGCTATAGGACCCTAGATTATTTGGTCCATTGTAATTGGGTGGGTTACACCCCTAGGCATAAATCTCCACTTTAATTAGCAGCATGCAGAATGGACACCCAGGTGCCTTGTGCCCCAAGATTCACCCTGCCTCCTTTCCATCAATCAGTACTTTAGGGCTACGTGTCAATTAGTTGGCTGAGGATGGCCTCGAAACTGTAGCTTCTTTGATATCCTCAGGTTCTGGGTGACATCAGACGTTGGTACCTCTTCGCGCTCGGCTGGTCACGTGTCTGTTCACTGTCAATCTGCTTCATTCTCCTTCTTTTCGTGTATTTGATTCTTACTTAGCCTTGGCACCTGCCTCGGGCCTCCTTATCTCGACCTTCACAAGGCAGGCTGCTATGCTCTGAAGTTTCGATTCTTCGAAGTTACCACTCTCCTCCCTTCCTTAGGTTGACCTCGAATTCCCAGGCATGAGCTACTTCTTACTGAGTTTTGATTCCGCTCTTCCCTTCTGGTTTTAGCTGGAATATGAATCTCGGCCTGTTTTACCCCTTGCAGCCTGGGCTTAATTCTGCTTTTACAAAATGGAGTCGCACTTGTATAATGTGCTTTAATGTGCTTCGTTGAGGTAGATATATAATCGGCGCCTGCCGCTCTATTCTTCTACTAAGCATTGCAAGCAGTATCGTTTCCTTAGCTTCTTGCGTTCCAAGCCTATTTACAGGCATTTGCTGGTTGAATTCTTCCATCTTGTTTTACGGCTACGTTTCCCTATGTTTCAACATCATTTCTTCTTACTAAGCCTATTACATCATTATTCTTTACATTTCGTCCTTGTGTGTCATCTTTCGATTGTCGTTTATGTTCATCTGTACGCCTGTCCGGGCTCTTATGTCGTCAACATTTACCTTCCATTAAGGCTCTTTGGGTCTCTTCGGGGACAGTCTGTAAGTAGTCTTCATTTCGTGTCAGCTGCTGGTACGGTTGTCTCAGCGGGTACTGAGCTGCCCATGGTTGTCTGGTTATAGGCACTTCAACAGGTATTGCTTTTCTGATGGGCACTGGGCAGAGGCCCAGTGCTGCTCTCTGTTGGTTCATTTGTTCCTCATACGTCACATACCTTGGCGAGTATGCTCCTGGTACCTCAAAATGGGGGGCTGGGGTGCAGGCTGTGTCTGGGACCTCCTCTACACTCCCCCCTCTGGTTCGTTCATCGACCACTTCTGCTTCCTCCTTTGAATTCTTGTTACTTTGTTCTTCCGTATCTTGTTCGTCGTCTTCTGGGTTTGTACATGATGGTGCGAGTACTGCTGTCTTTGGAGTCCATATTTTTATCACTCCTTTCAAGGTTCCTGCTGTTTTTACATGTTCGTCTTTGTTCCAGGTCATAAACTGACATTGTCCATTTCGGCTGCAGTAGATGCACTTTCCTTCATATTTTCTTTGTTTTCTGGGATACACAAACTTTGTTCCTTCTGGCGCAAATTCGCTGGCCTTCACAAAGTCTCTTATTTCTTCATCAGTCAGGTCTCTGGACTTCCATCCTGGTTTGACATCGATCATGATCTTCATCCCAATGGCTTTCTACGCAGTTTTCTGGCATTGTGTGATGATTATCTTGATAACACAAAATCCTAGTAGTATCATCAATAGCAGGGCTCCCAGAAACTGTCCGCCATCCATTGTGGGACCCATGAGAATAATGCTCCAAACAAGCTGTCATCATCTACTTTGTCAGTTTCATCAATCATCTGGTTCTGTAGGTTTGTCAGCATACTTATGGCTTCTGTTAAGGTTCCATTTTCTTCATCATGCGAAGGTATAAATGTGCAACATGATTCTCCGATTTTTGCGCATACACCTCCATCCATCGCAGTGATCATGTCAAGTACATATCTGTTCTGGAGGGTCATCAATCGGATTGCTCTTAGTTCTTCTTTGATTGCGTTGAATCCTTTTATGGTAGTGTTGATGGTCTGCAATAACTCCCATCTGGTTATCTGCAACCATTTCGTATTTACTCCAACCTGGATGTGTGGCATGAAAATCGTTGTGAATACTGATGAGGTGAGGTTAAACAGTCAGTGTTCATATGGGATTGCATGAAATGCTTCTTCTGATTTGGCCGAAAAGTAATTTTCTATCTTCATTCGGGATACCAGTTCCACAGACCTCCTCTTCCTTAGGTGAGCATCTGCCTTCGGGAAACTGTCAATATTCAGGTCACTTTTCAGGATCACAAGTGCGGGAACGTGGACGTTCACTTTTGTGCATATGCCTCCCCAGTTTTTTGGCAGTCTTATGTATGCCTTGGATCCACACGCCCAGTAATGATCCATAATTACTGTGGTTCCCCGAGTCATTCCGGGAGCTTCAAAGATTCGTCCGCGGTTTTGATTCTCTCCCATATTCCTTGTGCCATTGTTCCTGAAGCACAATTTTGGGATTTCCAGTGGTACTATCTACAAGGGTCCTCCTCTGTCTTCGGCCCAGGTTAGTAACTTTACCAATTTTGGCCATAGAGGTTTGCATAACCTCTGTGAGTTCTCAAGTGCTTCTTGGCAGGTTGCAAGGACCATCCAAGCTCGGCAGATCACCACACCTTCTTCCCATTCGTTTGGGGAAACCACTGTCCCCCAGATCTGCATTTGGCCTCTGTTCTTCCAAATTTGAGCATCTTCTGGAGTCTTTCCTTTGACGTTCAGCCTCAGATTTATCTCCCATCTTGTTCCTGATCCTTTAACTTCAAGCTTCTCATACTTGATCACGTGATTCCTAGTATGAACTCTATTTCTTGTCTTGATGCCTTGGACGTAGCCGTCTTCATCTGGGTAATCCGTCTCAGTTGCCCATATCAATGAGGCATCCCTCCCCATAAACTGTCCTCTGGTGTTGCACATTGCCACATGTGAGATGCAGTGGGCTGTTGGAACATCAATTTCTAAAGCCACAAAGATCTCCGATTTTCCCATGCTGTATGGTAGAAGTGCACAGAAGAAGCATTCTCCTTCTGATTTTCTTCTTCCGACCTCCTTCATATGTTGGTACCAAATGTTGTTTCCTTGATGTGCTGTGCTGTCCAGGTAATCGTTTAGTTCATTGCTATCTTTGTGTGGGCTTCTCTTGATTGTTAGTGTCTTTCTGTAGTTAGCTATGACTACATCTTTAAATGCGTCAGTGTGACTTTTCCTTGCTGGAGGACTCTCGGGTATTCTGGTTGGTGAAGCAGTTTTCTTCATCTGCATCGATGTGCTACGCGGCGGTTTTGCATTTCTCTTCCTCTCCTCTTGTATTCTTTCGTAGAGTGCCTTTACCCACCATCCGTCTGACATCAGCCCAACATAAGGCCGCATCGTGGGCCTGGTGCTTGTTATTTGTGTTGGATCTGGTGTGCTTATCACTGCAGTCTCTGTGGTTCTATTTTTCAGTTCCTCATGTAGTTTCCTTGCTCTAGCTATAAACGGGAATAAATGATCTATCAGCATTTGCGTCCTTGCAGTGAATTCTCCCGTAGCCGCTTCTGTCTTCTTGAGGGCTTTTGCTATATCTTCTTTAGTCGGCCTTTCATTTGATTCTTTTCAGTCACCTTTACTATTTTCTGGGACTGGTTGTTCGGTAGGCAGTCTCATACTTTCTGTTGTCTTCGTTCGAAGTTCTGTAGCCATTGACACTTGCCCTTGTTCGTGTGCATTCAGTGTGTATGTGCGTGTAGTAGTCAGTGCTACGTTTTCATTCATTCCGCGCTGACCCTGTCTCCAGCTTTTCTCTTCATTCGTTACCTCAAGTGTATATGCATCACTACTAATTATATTCAATTTTAGTTTGTTTACCTTACCAACAGGTTTTCTTGGAACCGTAATAACTATATAGGGCCTGGGTGCCTTCGTGGGACCCATGCGTACATTATCTGGTGGGTGCACTGAAATTGGAGCGCTTCGTGCACCAATAAAGAATGCAGTTCTGATTGTTAATGACAGAAAAACAATGATAATCACTATGCATATACACATAATCGAGCGGTATGAAAGTTAGTAGCATTTCTTTCCAGGGAAGCGGGGGCGCCCCTCTGTTTGTGGGAGGACCAGGTTACTGTTCTGGGCCCCCATTTCAATCATATCAACTGTTAAAGTTCTATTCTTTTCACTTACTCCATTATTGTCTCTCAGAAAGTTTATAACATAAAGTGTCTTGTGCTTCGTAAGTGTCCCCCTCTTGCGGGTGACGATTGTCTCTGGTTGTGCGAAACAGTTCCCTTGCTAGACTATGGAGAAAGATTAGACTAACACCTTTGGTAAGTCACATTCATTGAGCATATACAAAAATAGGGCAATTCCCGGTCCACCCCCCGAATTTGCTTTAGTGCTAAAGACATGCTGGATCCTGTTCAATGGAAAAAATGGAAAAAATAGCAATCAATCAAAATCAAAGGCAAAAGATAAAAATAAAATAGGAAAAATAAGACGGTGAAGTTCTCGTCTCAGCTCTCTCGATCTGTCCCTCGCCGGAAAGATGAAGTGCTTTGCCTCTGTCTCCTGGGTCTGTCCCTCGGCGGAAGGTTTCACTGGAATCTCCTCATGTAGTCTATCTGAAAGGTAGACAGCTCCACTTGCAGCATTATGCCATGGAGGAGCGTTCCCATATACGCGACATTAGCTGGATCTCTGATGAAGGTGATGACGTCAACCTCGGCAGGTCTCCCTACCATTTCTGGAAGTCAGTGACTAAACGAAACAGGACGTTGTGCACCAGTTGGCTGTCCTCGAGTGACAGGGACATTTGTCCTGCTTTGCTGGGTTCTGGATTACAGGCCTTTCTTTTGACGTGAACAGTCTCCTGCTGCGTGGATTGCGACCACGTAGTTTAGTTTGACCCACAGCTGGTTCAAATGTTCAGTGTTTGTTGGATCTTGTATAAATGTAAGCGTGTCAGTGGTTCTCCCGACGAGTGCTGGGCATTCCTCTATGATGCGAAAGAAAAGTGTACTTGTGAGTTCATCTATTATCACCTGTGGTGGAAGCATTTGTGTCCTTATCACTGTATTTGGGTAACACAGCGAAGGCTTCCGCGAGGACAGTCAGCAGTTGCCGGATTACTTTCTTGTTGGCAGCATCTTGAATAAAGTCTGTGACACTGGTGACTCTCCCTACAAGTGACAGATATGTCTCTAGTACTAACTGGAAACAGGACAGTACATCCCTTGTGATATTTCTGCTGGGGGATACCATAAGTTCTGTCAGAACAAAGTCTTGGTTGCTTCTGGACACTGAGTTAATCTCTTAAAAGAAAAGTCTTTGCTCAAAGTCTATCAGAGTCTCGTTTTCCGGCAATGCTTAAGTGTGGCTTGGTTCAAAGTTCGTATTATCCATGTGTTGTGGCTTAGATGCGCAATTCTCTTCTTCTCCCTGCAACTATGATGCACAGAGTGTTCGTTATGTCCTTATCCCCTTTTTTGCTTAGAGGAAATGTCCAGTTTAAGCCACAACTTGCAAACGGGTTCTTTTGTCTTGGCTTTTGCTGCTCATGCGTCCTTCTTCCTCGTTATGGATCTTGTCTGAACGTGCTGAGGTTCTTCCCTGTTGTCTGTCATTTCTTCGTGGTGGGGTGCAGCTAGATGGATTTCCCCGCTATAGGGTTTGATGTAATTCAGAAAGATCCATGCTCTCCTGCCTTGCAGTTTGACAGCTGACGGAGTGCAATCCTCTACGATGAAAGGACCATTGAATCTTGGCTTGTCCCACCTTTTCCTCGTGTGGTTTTTTACCGACACGGCGTCTCCAGGGAAGATGAGTGGCGTGCATAGACCTTGAACTGTGTCTGTTTCAGCACTCCTGCTGTGTTTTGTGCTGCGCTGCACCCTTTTCGTCGTCGCAGTAGTTGGTCTGAAATGATAGTAAGGCTTGAAGTCATGCAGTTCAGGTATTCCTGCAGCTCGGTTCCCAAGACCTCTCGGGTTGACTGGGCATCACATCTAGCTCTGTCTCTAGAGCTAGATGTGTCTTGAGGCGTAAGATGATGGTCGGAGCCGGGTTGGTTCCAAAGAGCATATAATGCCAGTGGAAGGCAGTGCAGCCATCCCCTCTTTAGAGTAAGTTTCAACTTGGCTATCCTTTCCTTTAACAAGCCGTTGAGCCTCTCACAAATATCATTACCTTCCGGATGATACGCCGACGAGAACTTGTGCTTTATACCAAGCAGCAAGCTGATCTGCTCAAAGACTGCGTTAACAAAATGAGCCCCATTGTCTGACCTCATCACCTCACAAACCCACCATCTAGGGAACACTTCCCTCACCAGGAATTTGGCAGCACAGGTTGAGTCTGGAGAATGGACACACCACTACAATTAAGTACCTGTACCCATTACACACTTGAATCATGTCGACATAATCAATATGTAAGTGCTGAAAGGGCCCATTTGGTCGGGGGATGATTCCTCTCACTACTGTTAATGTGTGCCCAGCGGTGAATTGCTGGCAGATTATGCAGTTCACCATAAAGAATGGAACATGCTCAGCTAAATTCGGTATAAACCAGTCTTCTGCGAGCGTTGCTTCTAGATTCTCTTTTGACATGTGAAATGGGTAATGCAACTGTTCCAATGCTATTTTAAGTAGGGCTACATCCATTAATGGTTTACCAGTGCTCTCTTGCCACCACAATCCATCAGAGGGGTTTAAAGAACACCCTTGACTCCTCCATAGGTTCTTTTCGTCCTCCCCTTGGAGCTCCATCAATTGAATCTGCCCCATATTACTATAGGCCTCCGGTGTGGCTCATGCTACCATCATATGTTCATGGGTGCGTGCCACTTCTACTTCCATGATCGTTTCACTTTTAGACGCCATACGTTGGCCTCCGTGTCTGCTGCATGGTTTCCGCGTGACACGAAATCTATCCCTTTTGTGTGGACGGCGTATTTCACGACCGCTATGCCCACTGGGAGCTGTAGTGCCTTTATCAGCCTGTCCAATAAGGCTGCATGTTGCACTGGCGTGCCGTCTGCTCGGAGGTAGCCCCTCCTTTTCCAGCGCGCTAGTCCTGTGTGCACTGTGGACGTCACATAGGTGGAGTCACTATACTGTTACTTCCTGGTCTGCGTAGAGTAAGCTTCAACTTGGCTCTCCTTTCCTTTAACAAGCCATTGAGCCTCTCACAAAATACCATTACCTTCAGGATGATACGCTGACGAGAACTTGTGCTTTATACCAAGCAGCAAGCTGATCTGCTCAAAGACTGCGTTAACAAAATGAGCCCCATTGTCTGACCTCATCACCTCACACACCCCCCATCTAGGGAACGCTTCCGTCACCAGGAATTTGGCAGCACAAGTTGAGTCTGGATGTGTACAGGGACCTGCTTCTATCCATCTAGAGAATGGACACACCACTACAATTAAGTACCTGTACCCGTTACATATTGATTATGTCGACATGATTCAAGTGTGTAAGTGCTGAAAGGGCCCATTTGGCCGGGGGATGATTCCTCTCACTACTTTTAATGTGTGCCCAGCGGTGAATTGCTGGCAGATTATGCAGTTCACCATAAAGAATGCAACATGCTCAGCTAAATTCGGTATAAACCAGTCTTCTGCGAGCGTTGCTGCTAGATTCTCTTTTGACATGTGAAATGGGTAATGCAACTGTTCCAATGCTATTTTTAGTAGGGCTACATCCATTACTGGTTTACCAGTGCTGTCTTGCCGCCACAATCCATCAGAGGGGTTTAAATAACATCCTCAACGCCTCCATAGGTTCTTTTCGTCCTCCCCTCGGAGCTCCATCAATTGAATCTGCCCCATATTACTATAAGCCTCCGGTGTGGTTCGTGCTACCATCTTACGTTCATGGGTGCGTGCCACTTCTACTTCCATGATCATTTCACTTTTACATGCCATACGCTTGGCCTCTGTGTCTGCTGCATGGTTTCTGCGTGACACGAAATCTGTCTCTTTTGTGTGGGCGCCGCATTTCACGACCACTATGCTCACTGGGAGCTGTAGTGCCTTTGTCAGCCTGTCCAATAAAGCTGCATGTTGCACTGGCGTGCCGTCTGCTCGGAGGTAGCCCCTCCTTTTCCAGTGCGCTAGTCCTGCGTGCACTGTGGACGTCACATAGGTGGAGTCACTGTATACTGTTACTGCCTGGTTTGCGTGATTCTCGATGGCGAGTATCAACGCCAATACTTCTGCAGCCTGTGCTGAATAATGAGATGTATTTGTGCACTGATGAGTACTTGAAATTCTCCGTTTGCTATGTGTTTTATTACGGCCACGCCTGTATATCTTTGTCCGTCTTCTTGGTCGATTCTCGAAGACCCGTCAGTAAAGATGATCTCACCTCCCACCAGGGCATTTTCTTTCATCCTGGGGATTTCATCATAGAATTCTTCGTAGTTCGCGCAGTCGTGTATCGGCTCGCCTTCAGTGACTGGCTCAGCTATGAACGTAGCTGGGTTTACTGTTTTACATCAAACTATTTTGATCGATGGATTAGATATGATCACTTCATATGCAGAAGCTCTCTGAGATGTCAATGTGCCTTTTGGTTTCTCTAAAATGGCGAATAATGAGTGCTCGACGTATAACGTCATGGAGCATCCCATTACAATGGTTGTCGCCTTCTCTATGGCGAACGCTGCGGCAGCTAAGCTTTGTTCGCATGGGAACTGGCCTCTCATTACTGGGTCCAGATTCCCACTGTAATACGCCAGGGGCTTGTACCCCAACGAGGTTCTTTGGGTGAGCACTGCCGTCATAACGCTGCCATTCATGTGTGAGAACAGTTAGAATTCCTCTGCATAATTAGGAATCCCGAGAACTGGAGCCATACAAATCGCTCTCTTGAGTTCCGTAAACCCCTTTTCCATTGTCTCAGTCCATTCAATCTTTTCCTTTGTCGCCTGGGCCTTCTTTAGGGCCTGGAGCAAGGGCTTGGTATATGAGTTGTAATCGAAGATCCATACTCTAACATAATTGCACAGGCCTAAGAAGCTCTGCATTTGCTTTATCATGAGTGGCTGAGCCGTGTTCATGATAGCTTGAGCCCTTTCTGGGGTTACCTTTTTCCCCTCATGCGAAATTAACTGGCCAATGTACAGCACCTCTTGTTGACAGTATTGCAACTTTTCCTTGTCAACCTTATATCCTTTCCCAGCCAGTATAGTCAGTAGCTGGACAGAATCGCGCCTGCATTGCTCTTCAGTGGTGCCGCAGATCAGAATGTCATCCACATACTGCAAAACAACACTGTCTACTGCAATATTGCTTAGGTCCATTTGCAGGACCCTGTTGAAAATGGACGGGGATTCACAATACCCCTGTGGCAACCTTGTGCTTTTCAGACACATTTGTCTGAAATTAAATGACGTTAGATCTTGTGAGTCACGGTGCAACGGGATTGAGAAAAAAGCTTTTCAAGTCAATCACCGTGGAATATTTCGCCTCGATCGGTATGTTACACAGGATCGTAGATGGATTAGGGACCAGAGGGAACTCGGCTTCAACAATATCGTTTAATGTTCTTAAATCTTGGATTAAACGCCAAGACCCTCCTTTTGATTTCTTGACAGGATAGATCACTGTGTTACAGGGTGACTCTGACGTCACTAGGATGCCCTGATCCATCATGGCGGAAATTGTCTTTGCGATCCCTTCATCTGCTTCTCTGGACATGGGATATTGTCGCGCTCTTGGTAAAATTGCTCCTGGTTTCAGTTTAATTTTCACTTCTCCCACCCCCTTCAGGAGGCCTATGTCATAGGGTCCTGTAGTCCATACTGATACAGGCCCTTGGGCCATGTCGTCATCAAAATAATCCGGACACTCCAGTGCCAACATCATTCTCTGAGGCACTTCTTGTTTGATCATTTTGACCCAGAATATGAGACTTACTTCCACCCTCGTCTCTCCTAGGTCAGGGTGTTCTTCAAACAGATCGTCATCGGTGACATCAGTCACTCGATACCCTTCTTCAATGGCGATAATCGCGCACCATTGCCTGTCTTCGTCATCGTACCTTTCGACCAATGCTACTTTCCCACGTACTGCTGCAATGTGTATCGTCAAGGGAAATACTTGTCCCCCTTCTTCATACATAGGTATTCTTGGTCTGAATAGAAACTCGTCAGGGGTTCTCATGGTCCTATCTGCAAGGCCTGGCAATCCCGCCATAAGCACACTTATGCCATATGCGAAGACTTCTGGTTCTAACGGTATAGTTCTCATGGCTATGCGTCCGGAGTATGCTCTGATCATTTCGCACACGTTTGAATAATGCATTCCTGGAGTGGAGCATACTATGCCCTCCTCCGTAAACGAGATTGTCATATTCAACTTTGTCATTAAGTCTCAACCCAAAATGTTCACTGGGGTCTGACGTGAATATAATAAAGGCACATTCATCTCACATTCTCTTACGGAGACTGGGAGATTGTCCGTAAAGGGAACTCAACAATGAGCTTCTGTAAAATTCTGAGTATCTATGGCCTGGCCGGACAAGGAAAACTTGCCTTCTCGTATGCACGAGCGTGTTGCACCCGTGTCAACTAAGAAGGAATATTCTTTACCCCCTATGACGACATTCATCCTTGGTTCCCTGTTAGGATCTGGTGTCACTGATAGGATAGAGCACATCAGGGTTCCCAGTGAGCTGTCCTAGTTCATATATAAATTCGGTCCACTGTATACTTGTGGATTTTCTCCATTCCCAGGGTTGCCTCCACTTCTGGAGTTTGTGCCCTGAGACATTTGCGGTGGTGCCTGTTGGGATTGCCTTTGTGGCAGGTTCCCCACGCTCGGGGGTTGAACCCCTTGTTTGGCACCTTGCTGCAAGCCTGTTGCTTGCTGCTGCACTGTGTGATTCTGTGCACCGCCCTGTTGTGGGATAGCAGTCGGATTCACCATGCCTGCTCCCATTCCTTGTCCATTTTGCACGTGCCTTGGCATCTGCACGAGCGCGCCACATGCGCTATCATTCCACACAGCCAACACACTGGCGGTGGTCGGGCTATTTGTCCATTCGACATATCTGGATTGCCCATCTGCACGTTTTGAAAGCCTCCTTGGTTACTCTGGGAAGCTCCCTGATTACTCTGCCATCCTCTTCCTCTAAATCCCCTTCCCCTCGGGTAATATCCCGCGTTACCCTGGTTGTTCTGTGGCGGGTTAGTCACCTGTTGTACGTTCGGTTCAGCTGGGCTTGTCAGCATGGCTCCTTCGAGAGCGTACTTTGATAATTTCTTTTGCACCAGCTTCGCTTCCTCCCCCTTATGAGTTGCCTCCTTTTTTTGATTCTTTTCTTGTAACAATCTACAGCAATGTGCAATAGTCAACTGTATTTTGTCCCACGGTTTAGCTTCTACTCCTACCAATTTCTTGAGCTGTTTCTGCACCAGTTCTGGCAACCCTTGGCACATTATATGGTAGAATACAGGGATAGATTTCGTCCAAGATTCATGCGTTTCGAGCACCCACGCGTCTTTGAAATTGTGAATATAAATCAACGGATCTTCTGACTCCTTCATTTTTCGAGTCATTATAGCTCCCATATCGGAAGTGTCTGGGTACAGCACTTGTAGCGCTTTCCACAATGCTGCTCTACAGTTATTAAATGGTGCTCCGTCATGGGTAGTGTTAATTATGGTTACACCAGGGTACCCTGCCCGTTTCCGCTCTCTCACCAAGTATAGCGATTAGGAGGCCCATAATGTCCCCTATAGCTAACGTGACACCCCCTGTCATCTTTTCTAACTCGTGTATCCACTTCCCAGCTCCTGATGTCAGCATTGGAAGCTTGTTTTTCAGGTTCTCTCGATCCATGTGTGGCCATGGAATATATTGTGGTCTTACTCCCCCTTTTTCTAGCAGCGGGAATTGGAATGCGCAGTCTTCCTTTTCTTTCCCCATGGCTCTCCTGTCTATCACCGGGGTAACATTCCCGCATCGCCGTCTACCTGGCAATGTCCTCAATCTGTCTACACCCCCTCTGACCGTGGGGTGTTCCCACATGTTGTTCAGGCTGTGCGGCAGACCCTGATGTCCTAGATGCGGACTCGCTAGCGTCTGACCATCGTACCCCTTTGTCCCTTGGGAGCCGCTTTCCGCGCCGTCTCCCTTCTTCATTTGTCTCGTCCTCCGTCTCCTCCCCGGAGTCGGACACTGATTGAGCCCAATTCACGCAACTCCTTGCATCTTCGTCGTTCTTACTAATTTCTAGCCTGTCCAGGGACAGTCTCCTGCTCCCACTATTTCGGGTGACATCCTCTGTGTCATACAGCTGAGTGCTTTCCAAGTGCTCGTCTTCCCTTCCCCCGTGGGATGTTGGCTCCAACCCCATTTCATCATATATTTTATCGATCGTTTCACCGAAGCTTCTGGTGTCGAAGTCATCTTCGATATTCGCCCCACTTGTGCCTGGTACTGAATCGTACGCAGGAAAGAATTCTATAATGTCTACCCATTCTACAACAGGATAGGGTTTTTTAACTTCCCGCTCCAAATACTCGAGATCCCGAGCCCTCTGTCTACGCTTACGTTCTATATCATCGACTTCCTTGCGCTTCCTCGCTTCTTCTCTAGTCTTATCTTCTTCCCTTCTTCTTTCATTTCTACGTTCATTTGCCCTTCTAACTTCCTCATCTTCTCGTCTCTTTATTCTCTTTTCACGTACTCTTTACTCTTCTTCCAACCTTTGCAGGTTCTGTCTGTACTGATCATAGGCTGCGCACTGTTTGAGACTGAGCGGTTTTCCTTGCTCTTCGCGATATAGCTGTTCTCACCTCAGCCTATCTTTCTTTTTTATTCTCTCGTCCCTTATTTCCTTTTGCTTTTCCTTCTCCTTTTCCCTTCTCTGTGCCTCATCAGACTTCTCCCTCGGTCTCACATCATCACTTCCTTTACCATCGAGTTTCAACAATATCTGTCCTCCCATCCATTCGTTTTTTGCGAATGCTATCTCATCAGTTCTTTCTTCACTTCCTTTCCATTTCTATCCCTCTCTCTCTTTATCGAGAGGTGCACTAATCTGTGCCTGATCCTTCCGTTCATCATCGCGTCTCTCCTTGTCCCTCGGGATTGCGCAGGTAAGATTAATTTCCTGATCCTTCACCTTAATTTCGTCACTACTGTACGTAGGTGACTCATATGCGGGGTTACTATACCCCTTAGTTGCCTTTAGCTCTCTTAGTGGGTAGAGTCCCTCTGACTTACTTCCCTCGATTTCTGGCTCAGGCGGGGCTCGTGGCGCAGTAGGCGTCTCACCCCCCCCTCCGTGCATACGTTTAATATCCAGTCTGCGGGTGGCGCTTCCTCCTTCGGCTGCTCGAACATTTTCCAAAGTTCCAGAACAGCAAGACGTTTTTCTAATTTCTTGCCTGTATATGTGGCATGCAAGTAGGTTGTCATATGTTGTAAGACGGCTTTGGATAAGGACCCGTTCTGTGGCCACAGCATAAACATCTTGTGGGCGGTACCTTTAACCCACTCTGTGCTATATTTCTTAAGCTTGGGTGCATGTTTAGGCAGTTGTTTACATAAGTGAGCGAGTGGAGTAATCTCCTCCATGCTTGAACACTATTTCTAACAATACTTTCATGCAATTTCACCACTCCCAACAATACGAGCGAGCACCAAATACCGCAAGCCCCAATCCAATCTTTCCTGCCAAATTTTTATATCATCAATTTACTCAAGAACATCAATCCGTGTGCGATTCCCTCTCAACTACAGAATCGCGTAAAAACCAAACTTCGTTTCAAACAATCAATGATACAAAATCCTTTACATGTGACGTACAACAGAACAGTACAATAGACACTTGACAGACTAGACAGACACCAGCTGGACACATATATCTCTGCCTTCTAATCAATACCCCGTCATGGGGTGTAAACGAACTGCCTTAACGACGTCTTTAAACGTGGTCGTATCCTAATCGTCCCCTATTCTGTGGGCTCTGAGTTCAATCAAGGCGAATCCTCTCACTTTTATTTCAGGTGTCCTCCCTGGTATCCTCTGTTTTTCTCTCGGGTGACTATGCCGGTACCCTCAGTTTTCTCTCGGGTGTCTATCCCGGTATCCTCAGTTTTCTCTCGGGTGTCTATCCCGGTAATCTCTGTTTTTTCTCGTGTGTCTATCCCGGTAACCTCAGTTTTCTCTCGGGTGTCTATCCTGGTAACCTCTGTTTTCTCTCGGGTGTCTATCCCGGTAACCTCTGTTTTCTCTCGGATGACTATCCCGGTAACCTCAGTTTTCTCAATTATACTCGAGTCATTATCCCCTTATATATATATACAGTCTTCTCTACTTCTGACTATTTTGTTTTCTCAGCCACCCTCCGTTACCTTTTCCCTTACTTGTTCTAATGCCTATAAGACATTTGCCAAAGTAATGAATTGTTTTGGTTCACTCACCGCTCGCATGGTTCCTCTCTGGGTCCTCGGGATCACTGCCCCTCCTTTACTGCTTCCTTCGGTCTTTCCGTCCGATTGGCTGCCTGTAGGAATGAGAAGGGTTATGCTCTGTAAGGCAGGTTCCTTCAGACCCACTACAGTTTTTTTAATGGACTTACACTATCATTGTCCACGGGAAGCTTCTCAGTCTACTCAGCCAAATGGCGAAGGACTCGTGATATTGCCGAAGACCTACAGTTACTTCGTGTCGACGGTCAATAGGTGTCTTATCAATAATCGATATTCACTAATTGATGGTCAAAACCATCCTCTGTTACCAAGTGTACAAGAGGGGGGAGCGACCTCTGAGGGGCCCATGGGATCAGAGCTCACCCTCAAGTACTTTTAAGACGAGATAGCTGCACCTTGAGGTGGATGGGGTGCAGGATTCTCTTACTCCAACACAAATCAATAAGGACAAGTCAATGGTTTGGCAAAGGGTAGTCCGTTTAATGACAAGTACAAAAAACGGGGAAACAAATGGAAATCAACAGTGATGCGATCACCTGTCTCGCTTCAACTCCCAACTTCTTCATTCAGGCAGCAATAGTTATAGTACATTCTCGTCATCATTGACGTTTAACACACAAAGTTTGTCATGCAATTCTATTGGTTGGGAAAGGTAACTTAAGTATAGGTGTAATTTCTGTATAGGGTAACAGAGTGTGAGGATTGGATAACTCTTATTAGGTGGGCGTCTACGCCCATCCCTCTGCATCACTCGTGATAGATGTCACTACAATTACAACATCTTATTGGTTCTACTAGCTATAGGACCCTAGATTATTTGTCCATTGTGATTGGGTGGGTTACACCCCTAGGCATAAATCTCCACTTTAATTAGCAGCATGCAGAATGGACACCCAGGTGCCTTGTGCCCCAAGATTCACCCTGCCTCCCTTCCATCAATCAGTACTTTAGGGCTATGTGTCAATTAGTTTGCTGAGGATGGCCTCGAAACTGAAGCTTCTCATCAGGAAAAGTTATGGCATCCTCGGGTTCTGGGTGACATCAGACGTTGGTACCTCTTCGCGCTCGGCTGGTCATGTGTCTGTTCACCGTGAATCTGCTTCATTCTCCTTCTTTTCGTGTATTTGATTCTTACTTAGCCTTGCCACCTGCCTCGGGCCTCCTTATCTCGACCTTCACAGGGCAGGCTGCTATGCTCTTAAGTTTCGATTCTTCGAAGTTGCCGCTCTCCTCCCTTCCTTAGGTTGACCTCGAATTCCCAGGCATGAGCTACTTCTTACTGAGTTTCGATTCTGCTCTTCCCTTCTGGTTTTAGCTGGAATATGAATCTCGGCCTGTTTTACCCCTTGCAGCCTGGGCTTAATTCTGCTTTTACAAAATGGAGTCGCACTTGTATAATGTGCTTCATTGAGGTAGATATATAATTGGCGCTTGCCGCTCTATTCTTCTACTAAGCATTGCAAGCAAAATCGTTTCCTTAGCTTCTTGCGTTCCAAGCCTATTTACAGGCATTTGCCGGTTGAATTCTTCCATCACAGGCCCAGTGCTGCTCTCTGTTGGTTCATTTGTTCCTCATACGTCACATACCTTGGCGAGTATGTTCCTGGTACCTCAAAATGGGGGGCTGGGGTGCAGGCCGTGTCTGGGACCTCCTCTACACTGGCCAACAATGTCCCAGAAATATCAGCTTTCCCAGACTTCTGGACTCGTTCCGGCTTAGTGATAATTTAACTTCACGGTTGGCTAGTGCCTAAACCTTAGCATTAATAGCTGTGAGAGGTCAGAAATGCGAGGCAGGCAACTGTTTGATGATTGTTCAAAATATGCCATTTTATTAAAGTGTAAATAATATTAAATGCCTCACTATCCCTACTGTACTCGGGATTTCTCTGCCTAACCAAAGCTAAAGGGAAACCAATATCTGCCCTCACACTAAACATTAAACACAAAGAAGATGATATGGCATGTCAAATAGCATCAGCAACATTCACAGGGCCTCATTACGAGGCGGCCGGAATGGGTTTAACAGCGCCGGTAAAGGTGCCAGCGCCGTTAAACCCATTCCGCCCTATTACGAGGTTCCCTTGCGGGACCCGCTCTGGACGTCTGGTCAGACCAGACGTCCTTTGCGGGTCCCGAGAGGGGACCAGGGAGCTAACAACGGGCCCGTTGTTAGCTCCCTCCCCATTCCCATTGAGCCCTATGGGGGCTCGAATGGGAATGGGGAAGGTCCGGGTCTGGGTTCCCTGAATGGGGAAATACCGGGCCCTCCAAAGTCGGAATGGCCCGGTATTTCCCCATTCAGGGACCATGGACCTGGACCCGAGTTTGGAGGCAGCCATGCCCTTATTAAGGGCATGTCTGCCTCCAAACTCCTAATGAGGCCCACAGTGTCTTGATAACCTCTCAATAACCTGGGCGAGTTCCCTTCCCTAGGATTCACAGTGAATTCTACTCCTAGGTTCAACAAAAGAAAGAAACAAGGGAATCATTGTAGATAGAATAGTCTCAGCGCAATACTTGATGTCTCAAAGTCAAAGTAAAGTTTTGTTAACCAAAGTTCCAATAATAGCAATTATTTTCTCCTTGGTGCAATATGGACTTCCCACTTGCTCAGAACAGCACCAATTGTGTTCCCAGTCACAATGCGTTACCACCACTTCCGGTAGTCCAAGGAGTTTGCCACAGTTCAAACGAAATACCACTTCTACTAATGTCAGTAAAACACAGTTCTTGGTTAACAATCAATGTGTCATCAGTCACAAGATTAGGATTCACAATAGGTATTTTTGTCAAGATGATTTTATAGTGCTGCTGCTTCCACTTCAACGAGTTCACTTCTGCTCAAGTTTACCATGAAAGCATTCTCCTTTGTCTCATAGTACTTTACTTAATTTGGGCTTTTGAAATGTTGCATCTACTGACACTTAAATATACCACCACAGTCTCAGGTTTTTGGAATACCACCACAGCTTCAGTACTTCAAATCCAAAACAGGTTTTTAATTTTTTCTGACAAGATTTAGGTTAAGGCACTTCAACACCGTCCACCAGGCAAGGCACTCTTCCTATGAATATCTCTTCAAAAGGGGCAGCCTCTTTGCTTGTCCAGTCTGTCTCATCTTCAAATAGTAATCTTCAACAAGCAATCTAGATTGTGCCAACTTCAGATGAACAGTAAGTTTCCCTTCCCCAACTTTGCCATCATATCTCTGCCAACTGTTAACCGAAATAATTACCCAGAAGCCTTGGTGCCACTCTCTTGGCTCCAGGTAATGCTTGCACACTTGTATCCTAAGCAACATTTAACCTTTCTATAGTCTCACAGCCTTAGTTAGATGGTATTCTGGCTTTAAGAAAAGCTGCTTTTGGGCTTAATAGGGGAATGTTCTTGGCATGGGCAATGCTTGCTTTCTCTATTCAATGATAGATACAAAGTTGAAATGCTTTACTTCTCTATAAAGCATTTAGGGTTCATGTGAATAAAGATGTAAGCGGTCACTCTTTCTTTGGAAAGTGAAATTAGGCACACGTGTCCACATCCTCATATAGTTTTGAACGTTTAAAATGTTTGACAATGGCTTTTGGTTACGTTTGCTCTTCACGTGAGCGAAAAAAGAAATTACCGATCACACGCAAGTGCTACTTTCTCATTGTTCCATTGTCAAAGGTTTAACTAAAAATGTCATCTCGCTTCGATCTACACGTGAGTGAAGATGGGGCCGGATACTGTCTTAAGGGAAACCACCCGCTTCAATTTCTCCAAAGTGACCATACTTGAAGTTGAAAAAATCATCCTGTCTTTGAAACCCTCTAACTGTCAGGGAGACTTGTGCCCAGCACAGCTCATTAAAGATGCCGCCCGCGACCTCTCCCCCTTCATCACAAGGTTAATCAACACCTCCTTTTCTACCGGCTCCATCCCCACCAATCTAAAACAATCTTGGGTACTACCTCTTCTAAAAAAAAAACACACTTGACTCAGCCATTCCCACAAACTATAGACCCATAATGACCGTACCATTCCTTCTAAAAAATGTGGACAAGGTCGCTTATGTACAAATACAGAAGCACTTGGAAGAACATCACCTACTAGGAGCCAGACAGTCAGGCTTCCGTCCTCAACATGGGACTGAGACGGCTCTCATTGACCTTAAAACACAGATAGACATGCTCAGAGATAATGGTCATGCCGCCTTACTCCTCCTCCTCTACCTCTCTGCAGCATTCGACCTGGTTGACCACTCTGTCCTATGTACACACCTACACACATCAGCTTACTTCTCCGCCGAGGCCATTACATGGATCAGATCATTCCTTAACGGTAGAACCATGAGGGTCTTTTCGCCTACAGATGCAGCAGACCCCATACCTATCACCTGTGGCGTACCACAGGGATCCTGTGTCTCCCCCACACTGTACAATATATTCACCAAGCCCCTTTTCGATGATCTGGATCATCTCGGTATCACCTACACTAACTATGCAGATGATACCCATATCCTCCTTCCGCTTTCTGGAGATTATGGAAAGGATTTGGCCTTGGTGAATAGAGTGTAAATCATCATCCAGGCATGGATGGCCACACATGGACTATGCCTGAATGATGATAAAACTGAACTCATCACCTTGGGTACTACTGCCAGCCTAAAGAAACTAAGCCCTGCCTATTCATCTTTCATGATCGATGGCAACAGTATCAGGGTGGGTCATGAAGTCAAAACATTGGGATTCTATTTGGACTCCAACTTCTCCTTCAATAGACAGGTGAACTCACTAGCCTCTTCCACGGCTTACACGTGCAAATTGATCCGCGCAGCCAAACCCTTTCTATCTGACACTAGTTGCTTGACCCTTGCCAGAGCCCTTATACTGTCCCGTCTGGACTACTGCAACGCCCTCTATCTTGGATCCTCCAAAGCCACCAGTAGCAAATTACAAAATCTCAAAAATAACGCTCTTAGAGCAGCACTGGGCATCTCCAGAAGAGATCATATCTCAGCATACAGCCAACAGAACAACTGGCTCCCTATTAAAGACAAAATTCTCCCAAAAACTGCTTCACTTACCTACAAGTCCCTCAATAACGCTGCTCCTATTTACCTGATCGACAGATTTTATAGACAGACCTCCCTGAGACTCACAAGAACAGCATATAGAGACTGCCTCTCCGTCCCCAACTACAAACGCTCCACTATAGGGGGCAACAGCTTCCCAGTGAAAGCAGCTAAACTGTGGAACTCCCTACCACCAACTCTCAGAATAGACTTACCTTACCAAAACGTCTGATCCAAGATTATTTCATGGTTGAAGACGTAAGCTCTCTAACATACTGAGTCCCTAAGTCCTGCATACTCTTGCCTTCTGTACATATTGTATTCACCTGTGTTAACCTGTATATATGTATATAATCCTGCTTTTATTACTTTGATCTTGTGTATGTATAAATCGTTATTGCTGTAACTACGCTTCGCAAATTCATGTAACTGCTGCACCCTGTTACCTTAGGGTATTCTGGCGCATTACAAATAATAAACAAACAAATAATAAACAAACAAACTTAAGGCAATATTGCCAGATCCTTTTACTTTATACCTTTGGGAGTAAGGAGGGTTTTTATGCTGAGATGCCTTGAAAGATCTTTCTGTTATGAAGGTTTGTTTAGGTGTTAGGGTATATGTGCCGAGAGCCACAGAATGTATATGAGGGTCAGATGCATTGTAATAGCAATAAGCCAGTACCTGTTTTGTCAATTTTGAAAGGTGTTCCCTATCAAAGTACACATGTCGCGTCTCATCCCACGGGATCTCCTGACGACCCTGGATCTTGTCTGCTTCCAGGTGATCTTGCCGCAGTACTCCACCCCCAAGGTCAGGATCAGGAAGTGTGTGCCTTTCCCCAGGAAGTGTGTGCCTTTCCCTGGCCACCTGGGAGGAGCCTTTAGGCAGGGGTTCAGCGAGGGATCCGTAGGATTCATCACACCGCCTTTAGGGCTTGTGGTGTTGGGGTAATAGGGTACGTGTGTTCCAATGCATGAAGTTACTCTCCCAATGCAGTCAATTGCAATGATTCAGATTTGAGAGATGCACAGGTAGGGGTTAATGCAATACCTCAGATGTAACTTAAATTCCCCCGAAGTGTTGCTTGCGAGGACACTGCGCCAGTATTGGGTTCAAAATAGGAGGTCCTTTATCAAATATAGTGGCATGAAATGCCCGATCCAATAAAGAGGCTACATTATCTGTGATTTTAATGCTCTTTTACGTGGTCCTTTACTTTGTGCTGAGAATGTTACGATCTGAAAGAGTGACATCTCTGGGGCGGGAAGAGTCAGGGGGTCAGGGAAGAAAAATAAAAATATGACAGTTGGACACCCAAGGTAGTGGGGATGCAGTGGCGGGAGGGGGGCATTAGGTGAAGGGCAGGGAGTGGGGGTGTAGTGGCGGGAGATGGAGGGGAGGCATTAGGGGAAGGGCAGGGAGTGGGAGTGCAGTGGCGGGAGATGGAGGGGAGGCATTATGCGATGGGAAGGTAGTGGGGGTTCAGTGGCCGGAGCTGGAGGGGGCATTAGGTGAAGGGCAGGGGGTGCAATGGCAGGAGCTGGAGAGGAGGCATTAGGGAAGGGCAGGGAGTGGGGGTGCAGTGGTGGGAGCTGGAGGGGAGGCATTAGGGATGGCCAGGGAAATGGGGGTGCAGCAGTGGGTGCTGGAAGGGAGGCATTAGGTGAAGGGCATGGAGTGGGGGTGCAGCAGTGGGTGCTGGAAGGGAAGCATTAGGTGAAGGTCCGGGAGTGAAGGGTTCAGTGGTCTAGGCTGGAGAGGGAAGGCATTGGGTGAAGGGCAGGGAGTGGGGGTGCAGTTGTGGGGCCTGGATGGGAGGCATTAGGGGAAGGGCAGTGAATGGGGTTGCAGTGCAGGAAGCTGGAGGGGGCATTAGGTGAGGGGCAGGGAGTGGGGGTGCAGTGGGGGGAGCTGGAGAGGAGGCATGAGGGGAAGGCCAGGGAGTGGAGGTGCAGTGGCGGGAGATGGAGGGGAGGCATTGGGTGAAGAGCGGGGGTGGGGGTGCAGTGGGGGGAGCTGAAGAGGAGGCATTAGGTGAAGGGCAGGGAGTGGGGTTGCAGTGCTGGGAGCTGGAGGAGGGCATTAGGTGAATGGCAGGGAGTGGGGGTTCAGTGATGGGAGCTGGAGGGGAGGTATTAGTTGAAGGGCAGGGAGTGGAGGTGCAGTGCTGGGAGCTGTAGGCAGGTAGTGCTGGGTTACGTTTGGGATCTAATACATCACTTGTTTTTCTTTTACTACAGAAACATTTCCTGCAGAAATGGGTAAGTTTCATTAATGGTAATAAATATATTTTATTAAACATACTTCAATGTCTCGCTGCTTTGTCTGATTTCACAAACCCTTAATTTTCTTCTTATTTTCAGAATTGAGATACGTGAAATCCTGTGAACGTGAGTACATGTGATTTGCAAATTCCAAACTCTAACCCCCCATGTGGCCTCCTGGATCTCAGGAGTCACAAGGCGGCATGAGTCCCCTGCACCCACACTCGGTCATAGGAAAGGAACATGAGTCACAGAGAGTCACCAGAAGGTGAGGCGGCATAAGTACCCTGCAGCGGCAGTCGGTCATAGGACAGGCACATGAGTCACAGAGAGTCACCAGAAGGTGAGGCGGCATGAGTCCCCGCATGAGTCCCCTGCAGCGACACTCGTTCATAGCAAAGGAACATGAGTCACAGAGAGTCACCACTAGGTGAGGTGGCATGAGACCCCTGCAGCGACACTAGGTTATAGAAAAGGAACATGAGTCACAGAGAGTCACCACTAGGTGAGGTGACATGAGTCCCCTGCAGTGACACTCAGTCATAGGAAAGGAACATGAGTCACAGAGAGTCACCAGTAGGCGAGATGGCAAGAGTCCCCTGCAGCAACACTCAGTCATAGGAAAGGAACATGAGTCACAGAGAGTCACCAGTAGGCGAGGTGGCATGAGTCTCCTGCAGCGACACTCAGGCCCGATTCTGAGCCCGTGCTAAATGCCACGTAGTTATACGACATTCCCTCCTCCAAATCCTCCCACCTGCATTCTGAGGGAAATGGGAAGAGTGGAGGACAGATGTCGGCAGCAGGCAAGAAAAAACATGTAAAATATGTGCAGATGAAGCGATGCAGGGTTACTATGCGCAGAGCACCTCTGGCCAAAATGCAAAGAGAAAAGACACACTTCTACACTACAAGAAGTGTCAGCGAGCTTGAAAAGTCTCTACAGCACTTTCTGTAATGCAGAAAATGTGGCGCTGACAGTTTGTAAAGAAAACGTATTTCAGACAGTCCTAGAATTCTTTTGGGAAAAGCTAACAGTTTGTAAGTAATGCCGCCTATTCATAACTAACGACACCTCCAGGTTGGCGTTAATTACTGCCTCTTTCGGCTGATGCAGAAAGGGTGCTCTAAGGTTCGTAAAACCGTCCATGCCAGCCCCTTACATGTGAGGCGGTTGGCAAGGATGTTGCTTTACCATAAATCCCAGCTTTGCAGGAGTGGCGGACTTGATATATTGCCGCCACTCTTGGATTACATCAGAATCCTTTTCTTCATGGAAAAGTGTCATTCAACTGAGAAACGGCACTTTTCCATTTTAACGTGCACCTCTGAATCAGTCCCACGTCTGCAGTGCAACTGGCAGGAAAGTGATGCTGCAGTTGATTAAGGCCTCTGCACTGCAAGTGGCTTGTGAATCTAATTCGAGATCAGTGATCAGGCAAACGGCCTTATCAATATTACCTGGATTCCAACTCGCCCTTGGTTTATAGTAATGTTGCTGATAGGGTCCCTATCATGAACCGGCTCAGTGTAATTTATATAGGAGAGGAGGGGAAATGTGGTCGGTTTCTGTTCTTGTTAAGACCTTCATAGCCAACGCATTTGGGTACATCTTGATGTTTACAAAGACATAATCGATATGATGCACTATTGTCAGTCACTCTGATATATTACTCTGGCGAATCGGCTGGGCAAAGACCGTTCAGCTTGATAAAGCCTCTGGAGTAAAGCAGGGAAGCCCATTGCAGCACTTTAATGACTTTATATTTACCACAAGGCCCAGACCAGATGTTAGGGGTGAGATTAGAAAGTTCACCAGTCGGGATGTTGGTGTTAAATTCGTCAACAATTATAATCGGGAGGGAATTGACAAAATGATCAACTACGGTTTCTATACATCTTAAAACACTATTATGTTCACACCCTGTTGGAGGATCATAAATGTTGATGATTAATAGAGAAGTTGTGTGGCCACACTTGGAGACCCGAAAAATAATACCAGCAAGCAGTGAGTCGACTCAAGTGTTGACCTTGGTGATTTGGTAAGTATTATCAACACTAATGATCAGTCCTCCTTTTGGTCGCCCTTGAGTCCCCTTGTGGCCATAGTTTGAATCTAATGGCTGCCGCCGATTTCCAAGTTATCCTGAACCGGGGTCTTCTGTGTAGTGCACAGAAATTGGGGATGTTCTCTAATAAACCATCAGGTTCAGTGTAGTGGGAGAATCCTTGTGTGTTCCAGGACAAAGGGGTAAAAGTGTGGCTGGAATCTACGTGGATTTTGTGGTTGTAGAACTGAAGGTAATCACTGCCAGCTGGTCGTAGCCAACCCTTCTTTCTCTTCTAAGGGAGAGTCAACATCAACATGTCTTAACCCAAGAGCATCAATGGCGACAGTAATAGCATCGCCTTCTGAGGTGGGAGATAGTGTTGATCTATTAAGGTTGACTCCAATATGTTGGATGTAGAGGGGTCTAGTTGGAAGCAAAGGAACAGGTCTACTAGATCCAGCCCAATCTTTCTAGATGGAGCTTTAACAATAGAACAGTTATAACCTAATTTTCCCAAATCAGCATCATGTGACAAGACAAAATCTAGTACAGCGGGATTGTGAAAATAAACTATTGCGCAAGCATAGTACGAGTGTTATAGGAGGGCAACAATCGCGATGTCCTCTGTTTGTAGACATTGCAGAGGAATGGACTAAATGGAAGATGGTTGTTCGATTTAGGTAACAGTCCTGACTACGACAAAAGAGGCTCTGCACTTTGAGGGCCAAACAGTCAGCATCCGAATTAGAATGAAGTTGGAAGACAGGGTCGGACTGGGGCATGCAATTGTCTCTGGCACCAATGAAAAAGTGGCCTACAGTTGCAAATGGCAATTAATTCCTTTTGTGACAGTCTGTTTGAATAGTACCCACAGGAGCGTTTTTTTGATAAAATGTGATGCAAATTGTGCAAATTAAAGAATATTTATTCATCAACAATGGTCAAAACTACTAGCCACATGGTGCAGTAACTCATCAAACTAGACCACATTGGCCAAAAAGTGGACCACTTTGAGCCAACAAATGGGCCCACACTAGCATTTTGAGTTTTTGGTTTGGGCATTGCCCTATAGGCCAGTCCGAGCCTGTTGGTAGAGGCCTCCTTTCCCATTTACTGATTTAGCGACGCCATTTTCCTTCATGGACGGATAGTAGGTGGAGCTGTTAGGTTGTGTGTCTGAAGCAACAGACTCCTCTCGGAAAGGGTTTTCCAAACCTTCCAGAATGTGAGAATCTTCTGGTTATGTTTGGCACTTGATAGTTTATGTAGGCTGCATAGATGAACAGGTGCATTTAGGGTGAACAGGAGTAGCTGCCAATGGTGTCTTTATTTCTGGAGGCACCTCTAGTAGAAAGAGGATTAGACTCATTACCTGGAAGCCTGGTTCTAGCCCCCTTTTGGTGAGATGTTAGGCAGAGACTTTGGTCTTATTTCCTTCTAATGGTATAGTGTCATATGAACCCTGATTCTTGATCACAAGAGTAGTAACTCTTAAGCTGGAATTAATCAGGCCAGGGCGATGCTGGATTGCCACTAAAATCAGGGCATATAGTATGAGCCTTTTTCTTATGCGCCTTCTTTTTGCTCTTCTTTTCTATTCTCTCTCTTTTATTCTCTTTTTCATTCCTTTTTCATCCTTCTTTCCAACTCCCCCCTGCTTTTTCTTGATGTCCATATTCTCCCATCACTCTCTCATTTATCTGTCTCTCACCTCTGCTTGTTTCTCTCATTCTTTCATCTCTGCTTGTTTCTCTCATTCTCTCATCTCTGCTTGTTTCTGCCTGTTTCTCTCTGTCTCGCAACTCTGCTTGTGGCTCCATGTCTCTGTGTCTCTCACCTCTCCTTGTTTATCCCTGCCTCTCATCTCTGCTTGTTTCTCACTGCCTCTCATCTCTGCTTGTTTCTCCCTGTCTCTCCGTCTCTCATCTCTGCTTGTTGCTCTCGGTTTCTCTGTCTCTCATCTATGCTTGTTGCTCACTGTCTCTCTGTCTCTCATCTCTGCTTGTTGCACCCTGTGTCTCATCCCTGCTTGTTGCTCCCTGTCTCTCATTTCGAGGGGATTGGGTCCTCCGACGTATTCCATATCTATGACAGGTAATGTCCACAGCTGTGCTGCTTCGGAAAATCTTCGGCGTCTGCGTCCTGCATCGATGACGTCGATGTGCCGTCCCCGAGGACCTCCTCCAACGGCCGACGTCACCCGATGTGATAAGTAGGACGCACGATGCCCATAGCCTCAGTTCCGTTTTTTCCGCGAACGTGTTCGCTTCGTGAATCTCGGTACGCCTCGACTCTTTGGAGTTTGCTGTTTTCTTCTCGGTTCGTTGAACCTGTTCATTTTTTTTTGTGAAGTCCTGTTCGTGGCGATGTCTTCTTCGTCTTCAACCCCGCATCCGGGCTTCAAGAAATGCGGGGACTTTGGGTCCAAGATGTTATTCACAGACTCGCACGACGCCTGCCTCTGGTGCCTCGGGAAGGCCCACGATACGTCGACTGCCAGTCGCTCACGGCAAAGGCCTTGCGGGAACGCAAGAAGAAGCTGTCGGTAGGTCGGGTGTCTAAGCCCCGGAAGTCGAGGTCTGCAGGGCTTTCGACGGATGACTAAAGGGGCGACTCTCTGCGTCATCGTCTGAAGTCCAGTGGGTCTCCTTCCAGGAGTTGGTCTCGCCACTCCTCCGCCTCTTCGAGGCATTCCCGGAAACGCCGGCATCGGTCGCCTTCCCCGTCCTCTTCCGAGGACTCCGCCCGTCGGCGGGTCGCTTATCCCTCCATGCAAGCGACACCGGAGGAATGGGCTTCCTTCGGCAAGCAGATGCTAGCAATTCTTGAATCGCAGGGCGCGGGTTCGTCCGCGCCTCCGAGTGGGGTAGGTCGGCACGGGTCGAGAGACACCGCTCGTACGCCTTCGGGCTCGGGTGGTCGGCACGGCTCGCGGGAGAGGTCCCGCTCAGACAAGGGTAGCCGTTCTCGCCATGCCCGTTCTAGGTCCCGGTCCTCGATGCGCTCGAGACCGCGTGATCCTGTGCCGTCTTCGAAGAAGACGTCGACGCCTGTGGCGCCAAGGTCGTCGACGATTTCTCTCGAGGCTCCGCCTCCGAGGGGGTCGTCGACGCCTAGGTCGTCGAGTGACACGCTCAGAGCTCTGGCTTCGAGGCCTGTGTCGACGCCGTCGATGCTGGCGGCACTGCAGTTGACGTTGACACTGATTCGCTCAACGTCAACGCCATTTCTGTCGACTCCGGCGCTGACTCGTTCGGCGCCCTCAACGCCTTTCGAAGCGGTGGCACGGGGTTAGCCCCTAGAAAGGCTCTGGCTAAGGTCAGGCACTGCTTTCGTCCCCAGATATCTTCCTCTCCCCGCCTGGGATACATTTCAGAGGGTGATGAAGGCTCTGATGATGGCTTGGTTCCGGTTACGGTACCAGATGAGCTTATCTCGGGCCATAGCCAGTTTGATGACCTGAGGCAGTCACTGCATGATGCCAGTGGACTGGACACCTCTCCGGAGGTGGAGTTTTGTAGGCCGGAGCCTGGCACTCATGCCGATTCTTCATATCGGCGCCTTATCTCTCGGGTCACCGAGTACTTGGGTTGGTCAGCTCCCCAAGGGGAGTTCGTTCAGGATGATCTCACAGACATCCTTGATCTTGGTCCCCCCACTGACCCGGTTTTGCCGTTTCATATGGCTCTGCAGAGAAGGGTGGCGGCGGCTTGGACTGCTCCGGAGAGTCTCCCGGCAGTGGGCAAGTCTTTGTCGTGAAAATACCGCCCAGCCAGTAGCGACCCCTGCTACTTGTCCAGGCACCCCACTCCGGAGAGTTTGGTGGTGCAGGCGGCTACGGCCCCGGCAAAGCAGGCGTCGTATCCTACCATCCCTCCAGATAGGGACGACAAACGTTTTGACAGCTGGGCGAAGAAAGTGTTTTCTTCAGGGGGTATGGCGCTTCAGGCGGCCAACTCCATATGTGCCTTGTCTCGTTTCACACACACTCTGTGGAACTGTGTTGCATTAGCGGCTGAACGTATTCCCGCAGGGGACGAACGGGATGGTTTCATTGCTATAGTTCAAGATGGCAAGGATGCCATGTGTGAGGCCGTTCAGTCGGGTTTGGACATGGCAGATTGTGTCAGCCGGTCCATGGTGGCGAGCACCGTAATACGCAGGTTTGCGTGGTTGCGGAAGTCTGGGTTCGCTCCTGATGTGCAGTCCCGGCTCCTCAACATGCCCTTTGACGGTGAACATCTTTTTGGCAGCAAGGCTGACGAGAGCCTTGAGAGGTTGCAGACCTCCAAAGCTGCAGCGAAGTCGTTGGGCGCTGCAATTCGCCAACCTCCGCCTTTTCGTCCTAGGGGACAGCAATGGAGGGGTGGTTCCTTTCGCTATTACTCGTCCTTCAGTAAAGCGAGAGGAGCTAGCAGTCAAAGAGGCCACCGTAAGAGTGCCAGAGGTGGAAACAAGGGTACTCGAGGTGCCAAGGCCGCTCGGGCAGGTGCCTCTTTGCCCTCAGGCAACGCCGCAGCTGCTACCACTCAGTCATGAGGCCAGGTCCCATGGTTTGCCGGTTGGGGGAAGGCTGGCGCAGCATCTTGTAGAGTGGTGAGCCATTACTTCAGATGTGTGGGTTCTGGAGATCATAACCCACGGCTACTGTCTTCCTTTTTTCGGCAGAGGCCTTGTGACAATCCACCTGGGAACCTCTCTTTGAAGAGTCCGGATCCGCTCCTTGCGCAGGAAATTCAAGCCCTGCTGGAGAAAGGCGCCATAGAACTGGTGCCTGTAGTGGAGAGGAACAAGGGATGGTATTCCCCTTATTTTTTGATTTCGAAGAAAGACGGGGGATTGAGACCCATCATGGACTTGCGCGGTTTGAACAAACTCCTCAGGAAGGACAAGTTCAAGATGGTTACTCTCTCTCAAGTCCTCCAGGCCCTTCAACTTCAGGACTGGTTGGTGTCTCTCGACCTCAAGGATGCTTACTTCCATGTGCCGATCCATCCCAAGCAAAAGAAGTACCTGAGGTTCGCGGTTGGCGACTCGCACTTTCAGTTTCGGGTCCTGCCGTTCGGATTGACCTTCGCCCCGAGGTTTTTCACCAAGCTCATGGTGGTGGTGGCAGCGCATCTCAGGAAAGGGGGGATTCACGTCTACCCCTACCTGGACGATTGGTTGATCAGGGGGAGCTCTCCCGAGCAAGTCCTGGATCATCTGTCCGTCACCTGCCACTCCCTTCACAAGCTTGGCTCCTCCCTCAATTTAAAGAAGTCTCATTTGACACCAACGCAGCGGCTCCAGTACATCGGAGCAGTGCTCGACACATCCCTGGGGCAGTGTTTTCCTCCCCAGGTGAGGGCTCTTCACATTCAGTAGATGGTGCACAAGTGTCAACTTGCCCAGAATCTCCCAGCGTCCGAGTTCTTGAGACTGCTCGGCCTCATGGCATCCTGCATTCTTCTGGTGCCAGAAGCTCGTCTGCGGATGAGATCTTTGCAGTGGGCACTCAAGCTCCAGTGGTCTCAGTCCTCCGGCAGGCTGTCGAACCCTGTTCAGGTGCCGCCCTCGGTTGCCCAGGACCTTCTGTGGTGGGCCGTCGAAGGCAATCTGATGAAGGGGGCCCAATTTTGGCTGCCCTGGCCGGAGGTGATGATCGTGACGGACACATCCCTCATGGGATGGGGAGCTCATGCCAACGAGTTGACAGTCAGCGGTCGTTGGTCTCCGTCGGAGTCCAGACTCCATATCAATCTGTTGGAGCTGAGGGCCATCAGGCTTGCCCTGAAGGCTTTTCTGCCGACTGTGCGAGGAAAGAGTGTCCTGATTCTAACGGACAACACGGTGGCCATGCACTATCTCAACAAAAAGGGGGGGGGCAGGGTCACTTCCTCTGTGCAGGGAGACGATGCAGCTCGAGTTCTGGGCCATCCAGCAGGAAGTTTCGATCTCGGCTGTTAATCTGGCCGGAGACGACAACGAGACGGCAGACGCTCTGAGCAGGCAGAGCACGATCTCTCATGAGTGGGAGCTGGCTCATGAGATTCTCCTGGAGATCTTCGCCTTTTGGGGGACCCCTCAAGTAGATCTCTTCGCCTCCAGTGTCAACCGGAAGTGCGAAAGGTTTTGCTTGCAGGAATTTCCTCCAAAAGGAGCCTTAGGAGACGCGTTTGTGGTGGAGTGGTCATTCCCACTGCTGTACGCGTTTCCTCCAGTCCCCGTCATTCCGCAAGTACTGCGGAGGTTACGGAGGTTCGGTTCCCGGATGATCCTCATTGCTCCGGCGTGGGCCCGGAGGACGTGGTACCCGGACCTTCTCGACTTGTCCATCTGCCCTCCACGTCGTCTTCCCTACCGAGACGATCTACTCTCACGGGAGGGGGGTCAGGTTCTCCATCCAGAGGTCAGATCCCTCAACCTTCATGCTTGGTTTCTGAAAGGTTGAGGTATAAGGATTGGGACCTCCCTGAAGACGTGATGGAGGTGTTGCTTTCGGCCAGAAGGCCCGCAACAAAGTCTCTGTACCGTTGCCATTGGAGAAAGTTCTGCAACTGGTGCAGAGTTAAGAATGTGGATCCTTTTGAATGTGACATTCCCATGGTTCTGTCTTTTTTGCTTTCCTTGGCCCACAGGGGCTTGCAAGTGTGGACCATTAAAGGTTACCTGGCGGCGCTGTCCATCTTTAAGCGCTCGTCTGAAGAATGTTCCTATTTTAAGATTCCTTTAATTTCTCAGTTTTTGAAAGGGCTCACTAATGTGTTCTCTCCATCACCTTTTCTGGTGCCCGGTTGGGATTTGAACCTTGTTCTTAAGTTTCTGATGGGTGCTCCGTTTGAGCCTTTACATTCTTGCCCTTTGAGACTGCTAACTCTTAAAACTGTGTTTTTGGTTGCGGTTACTTCCGCTCGCAGAGTGAGTAAGTTACAGGCACTTTCAGTTAAGCCACCCTTCACTGTGTTTCATAAGGACAGGGTTGTCCTTAGAGTTTGTCCTTCTTTTCTTCCGAAGGTGGTTTCGGAATTTCATTTGAGCCAGAAGGTTGTTCTTCCGGCGTTCTATCCTCCTCCACATCCTGGTAAGGAAGAGGAGAGGCTCAATAGGCTTGATCCTAGGAGAGCGTTGAGCTTTTATATTTCGCACATGTCCCGGGTCACAGTGGACGATCAACTTTTCATTGGTTACGCTGAAAAGCGTTTGGGACAAGCTGTGACGAAACAGACTTTGTCTCGTTGGATTATTTTAGCTATCTCTGAGTGTTACCGCTTGGCGGGTAAGGACCCTCCGGCTGGCTTGCGGGCCCATTCTACCAGGGGAGAGGCTTCGTCTACTGCCCTGCAGAGGGGTGTTCCTATTCGTCACATCGGTGATGCAGCCACCTGGGCTTCAGTACATACTTTTGTACGTCACTACTCCCTCGATTCCTTCAGAGGGCAGGATCTGGCCTTTGGCAAGGCAGTCCTATATTCCGCTATTTGATTGGGCATGCTAAATTTGTGTTATAAATTATTTTCCCACCTCCTTGCTTGGTACTGCTTTGGGAGTCTGTCATAGATATGGAATACGTCCGAGGAACCAATCCCCTCGAAGAACAAGTTACTTTCTTACCTGGTAACGTTCTTTCGATGGGATGGTCCGACGACGTATTCCATATCGCTCCCTCCCTACGCTGCAGAATTTCTTTTGCGATTGCAGCTTGAGTTCCGCAAGGCCTTGTGTGTCTGACTGGCAGAAAACTGGTGGCACACGTTCTGGGGGAAAAAACTATAACTGAGGCTATGGGCGTCGTGCGTCCTACTTATCACATCGGGAGACGTCGGCCGTTGGAGGAGGTCCTCGGGGACGGCGCATCGACGTCATCGACGCAGGACGCAGATGCCAAAGATTTTCAGAAGCAGCACAGCTGTGAACATTACCTGTCATAGATATGGAATACGTCGTCAGACCATCCCATCGAAAGAACGTTACCAGGTAAGAAAGTAACTTGTTCTTCTGCGCGTTTCTCCCTGCCGCTGCTCTCTGCTTGTTGCTCCCGGTCTCTCTGCCTCTCATCTATGCTTGTTGCTCCCTGTCTCTCTCTCTCATCTCTGCTTGTTGCTCCCTGTCTCTCACCTCTGCTTGTTTCTCCCGGTCTCTGTCTCTCACCTATGCTTGTTGCACCCTGTCTCTCATCTCTGCTTGTTGCTCCCTGCCTCTCCTCTGTGCCTCTTCCTCTTGTTCCTCCCATCCCTCTCTCCTATCTGCCTCTCTCTCCTCTCTTTCTCCCTGCGTCTCTGTCCTCTGCCACTCCCCTGTCCCTCTCCTCTCTGGCTCCTCATCTCTCCTCTCTGTCTTTTGCTCTTGGTCCCCCTGTTCCTCCCATTTCTCTCTCTCCTATCTGCCTCTCTCTCTACTGTCCCTGCTTCCTCCTCTGTCCTTGTTGCCTGCTGCTCTCACTCTCTTCCACTCACTCTTTCTCTTCACATTTCCCTCTCACTCTCCCTGCTCATCTCTCTCTTTGTACTCTGTCTCCTGCTGTGTCTCTTGTTCTCACCTCTGTGTATTTTGTTCTGTTTCTTTCTCTCTGCGTTCTGCTTTTCTTCCTCTCTTCTCTGTCCAGTTTTCTCTCCCTCTCCTGTCGCTGCTTTTCAATAGGGCTGTGTTTTCTTTCTCCCTCCTCCTATCTGAACCCTTTACATCTTGATCTGCCCGTCTCGCTGCCTGTGTTTGTCTTTCTCTCACCCTTCTTGTCTCTATAGCTCTTCCTTGCCAGTTGCTCTCTTTATTTCTTGCTATCTTTTCTCTAGCTGCCTGTCTTTCTTGTTGCTGTGTTTCCCTCTCTGCTTGTCTTTCTTGCTTTGTTTTTCTCTGCCTGCTGGTCTTTCTTTCTTGCTGTGTTTCTCTCTGTCTGTCTCTCTTTCTTGTGTGTTTCTCTCCCTGCCTGTCTTTCTTTCTTGTTGTGTTTCTCTTTGCCTGTCTTTCTTTCTTGATGTGTTTCTCTCTGCCTGCCAGTCTTTCTTTCTTGCTGTGTTCCTCTCTCTGCCTGTCTGTCTTTCTTGCTGTTTTTCTCTCTCTGCTTGTCTTTCTTTCTTGCTGTGTTTCTCTCTGCCTGCCTGTCTTTCTTTCTTGCTATATTTCTCTCTACGTTTCTCTCTTTTCTTGCTGTATTTCTTTGTATAGCTTTATTTCTTGTTCTTTCTCTCTGCCTTTCTTTGTTGCTATCTTTCCATCTTCCTGTCTTTCATCATTGCTGTGTTTCCCTCTGTCTGCCCGTCTTTCTTTCTTGCTATATTTCTCTCTGCTTTTCCCTCTTTTCTTGCATTATTTCTTAGTCTACCTGTCTTTCTTGTTCTTTCTCGCTGCCTTTCTTTTTTCTATCTTTCCTCTTCTTGCTCCCTGTCTTTCTTGCTGTGTTTCTCTATGCTGCTCTTTCTTTCTTGCTGCGTTTCTCTCTGCCTCTCTCTTTCTTTCTTGCTGTGTTTCTCTCTTTGCAGCTCTCCCTTTCTTTCTTGCTGTGTTTCTCTCTGCCTGCCCTTCTTTCATTATTGTTGTGTTTCTCTTTGCCTTCTAATCTTCTTTCTTGCTGTTTCTCTCTGCCCGTGTTTCTTTCTTGCTGTGTTTTCTCTGCCTGTCTTTATTTCATGTTGTGTTTCTCTCTGCCCGTCTATCATTAATGCTGTTTCTCTCTCTGCCTCTCTTTCTTTCTTGCTGTGTTTCGCTGCCTCTTTCTTTCTCGCTGTGTTTCTCTGTGCCGCTCTTTCTTCTTGCTGTGTTTCTCTCTTCCTCTCTTTCTTTCTTGCTGTGTTTCTCTTTGCAGCTCTCCCTTTCTTTCTTGCTGTGTTTCTCTGCCTGCCTTTCTTCATTGCTGTGTTTCTCTGCCTTCTATTCTTTCTTTCTTGGTGTGTTTCTCTCTCTGCCCTTTGGGTTTTATTTCATACTCGCATCCAATCCCTCAACTTTGGAATCTCAAGCAATATCCAGCATTTGCATTAAAAAACCAAGAGAAGTGCCTGTCTTTCCTCTAAACAAGTGCAGAATGGTGGGTGGGCCAAGGTGCGGGCCCATTCATAGACACTTCTGCCTTTATTTCTCTCCCTCCTCTTTAGTTTTCTGTCTCCTTGTCTCTCTCCCTCTGCTTTGATTTATGTCTGGCTTACTGTCTGCCTGTTGATCACCAGCTCTCTATTTCCTCTCTGCATGTCTTTTTCTCTTTTTTCCAATTGTCCCTCTCGGTCTCCCTTTCATCCTCCCCACTCTCTGCCCCTCTGGCTTCCTCTCCCACTCACGTTCTCCATGTTCTCTCCTCCTCTGTCTTTTCCTAGTATTGCTTTTTTAATATTTTATTTATTTATATCGCGCCAGTCGCCCACAGGCATCGGGCGCAACAAGGAGACTCCACAAACAGAAAGACTGACATGGGGACAGGACAGTATGGAAGAGACAGGATGACTAAGAACTATGTATGAAGTTATTGCTGAAAAGTTATTTAAAGAGGTGGGTTTTCAGCTTTTTCCTGAATCTCAGGAGGTTGGTTTCTAGTCTTAGATCTACAGGCAGACTATTCCATTTGGCAGCTGCGGATATGGGGAGAGCCTTACCCATTCCATTGGATCTCTTGTGAGTGGCTACAGTGATCTGGCCCCTATGTTCGGATCTTAATGAGCAGCCTGAAACATATCTGGACATTTTTGATTTAAGATATGCAAGTGCTTTCCCATAAAGATATTTATGGACCAGCGTCATGGCCTTCAATAGGACCCTGTCTTCCACCTTGAGCCAATGAAGCTCCCTTCTGGCATTACTAATGTGATCAGACTTGGATTTCTGCTTAATGATCCTGATGGTGTTGTTTTGTATGTGCTGGAGTTTTGAGGTGCACTGTTTATTTGCACCAAGCATTAGGGAGTTTCCATAGTCCAGCTGCGATAGTATAATCTCTCCGGCTATCGTCGTGCAGTTCTCTTCACTGAGGTTGGGTTTTATAGTTCTTAATAGCCTAAGATAATATGAGCAGTTTTTTGTCACATACGCAGCCTGAGCATCAGCACTCATAGAGGCCTCCATGATCACACCCAGCGTCTTGACCTTTCCTACAACCTGTATTGGGAGTTCCTTAATAAGGAGCGACTTGTATTGAGGGGTTAATTTGGCTTGCGCTTGATGGGAGCTCTCTCCTTTGCAGGCCTGTAATCTCTCCTCTGTCATAGTCTGTCTGTCTCTCTCCTGTATGCCTGTCTGTTTTTTCATTTGTCTCTTCCTGGTTAGGTTTCTGTCCATGCTCCTCTGTCACTCGCCCTGTCTCCCTCTGTCGCTCCCTTCTTGTCGCCGCTTTCTCTTCACCTGTATTTCTCTGGCCTCCTCTGCTAGTTTCACGCCCTACGTCTCTCTTGTTCTACTGTCACTACATCTCTTTTTCTTTGCAATTTCTTTCTTTCTCCTGTTCCTCCTCTCTGTTTTTCATTTTGTCTCTATCTGTCTCTCTCACTGTCTCTCTTGCTGTCTTTTTTGCTTGTCTTCTCTTCTTTCTATGTCCCTTTTCACCTTGCTCTACTGTGCCTTGTCTCCCTTTGTACTCTTCCTATTGCCCTCACTCTCGATCCTCTAGTCTCTATCTTTCCTGTTGTTTCTCTCTGTTAGTCTGTCTCCCTTTCCTCTTGTGTCTGTGTTAGTCTGTCTCTTTCCTGTTGTTTCTCGCTGCTAGTCTGTCTCTCTCTTTCCTGTGGTTTCCCTCTGTTAGTCTCTATTTCCTGTTATTTCTCTGTGTTAGTCTGTCTTTCTCTTTCCTGTTGTTTTTTATTTTTTTTATTTGTGTTCCTTGTTGCACTAAAACAACCTTACACAATTAAAACAATTAATCAATCAATACAAATAAAGGTAATTTAGGAGCCTTATCTAATGGAAACAGACTGTAATATAATGTATATTGCCGCATAGTTTTCATTGTGGTTATCCAGTCTGCCCTCAACATATTCTTTTTTACTTCATGATGATGGCTTATGAGGTCCTCTATTGTTAGCTCCAAGCTAGAGGAGAGAGAATAGTTTCAACCCTTCTTTTTAATTTATTAGCCACCTTATATCTTCCCGACTCTAGGATAGCCTCCAAGTCAGCGTACCAGGAATCCTGTACAGGTGCTATACATTTTCTGTACAGTGCTACTATTCTTAGATCTACATATAGCTTAGTGATGTCAACGCTTGCTCAAATCGCAAAGAAGCCATAGGAACGCACAGTGGTAATCTTAGAGTGCGTTTTCATATCCTAGTTTCACTTTTACTGAAGGGAGGGGAACATAGTTTATCATGGGTCTCTACTATACAAGAGGCTAGGGATCACCTCCATTTTATAATAGTATAAAAGGGGAAGCAAGGAAAATGTACTTTCTTGGTGTTTCTCTGTTAGTCTGTCTCTCTCGTTCCTGTTGTTTCTCTCTGTTAGTCTGTCTCTCTTTTTCCTGTTGTTTGTCTGTGTTAGTCTGTCTCTCTCTTTCCTGCTGTTTCTCTCTGTTGGTTTGTCTTTTTCTTTCCTGTTGTTTCTCTGTGTTAATCTGTCTCTCTTTCCTGTTTCTCTGTGTTAGTCTGGCTCTCTTTCCTGTTGTTTTTCTGTGTTAGTCAGTCTCTCTTTTCCTAGTCTGTTGTTCTCTTTACTGTTGTTTCTCTTTTAGTCTCTTTCTCCTTCCTGTTGTTTCTCTCTCACGCGCATCTCTGCTCGGTCTCTCTCCTCCCTTCCAATCTCTCTCTTTCTTTCATCCCTGCCCGTTCCACTGTCTGTGTTTGTCTTTTTCTCTACCTGTCGCTGCCTCTACTCTCTGCCTGTCTCTGTGCTCTCTCTTCACCCCTTCACTTCCTTTGCTCGGCAGAGCTGCCGGTCACTCTCTGGCCGGGAGTGAAGTGTGTAAAGATGTCGGAAGAGAAGGGGGGATGTTTGGGGATTTTCCCAGAGTTCACTCTGCTGTATCACAAGGCTGCCTGCACGGGGTTGGGTCGGGGAGGGGAACTCTCTACTAATAATATGAAAGCGATTACAAGTGTCTCTGTTCCACCTCTGCCTGTCTCCTGTTCACTGTCCCTCCTCTCATCATGTACATGTTGCTCTCTCCCTCTTCACGTGACTCTCTCTTCCACTCATCCTGTCCTCCATGTTCCGCTCCCTCTGTGCATCTTCGGAAGCACCCCTTTCGTTATTCTCACTCTGACGTTATTGCTCTCTCTTTTCTGTCTTTAATCTGCAAACTTTCTTTATTTCTATCCGACATTCACAGTCAGTCTCCTCTCTGCATGTTTTTCAATCTATCTTTCTGAGTCTCTCTACTGTCTGTCTCTCCATTCTGTCAGTGCCTCCTCACTGTTTCTCCTCTCTGCTGTCTTGTCTCTGCCTCTTTTCTCTGCAAATCTCTGGTACCAGTCTCACTGTCTCCTCTATGCCTCTCTCTCTTCTCTGCTGTCTTTTCTCCCACCCTCCATTCTGTCAGTGTCCCTCTCTGTCTGCCTCTCTTCTGTGTCCCACCCTCCCACTCTTCTCTCTACCTCTCTCTTTTCTCTGCTGTCTCGTCGCCTCCCTCTCTTCTCTGCAGATCTCTTGTACCCGCCTCACTGTCTTTCCTTTGCCTGCCTCTCTTCTGTGTCCCTCTCCTCTTCTCTGTTGTCTCATCTCTGCCTCCTTTCTCTGCAGATCTCTTGTACCTGCCTCACTGTCTCCTCTCTGCCTGCCTCTCTTCTATTTCCCTCTCCCTCCCACTCTCCTCTCTGCTTCTCTTCTCTGCTGTCTCGTCTCTCCACTTTTCTCTGCAAGTCTCTTGTACCCTCCTCACTGTTTCCTCTCTGCCTCTCTCTCTTCTCTGCTGTCTTGTCTCTCCCCTCCGTTCTGTCAGTGTCTCCTCTCTGTCTGCCTCTCTTCTGTGTGCCTCCCTCCCATTCTCCTCTCTTCTCCTCTCTTCCTCTCTCTTTTCGCTGCTGTCTCGTCGCCTCCCTCTCTTCTCTGCAGATCTCTTCTACCGCCTTAGTCTTTTCTTTTCCTGCTCCTCTTCTGTGTCCCTCTCCTCTTCTCTGTTGTCTCTGTCTCATCTCTGCCTCTTTTCTCTGCAGGTCTCTTGTACTCTCCTCACTGTTTCCTCTCTGTCTCCCTCTCTTCTCCAGCATTGGATCTTTCATGGATTCACATGCTTAGAATATTCCCCGTCGTCAGGCTGGGAATCCCCGGTACATTTTATAGACCTTTCCCGTAGGAAAACTTTTTCGACGCTTATGCGTCCTATCCACCTCGTTTTGTATCATGCGTGACCGCGTCGTCAGGACGCCATGGTATAAACACAGGCCCGCCCCCGCGCTCCCTCAGATTTCAACCGTCTTTCAAAGCAGTGGGATCCTCGTGATTACTACTAGTAGAAATTAGGTTGTTTTCCTCTCACTTCGGCGACATATACACTGGAGAATTATGTCCGGAAAGGCGTTATTTCGCCCCTGTGCGACATGTGGGCTCAAAAAAGTCTATGAAGGCGATGCCCATATGGACTGCATCTACTGTCTACACCTGCACCACACCGCGGATACGTGCGAGATATGCCAGGGTTTCTCCCAAAAAACCCTTAAGGACAGGAAAAGAAGGTTGGTCGACTGGCTTAACGATGGAGCAGGGGCCTATCCGGCATCAGAAGTGGGCTCAACGGCCTCCAGGAGCAAATCGGAACCTCCCTCAAAGAAGGTTCGGCCGGTTGACTCCCGCCCTGAGGACAAGCAGGCGGGGAAGCATGCGGGGTCTTCCGCATCGCACAAAAAGTCTTCCTCCTCCTCATCATCTAAGACGGAGAGACAAGCGAAGTCAAAATCCTCCTCAGGGGACCGTCATAGGTCTTCCGTGAGTCGAGAGTGCTCAACCGGAAAATCGACATCGAAATCGGCTTCGAAGCCTAAAGTCTCGGCGCCGACTACCGGCTCGTCGACACCTGTGTCGTTGACGATGCCCATTACGGCTCAGGCTGCAGCGATGGGGATTCCCTCGTCGACGGTGACTCAGTCCATGGCTTGGCAACCAGAGGTCTATGACCCGGTCCCTCCTGAGGTCCTACTGCAGCCGGACAGGGCCTTGTCGGCGGAAGAGGAATGTGACATGGTTTTACAGCCGTCGGATTTGGGGTTACGGCCATCCACATCGACGACGGCGAGTGGGGGCGTGGCCCCCCTATCATCGACGTTGCTGACCCCCCAGGCAGTCCTATCTCTGGATGTGCTTAATACTCTGCAGAAACTCCTACAGCGTTTAGATACGCAGATACCCCAACCTGGAACTTCATCGTCACTAGTTTCGGTACCCTCCGTCGACGATCAAGCTCGAACAGCCCGCTCGACGACGAAAAGCCCATCGGCCTCCCAAGTGGCGAAGGATCGTCCTCGAGCGCAGGAGGAGGGTGAGCTATCGGATTCTGATTCTATCCAGGGTGGCTCAGGGTCAGACATTTCCCTGTCACCGTCGAGAGACCCAACATGGAATTCAGATGTGGAGGTAGAGTCCACGAGGAGCTAGACGCAACCTTCTCCTCCGGACGATGTGGGTGCTTTCCACGCAATGATGGGAAAGGCATGTTCCGAGTTCGGCTTGATTCCTGAGGAACAGAAGAAAGACTGTTTTCTCTTTGATCATATGGGTCAAAGGAGGAAATCGGTATTTGCCATCCCGATTCTGGACCACGTGTGGCAGGTAGGCCTCAAGACGATGCGCCATCCGTTCTCGGAGCCAGCTATCATGTCTAACATCACAACCCCTGTCGGATTCGGTGGTGTCGGCAGCAGCGGCTAGGAAGGCCAGAGTACAACAAAAATGTTCAACTCCACCAGAAAGCGAGGCCAGGAGACAGGATGCCTTTGGGAAAAAGGTGCTCTCAGTCGGCGCTACGACGGTAAGGGCAGCCAACTCCTTAGCCATCGTATCACGATACGATAGGGAAATGTGGCACAAACTAGCCCCTATCTTAGAACATCTTCCAGAAGAACACCGAAAGGCAGCCATGTTACTCGTACGAGATGGCGAAGAGGCTTCGAACCACGCAATCAATATTGCAGTTGACCTAGCGGAATCTGGTTTCAAACAGATCAATCATGGCGTAGTACTTCGCCGACAGGCGTGGCTCAGATGTACTACCTTCCGCCCTGAAGTCCAATACAAGGTCCTTGACATGCCATGTGAAGGAGAACATCTGTTTGGAGAAAAGGTGGATGAAGCCTTGAAGGGGATGAAGGAGGACCCGGATACTGCCAGGTCCCTCGGCGCCCTCCAGACAGGTAGAAATTTTCGTTCTTTTCGCCCCTTCAGGGGTGCTTCTGGAAACTCCCGCTTTGGAGCCTCTAGGGACCGTGGGTTTAACAGGCCCTCGTACTCTTCACAAGGTTTCAGACGTGCATCCCAGTCGGCACGTAGAGGCAGAGACTATCAAGCATCCAGAAGACGCGGCTCAGGGTCTTCGTCGACGAAGGACAAGCAAACCAGCAACCAATGACGGCCTCGGGAACGTCCTGGGGGGCCGAGTATCTCATCATTTCGACCAATGGAAATGCATCACCACAGATCGATGGGTCCTGGACACGATTCGCAGAGGACATGCGCTGCAATTCAAAGACAAGCCTCCACGTCTTCCACCAAGGTTGTCGGCCCAACCCCACCTTCGAGTCCTACGAAAAGAGGTGGAGCTTCTGTTAAAAAAAGGAGCGATAGAAAAAGTTCTGGTGACACAGGAAGGAAAAGGGGTTTATTCCCGATTCTTTGTGGTCAAGAAGCCAAACGGAAAATGGAGACCCATTCTCGACCTAAGGGTACTCAACAAATGGCTAAAGAGCTTGAAATTCAAAATGCTGAAGCTCCAGGAGGTTATCAGGTCAGTGCAGCCCAAGGACTATCTGGCGTCTCTGGACCTTCAAGACGCTTACTTTCACATCCCAATACGTCCAACACACAGGAGGTATTTAAGGTTCGTCGTCGGTCAAAAGCATTTCCAGTTCAAGGTCCTCCCATTCGGTCTCAAGTCCTCCCCCAGGACGTTCACCAAGTGTCTGGCCCCGATAGCGGCCCATCTAAGAAAAGACGGTCACCGTGTCTATCCTTATCTAGACGACTGGCTGGTCAGAGGTTCGTCCAGGGAACAGACACGAAACAGTCTGCGAGCCACTTTGTCCCTCTTACAAAAACTGGGCTTCTCGATAAACTTCAACAAGTCCTCGGTAGAGCCTTCGAGGACCTTGGTTTTTCTAGGAGCAGAGTTTCTTACGCACACAAATCTCGTACGACCATCCAAAGAGAGAATTCAAAAATTGCAAAGCAAGGCGTCGGAATGGCAATGCGGTACCAGGGTGTCGGTGTGCAAATACATGTCCCTGCTAGGGACTATGTCATCCTGCATTCCGCTGATAAACAACTGCCGTCTATTTATGAGACCTTGTCAGGAATTTCTAGCGGACCGTTGGGCGCAGAGCCAAGGTCGCTGGTCCGACAGACTGATCGTCGACGAGCAACTAGTACAAGCACTCTGCTGGTGGAAAGTCTCGTCCCATCTTACGAAAGGAATGCCTCTAGTGGAGCCGGAGTTCCAGAAGACAGTGGTGACGGATGCATCGTTGAGCGGATGGGGTGCTCATCTGGATACGTTACAGGTACAAGGCCGGTGGTCGTTACAAGAATCCTCCCTGCATATCAACCTGCTGGAACTGAGAGCAGTACGATGGGCCCTAAAGTCCTTCCTTCCTCGATTGAGGAACTCGGTGGTCCGTGTCATGACGGACAACACAACTACGATGTTTTACTTGAGGAAGCAAGGGGGGACGCGGTCCAGGTCCCTGTCGACGGAGGCTCAAAAGATCTGGCACTGGGCGCTCCAACACAATATGAAAATCTTGGCGTTCCACCTGCCAGGCGTGAGGAACGTGGAGGCCGATGCCCTCAGCAGAGAAATGAACGACGTTCACTAATGGGTGCTGAACGACCAGCAACTTCAACAGGTATTCAGGAAGTGGGGACATCCTCCCATCGATCTGTTCGCGACGAAGGACAACAGGAAGTGCCCGCAGTATGCAAGCAGATGGCCTCAACAGGGCTCACTGGGGGATGCGTTCTCCTTCCCATGGACGAACAAATTCCTGTACGCTTTTCCTCCGTTTCCCCTTATCCGGAGGACGTTACAATGGATCCTCAAGTACCCATGCCGAGTGATTCTGGTGACTCCGTACTGGGCCAGGCAGGCGTGGTTTTCGGACCTGCTTCACCTAGCGGCGGCGGAACCAATGAGGTTCAAGAAGACTCCCAACCTTCTGTCTCGACAGGAGGGCGTGGTTTGGCATCACGACCCGGACAACCTCAAGTTGACGGCCTGGCTCCTGACTTCGCCGAGTTTGGTCAGCTAACGATTCCGGAGGAATGCCGGCGTATTCTGCAAGCAGCGAGAGCACCGTCCACAAACACGTCATATGTGTACAAATGGAGGAGTTTCTGTCGGTGGTGCGCGGATCAACCAGGTTTGGTTCCGCAGTTGATTAAGCCGGAACAGCTCCTGCCATACCTGCTGTTCTTAGCTCAAAAGGGCCTGGCGGTATCGTCGATAAAGGTACACTTGGCGGCCATTTCCAGGTTTACGC